>NC_057824.1:20295070-20598100 GCF_910594005.1 Cervus elaphus
AGCAGGCTAACACCGACCCACGCCTCTGCTGGAGACTCCTGGACACTCACGGGCAAGTCTGGGTCAGTCTCTCGTGGGGTCACTGCTCCCTTCTCCTGGGTCCTGGTGCACAAGGTTCTGTTTGTGCCTTCCAAGAGTCTGTTTCCCCAGGCCTGTGTAAGTTCTGGCAGCTCTATGGTGGGTTCACGGTGACCTCCTCCAAGAGGGCTTATGCCATACCCAGGTCTGCTGCACCCAGAGCCCCTGCCCCTGCGGCAGACTACTGCTGACCCCTACCTCCTCAGCAGACACTCAAACACCATTCTGCATCAGTCTCTTTGGGGTCCCTGGGTCCTGGTGCACAAGGTTCTGTTTGCGCCCTCCGAGAGTCTGTTCCCCAGGCTGGGTAAGTTCTGGTGTAAGCCTCTGGGTCCTGGTGCACAAGGCATGTCTGAGCCCTCAGAGCGTCTCTCGCAGGTATGGGGTTTCATTATAAACATGATTTTGCCCCTCCTACCATCTTGCCGGGGCTTCTCCTTTGCCCTTGGATGTGGGTTATCTTTTTTAGGTGGGATCCAACACTGTTCTGTCTATGGTTATTCAGCAGCAAGTTGTAATTTTGGAGTTCTTGCAGGAGCAGATGCACGCACATCCTTCTATTCTGCCATCTCATATGCCTAGTCTAACATTCCCCTGTTTATGAGGAGAGAGAGCAAATTTTTTAAAAAGTTGTTCCAGGAAAATTCCAGAGTTACTTCCATATCAAAGGATTAGAATCTGATTTGGGAAGCCTGCGAAAATATCAAGTTTTTAAAATTTTGTTTGGATGGAATCACAGATAATTATGAAACATAATTATCCATTTAACAAGTTTAAGACAAGAAGACTTCGAAGTAAAATATGAAAAGTTACTTAGTTCTGAGCAAAACTGAACTCTTAACATTGAAGTTTGTTTAAGTACTCAAAAGCCTGATCATAAAGATAACAGGAAGCACAGGAAATTATTCTGGTAAGACGCAGAATCATTCCTGTCTGGGGAGATTACTTTAAAAATAAAACAAAAAGCAAAAAACTTTCATAATATCTTATCCAGAGCAGACCAGTATTTTGAGAAAATTTCCTTTCAACAGAGAGAAAACCAAATTCTAATTTTTCACCAGTATGTTTTTGATATTAAAATTCATTCCTTTGTCTTTAACTTAGTTAGAGCTATACCAATCTTAGCTTGACCACACATAAAATTCATTTCCCAAGAGTCCTTTTTTCATAAGCCTTCTATAATTTTCTTTTCTACATTCAGATTTTCCTCTTTCCCAGTCTGAAATAACCAGCCTCACTTTAGGGCAAAATTACTTTCTTTTCCCTCAACAAAAATGCATCTTTATTTCTCATAACCTCTGTTACCAAAAACATGCTTTCTACTTTCCTTACATACAGAGATGTTTCCCTTATAATTTCTGGTAACTTTAATTACATATATTAATATTTTTAACACTTAAAAGCCTTAACTTTCTAAAGAGGAAAGGGAGTTTTGAATTATCTGTTGTACCAGAATCCTTTCAATTGTCCATCTTATGAATATATTTAATAATTTCTAGAAACATATGCTTCCTCATAGTACACTTTTCAAAAGATGTGGCCCACGACATGTTCTCTGACAAATCCAAGTATCTTTAGATACTCTGTAATAAGAAGCCCAAAGTGGGTAACCATGTTTAATAATTAATGTTTCTGTATTTCATATTATTTGTAAATGATCTAGATATTCAATGAATTCCCATCTTTTAAGTTAACTTGGGAAAATTGTAAGATTTTCAGTTACCAAAAGATTTGGGGAAACTATTTATAATGTACACATATCATAAAGCATAATTATCCCTAAGTGCACCTAAAATCTCTTATCCTACTTATATCTATCTAAACTATTTGGTCCCACCAACCAGGTTTGAATGGCCCACAAACGTTTCGTGAGACACTAGACAAAGCCAACATCATCTCAAGCTATTTTTCTTGCTGATAAATTTTGTAACAGAGATACCATGGACTTATAAGACTTTTTAGGAAACCTAGTAAGAATTAAAGTATTATACTTAATGCTGATAAAACTAAAGATGTGTTTGCATTCATTAATCCAACAGACTTAAATGAGCTTTTATTTACTGAAAATTATTCTACATCATGCAAACTTGAAAAACATTTGGGTTAGTTTCTATTATTTGCTGAGGTTTAGGAAAATTACTTTGGTAAGCACCTGTTTGTGTTTAAACCAGTTATATAGAGCTTTTTACATGTTAATTTTGGCAGTGCTGTCTACAGGTAGAAACATATCATATATATCACTTATTTATAGACATACATAAACACATAGACACAGAGATCTTATAGTTCTTGTTCTAAAAGTTTAGACAGGAGACGGATATGATCTTGTAGAATTTGCTATCTTATAAATGAACAGTTCAATAAGTTAACTAATATTTGTGGAGAAAACACTTATGATTTGTATTTGTCCTTCATAAGTGATTTTATAAAAGCTGTGGGCTAGATTTGGGGAAGAGAGTCTTTGTAACAACTTGTATTAAAAACAAAACAAAAAAAATCCTCTTTTCCCTTTTATCTCCCTTCAGTGTCAGGTAAATGTGGCTTAGTTTTAGATACTTCCTTGAGGGTTTCCATTCCGAAGACCTGAAAAGATTTACATCTTCAAGGGACAGAGGGGAAAAAATAGTGCAAGTTTTCTTCTAGGCATTTTGGAGTATATTTGTATGTTATCACAAATCTGGAATAATTACTATTTAAATTCTCCCTTAAGTGCAGGACACTTGTAATTTCAGTGTCCTGGTTTGTTTTCTGTTTTTGCAATATCTGCAAATGTCTGAAGGTAAATAAGAAAGGATTTGAGGAGTTTCCTGATGGTACAGTGGTTAAGACTCTGTGTTTCCAGTGCAGGGGGCGTGGGTTCAACCCCTGGTTGGGGAAGTTCCACATGCCATGCGATACAGCCAAAAAAAAAAAAAAAAGATTTCAGTGGACTCTGAGTTGTTTTCAGAGTTATGCTTTTGTTGCAAATCAAGAATTGCTCATTTCTACTTTTCTTCTCTTGCATTCCTGTGAGCTCTCTTCAAAGAATCCTGTAGCTGCTTTCATTATAATGCTTAGCGTTAGACTAGCCCACTCAACCACACTGTTTTGAATTCTGCCTTTCATATCAGGGAGAAAATTTCCTCTAAGGCAGAAATTAAAAGATTTCTATGTTCCAGAGCTTCAGGGTTTTGTGCAGTGGGCCTTTGAAAGGACCATATGATGCGTTCAACAAAGGCGTTCACATGTTCTTCTCTCTGAGTGCACAATTTAACTTGAGACCAGTCTGCCTCAGAGGGGAATGCCTGTGCTAATGTTCCTATCAGCGCCCCAGAGCCAAGCTCCATCTGCACCATTTCCTGGTCATTTGCTGGAGGGCCTGGGAGAATTTCTGGCCATCTATTTCTTCTGTGAGGGAGGCTGTGAATGGCTCATAAGCTTTCTTTTTCCTCTCTTAAATTCACAGGATCCTCTGAAAGTGGAAGGAAAAGGGCTTTGTAATTTACAAGATCTGCTTTTGTCTGGGGAATGTGAGTTCTCTGGGTGGGGCTCTCTGATCCATCCGTGATGGACACTGTGGAGAAGGGTCTGGAGCTAGCAGAGCCTGGTGGAAAAGCCCAGTAACGGAGCCCCTGCCCCTCCTGGGCGCGTCTGCCCAACCCACTCCCTGTGTTTCAGCGTTTACATGAATGACTTGTATAGCCTGGATCTGGAGATCTGGCTGGTGTCCTTTGCAAAATCCCATAAGGAAAGGGAAGTTAAAGCAGGTGGCTGAATGCACGTGGGCTTTCTCTAGTTGCGCTGAGCAGGGGCTGCTCTTCGTTGCGGGCGCGGACTTCTCACTGTGTGGCTTCCCTTGTTGCAGAGCATGGGCTCTAGGGCGTTTGGGCTCAGTAGTTGTGGAGCATGGGCTTAGCTGCTCCGTGACATGTGGGGTCTTCCCAGACCAGGGATCAAAACCGTACCCCCTGCATTTACAGGCGGACGCTTAACCCCTGGTCTGCCGGGGAAGTCCCCCCATCTGATTTTAGATTGAGGACTCGCAGCAAAGTCTGTCCAAACAAATGCTGGTCCGCTGAGGACCTGTGCATACAGCCGTCTACGCCTGTGTTCTATGTGGTTTTTTCCCCCTGTGACAATTGATACCAAAGGCAGAGACCAAGGGAGACATCAACTGTCTCTGGGAGGAAAGTGATCCACGCAAAATAAGAGTATTCATGACTATTCTTGACCAACGTCACTGGAAACCAGGAATCAGTTCATTCGGACATTTTCTCCTGCTAATTTCAATTTAGAAAAAGGACAGGACCTGTGCCACTCTTGCTCCCACCGGGCCCTGTAGGCAGAGGCCCAGGAGACAGCGCTGCTCAGGATTCTTACTTTCTGCCCAGACTTGTCGGGGGGCTCAGGGTTCCCAGATGCAGCATTCCCTTAGAGGGAACAGGGTCTCGCCCATGAGGAGTCCCGTGTTGATGCCCACACTGAAGGAGAGGAAAGCCTTTCCTTCCTCCCCTTCTTGGATCTTTGACGATCCTAATAATTCTCCAGGAGATCTTCTCCAGGGGATCTTCCTGACCCAGAGATCAAACCCAGGTCTCCCACACTGCAGGCAGACTCTCTGCCATATGAGCCAGTGGGGGAAGCCCATCCTAATAATTAATTAACCCTAAAAACAGATTAATTAGAGAATAGCAAATTTAATTTCAAGCTCCTAGGGGGCTTTCCTGGTGACTCAGATGGTAAAGAATCTGCCTGTAATACAGGAGACTCGGGTTCGATCCCTGGGTTGGGAAGATCCCTGGAGAAGGGCATGGCAACCCACTCCAGTATTCTTGCCTGGAGAATCCCCATGGACAGAGGAGCCTGGCGGGCTGCAGTCCATGAAGTCGTGAAGAATTGGACACGACTGAGCGACCACTGTGGGCGTTCATAAATATATGAGTCTCAAAGACGTGACCAAAGCAGGCAGCTTTCATGCCTTTTAGGCAGAGAAACACCACGTTTGTGAAGAACTGACAAGCTGAAGAAGTTTGGGCTTCGGGTGGTAAGTTACTGAGGTAGTGATGAGGTTTGTTGATGCAGCTTTCTTGCCTCTGAATTCTGTCTCTGGTAACAAGGATGCTGTCTACCCTCCTGGTCCAGGGAGGGTGCCTTTCGCATGGAAGACTTATTTCCTGCTTTCAGGGGACAAAGGAGGATTGCTGGATGCTTCTGAAGGAACTTTAATTCAAGTAATCAGTATGCTAAAGTGGCACCCTTTGGGGTGGCTGATTCTGCTCCTCTTCGGTATATAATGTACAGGATAATAGGCAATGAATATAGATAAAGATAATGAAATTTTAAATTGCAACTCTAATAACAAGCATTTTTCACCCCTAACTACGTGACAGCTCTTTACGTATTTTTATCTCACTTAATGCTAACACTGGGGCTTCCCCAGTGACTCAGATGTAAAGAAGCTGCCTCCCAATGCAGGAGACATAGGTTCGATCCCTGGAAGATTCTGGAAGATCCCCTGCAGAAGGAAATGGCAACCCGCTCCAGTATTCTTGCCTGGAGAATTCCATGGTCAGAGAAGTCCATGGGGTCGCAAAGAGCCAGACACAACGACTAAACAACAAAAATAGGGGAAAAACATGGGGCTCCATAGAAGGAAATAAAAACTCCCCATGGGACATGCAGTTTCCAGCTCTGGCTCCTTTTGGTTGACCTTGAACCAGATGAGTTCACTGGGCATCTTATAAAACCAGCATATTTCCTGCTGTGGCGCCCTCTAGGGGCCGTTTTAAGGCAAAGCATAAAAGTAGGTGTCAATAACAACCCAGCAGCAGCTACCCAAAGGAGGCCATGGACGGGAAGATATCTCCACAGCAGACACACTATTCAAGCAGAAGACCGAGTGTCTTTTTAGAAGGGACCCGAGCGGCTACCAAGCCACTGGCTGACAGAAGGCGGGTGTAAGCTCGCCTGTCTGCATCCTGACTTCCTCGTCTTCTGTAAAGTTGCCTAACTGGAGTGCTCTAAACTTCAATTTGATAATTGCATCCTCAAATCCCTTAATGAAGGTGCCTATCCAAATATAAATAATTACCCGGTAATTTTGTATTTGCAAACTCTATGCTAGCTGTTTATGCTTCACTGCGGTTCAGATAGGAGGTTCGCTGCGTGCGAGCATGCGCGCTAAGTTGCTTCGGTTCTGTCCGACTCTTTGCGACCCCGTTGACTGGAGCCCACCAGGTTCCTCTGTCCATGGGATTCTCCAGGCAAGAATACTGGAGTGGGTTGCCATTTCTTCTCCAGGGGATCTTCCTGATACAGGGATCGAACCCAGGTCTCCTGCATTGCAGGTGGATTCTGTACCACTACACCACCAGGGAAGCCCCAGGGAAGGTGGGGATTATCCAGTGGGCCAAAAGTTAAAAAATGAACCCCCAAAAAAAACCTTGCAAGATGTGTCACCTTTTGCTGGGGTGCTTCTCTGACTGTACAGCTATAGATGTGTTTTTCGACGCTGGGTCTTGATATGAATTCAAAGAGAACCAACAGAGCTGACAGAAGCCAGGTGACAAATCCTGGGCTTCCGGGGATGATGTTTTTCTTTTCGATCCTGTTTTTAAGCAGACTTGTTAAGAGTTTGCAGCTGACAGCTCCTCCAGAAGTATTATTCTTAAAAGCTGCACTGAAATTATTCACCTCATGTAAAAACAAGTGCGATTTACATCTAATATGGGTAATTACTTTTACAGTTAATTAAAAGCGCTCTCATTAAACTCCTGCTGTGATGCCAATGCATAACTGTTATTTGCAAACAGACCCTGGGTTTGAGCTCACCTCTCTGACATATTGCTCCTACCTGAGAGGGGGCTGCCTTCCACGGTGTCAAATTTAATTGTGCTGAGCCAGCAGCCCTGTGTTGCCAAGCTTCTGCCAACTTGCTCTCTTCCCCTGATAACTGAGCTGCAAAGAGCATAGAATGAAGAGAACAAAGTAATTTGTGGGGCTGAAGGTGTAATTCTCAAAGAAGTTGAGGTTCCAAGACAAATTCCCTCCTATCTTTATATGCATAAGAGCTAGGTTTGCAAATATTTCTGTGGTCTTTGCTGCTGCCCCCCAAAAGAAAACACCCCCCCTTAAAATTCCTCCAAATCTTTATAAATTTAGCACCTTTGATTTCTGACCTAGCCTACTAGAGTAGTCTTGGTTCAATGGATTTATGTTGAGATCTTAGTTGACATGCACTTCTGCCATTTGTATTATTTCAGGAGAAATAGCTCTTAAATTCTAAGCCTTCTTCGAGCTTAAATGGAACTTAACGCTTTCAGAATATCCTGTACCTTGAAACACAGAACCTTAAACACATACTAATAAAAGATCGCCTCAAATGATCACATTCCTGGCAAGTAATTAAGGCTTATTAATTAAAACATATAGTCATTTAAGGCTTAAGTTTTGAGGGAGCAGAAAGATTGTGATATTTCAATAAGTTTACAGACCCAATGAATTTGATGTTCTGGTATAGTGCTTGGTGCTTTTGATATTTTGCATGGTTATTTGCTGCCATCTGCTGGCCGTATCTTATATTGCAGGGGCTGAGTAAATTTGTGAATGGAGGTGTTAAGAAGTGGGTACAATATGCCAGTGTGTGACCATTGTGTACTGATCTCCATGTATTCCAGTGGCCTTGTCTGAATCTTAGTCCTTGGAGTTGAGTGAACACAGACTGAGGATATCTAACTCGCACCAACTCTGGTTGCAAGACACTCAGCTTTTTATCTTTTTTTTTTTTTTAAGTAGGGCAGAATCTTCTTTAAATAAGGCAATTAAATTTAGAACATTGATTTAAATATTTGGATTCCAGGACAGTATATGTTATTGAGGAAAGTCTGAAATACATAGCTGGTAGACCAGATGGATTTCAACCCCTCTTATCTCAAACTATCAAAGCCAATTCCCCACCCTCTGTCTCTTTGATACTGTTTTTTTTTTTTTCCTCTCTTCTGCAAAATGGAAATGTTGAGCCAGTGGTCCTTATACCTTATAGTTATTTTCAAAGTCTGAGTCTTTGTGGAGGTCAAAACAAAGAGTCAGGTTGCAATAAATCACCAATAATGTTCTAAATGCTAGATGCTAAACCCATAACTGGTTGGCTTCTTTTAAACTAGAAATAATTGTAATGTTCAGAACAGTAAGTGTCCAAGCTCTTGGGGAAAAAATGCTATTTGGAAGGAAACCATTTATAATTAAAAGGGAAGAGACTACACCATGCCCAAATTTGCTTCCTTGCCAGAAGGATTATTGTTGTTGTTCAGGCGGTAAGCCGTGTCTGACTCTTTGTGTCCCAATGGACTGCAGCACACCAGGCTTCCCTGTCCTTCACTATCTCCCAGAGTTTGCTCAAATTCATGTCCATCGAGTCAGTGATGCCATCTAACCATCTCATCCTCTGGTGCCCCCTTCTCCCCCTGCCTTCAATCTTTCCCAGCATCAGGGTCTTTTCCAGTGAATGTTGGAGGATTACTGGGGAATGGTTATTTTTGAGAGGCCACAAATACTGAAGTATCTCTGAAAACAGAGTAGAAGCTGGCTTTTTGAGAGGGAGGGGAAAAATCTCCATTTGTAACAATATCTCCCTCTCCATAGAGAAAGAGGACGCTAAGTCTCTAGAAACCCTTGTGGCGCGGGAGAAGGCAAGAGCTTAAGCCTCCATCACAGCCACACCCTTGTTTACTGCGCTTTCCCTGATAACCAGCATCCCAACCCTAAGGTCCTTTTTTGGCTGAAGAGGGTCCTTCAGGGGTGGATGGCCCATTTCTGGCAGTTACTTTTCCTGGGTCTTTCTCCCGTGTTCAGGAGGCAAAGATGAAAAAGCCGGATTCCAGTAAATCCTCTGCATGCCAACAGGTTCCATTCCCAGAGGGTGTTCTTAAGTCCAGTCTGTCCGGAAGTCCAACCAAGTTAGCCTGGGTACGCAATTGATAGAGCCAGCTTTGTAGAACTATAATAGTTTAGAGTAGTGTATAGTTGTCACACAAATGCTACGTTTAAAAAAAAATAGTAATAAAGAAAACAGCCTAGTATCCTGAGAAGCACCATAGCCAGCACCTGGCATACAGGGGCGGGCATGGAGTGAACAGGTGAGAAGGACGAGGGCGGAGAGGGGCCGGGAGACGCGGGAGCTGAGGACCGTCAGCCCCGCCGCACGGGGGCGAGCTGCGTTTCACTCACGCCGGACGCGGGCGTCACGGCTTCTGGTTCCTCGCCGGGTTCAGCTCCATCCACCGTCTTGAAGCAAACAATTCGGTGATGTCTGGGCGGTGGGGCTTTTTTGCTCACCGTGGATGGCCTTCTGGATGGCCGCCGCAGCCTTCGTGTGCCCTCGTAGCTTCAGGCCCTGAGCCGCAAACCCTAACAGGGCCCGCTCAGCAAAGCGGCCGCCCCGCACCGTTTCCTGCATCCTGACGCTCTTCCAGGCCTTCAGTTCCTCCTCCTTGTCTCTCTCAGCCGTTTCTCTGGGCTTCTGATTCTTGGCGCTTGTTCGCAGTACCAGCTCCGTCTCTGCAGCTTTCGTAACTGCTTCTGCATCCTGGGCTGGAAATAAAGATCATATCCTACTGTGCTCTATACACAAAGACACAGCAGCTTGTAGACGATGCGCGCACGTGACAACGCACGCCGAACACGTGAACTGCCTTTCGGGACTGGTCCTGAGTAGGCACGCACGCTTCTAAGACAGTTGGCTGGTCTGTAGGGGACTTACTGTGTTTCTTTTCCTCTCGTCATCTGCCTTTGTTACCTGGAGTTTCAGCCAAAATCCTAGGAAGGTAGAAGGAAAATTATTCCCCCTCCTCCTCCCGTAACGTTGATTCAGAATTTTAAATGCACTTTTGAATTCTTTAATATGATGGTGTAATGCATTGCTTCTCGGTATTCTAAACTGTCTTGCCATAGCATTTGTTTTCTGTTTGAAAAGAAAGAACAAAACACGTGGATTTCTTCCGTTTGTAAGAGCAATTGATCATAAGCCCTGTTTGGACTTCTCAGCTGAGTCTTTGGCTGTGTTTCCCCCAGCTCCCAAGAGATGACTTGAGCCTCAGGTATTTCCCTTAAAAACTCTGGGACTTTGTATCCAAGTCCAGGAGAGCAATGGCGTGTCAATGATATATTAGCCTTACTTAACCCTTACATGGGCTTCCCAGGTGACTCATTGGTAAAGAACCCACCTGCCAACGCAGGAAATGTAAGAGATGGGGATTTGATCCCCAGGTCAGGATCCCCTGGAGAATGAGATGGCAACCTGCTCCAATGTTCTTGCCTGGAGACTCCCATGGACAGAGGAGCCTGGCAGGGCCGCAGTCTATGGGGTCGCAAAGAGTCAGTCACGACCTAGCGACTGGATGACAACAGCTCTTACTGAGAAATAAGGGCCCTGCTCTTTTCTTTTCATTGCCCTTCCAGGATTAATAACTGAAATCATCCATTTTTAGGACAGTTCCAGGGCCTGGACTCTGAAAACACAGGGGACCCTGGGCGTAAGAGCTCTTACGCCCAAAAAAAGAATTCAAAAGTGCATTTAAAATTCTGAATCAATGTTACGGGAGGAGGAGGGGGAATAATTTTCCTTCTACCTTCCTAGGATTTTGGCAGAAAATCCCGGTAACAAAGACAGATGACGAGAGGAAAAGAAACACAATAAGTCCCCTACAGACGAGCGAACTTTCTTAGAAGCGAGTGTGTGTACTTATGACCAGTCATGTAAAGTGATCCCCAGGATTGTTGTTGTTTAGACTCCTCTGCTCGTGGGATTCTCCAGGCAAGGATACTGGAGTGGGTTGCCATGCCCGGATCTTCCTGACCTAGGGATCAAACCCTCATCTCATGTCTCCTGCATTGGCAGGTGGGTTCTTTACCACTAATGCCACCTGGGGAGCCCCCTACAGGCTCCTAGCTTCTGAGTCTCCCAAGGCCTCCAGAATCTCACTGATCAGGGTGTCTCTCCACCTTCTGGCTGAGCCCTTTGCCTTCTGGGCTCTTCGGAGCCCTGCATGATGCTGACCTGCGATGCAGGATGATGCTGCTCCTGCACGGTGGACAGAAATAACCCTGACCTACAAAAATCGTCAGAAAGAACTGACACGAAAAATGCAGAAGAAAAGAAATATCTCTTGGGAGATGAAACAGCTTCTGAAAAGAACAGACACGTGCACGCTTTGATGTCTGAAAGCCAGAGGAACTCAGAAGCCTCTGGAGAGAAAACTTTAAAAATAGAACTGTTTTTGAAGTTCTCAGGGACTCCACTCAGAACCGGGTCTCCCAAAGACGTTCAGAGGAGGCCACTGACAATAGTTAACAGGTCTTGATGGCTTGCTGTCAGCTGAGACCATGGTCGATATGCCTCACAACAAGGGAGGCAGCTGTTATTATTATTATTACCTTTATTTTACAGGCGGAGAAACTGAGGCCCTGCTGGGGGAGCCCAGTGATATGGATCCGAGCTTTATGATTCCATAGCACGTGTGGGTTTCCATCTACTTTGGCAGTTCATCACTGTTCAGGGTTTCCCAGGTACCGCAAGAAGCATGGCTGACTCCTCTAGGGAAATTTGATTGTTGGTGATGAGTCTAGGGCTACAGATTCATACTTAGCACTTGAGCACTTGATCTGTTCCCCCAAGCGAAGCCATCAAACAAAGTACTTCCTCGACTCCTCTGGCTTGGAAAAGGTCAGGTCGAAGCCCGTAGTCTGCAGACGCCCACTCTCTGCAGAGCGATCCGAACCTTAATTTGTTCCCGCCAAAGTGACATTTTTCCAATTTGAGTCCAACATTGTTCAGAAGCAAGTGCGTGTCCCCTGGGGCGCCTCCCGCGTTGTTCTGCAGCAGATGACAAACCAACAGTATCATCTAAATAAAAATTCCAGCGTGGGCTTAAGTAAATTAATCCTGACAAGAATAAATTGAATAATCTTCGGGAAATGGCAAGAGCTTGGATCTTGCCAGATGGCTTTTTCTGTCCCTGGCGTGGGTCCTTGGTGGCAGATTGAAAAAACAACAACAAAAATCCTGCCTTGGGTTTATTGATTTTGTTCCTTAGTTGATTAACACCTGCCATTTCTGTGTGGGTAAATCAAAATCGGATATGGATTCATCCTTGCAAACTCGTCATAGTTTCATTTGAGGAAGGAAAGAAAACGCGTGTTTCCCCTGGTCAGAATGGCATCCAACAGGCAGAGAACTGCTTTTGCCTGCCTGTTTTCTAGATAATATCACCTAGGTTTAAACAATCTGCACTTTCATCTCTCCCATACCAAACTAATCTCTACTTTCTCTTCATGTTCCTTAGAGTAGGGTCCTAACCTCCAGTATCTAATGCCTGGTGATCTGAATTGGAGCTGATGTCATAATAATAGAAATAAATGCAATACCCTTGAATCATCCTGAAACCATTCTCCCTCACCCCCCGTCCTTGGAAACACTGTCTTCCATGAAACCTGTCCTTGGTGCCAAAATGGTTGGGGCCCACTGCCTTAGAGGATGACCTCAAAGAGAATTCTTAGTTGGAGGCAGGGTCACTCCTCTGCCTGCAAGGTCAGTCAGACCTCAGTTGTTGAATTAGGAGTCTCAGTGGAAAAAGTGTGACTCCATGCCCTCCAACTGTGCTTCTCAGATCGTCCGGGGTATCTCACTGTCTTAATCTGACTGGTGGTTAAACAACTGAAATTTATTTTGCTGAAGGTCTGGAGGCTGAAGGTCTCAGATCAGGGTGTCAGTATAGTCCAAGTTCTGGTGAGTGTTCTCTTCCTAACAAGCAGATAACATCTTCTCGCTATGTCCATGTGTGGCCTCTTCTTGGTTCATGAGTGCAGAGAGATCAGAGAAGCTCTCTGATGTCTTCCCTCTGGTGCCTCTTCTTGTTGGTGTTCAGTCATTAAGACATGTCTGACTCTTTGTGACCCCACAGACTGCAGCAGGCCAGGCTTCCCTATCACCCGGAGTTTTCTCAAACTCATGTCCATTGAATCAGTGATGCCATCCAACCATCTCATCCTCTGACACCCTCTTCTTCTCCTACCCTCAATCTTTCCCTGCATCAGGGTCTTTTCCAACGAGTCGGCTCTTCACATCCAATGGCCAAAGTATTGGAACTTGAGTGTCTCTTCTTATAAGGGCACTAATCCTATTACATCAGGGTCCCATCCTTACACTTCATTGAACCTTAATTATGTTCTTAGAGGCCCATCTCTAAAGACAGACAACTTGGGGTTCAAGGGCTTCAAACTATGCATTTGGGAAATACAACCATTCTGTCCACAACACTTGTTAAAATGTGGGTTCTGATTCAGGATCTCTCTGTAAGTGTGTGTGTGTGTGTGTGTGTGTGTGTGTGTGTAATACAATGTATGTAATACAATATGCAATGTATACAATATACAATGGATATAATATAATACAAAGTGTATATAATATAATAAAATGTATATAATACAATGGAATACTACTCAGCCATAAAAAGAAAAAAGATAATGCCACTTGCAGCAATAAAGGACAGAAATGGTATGGACATAACAGAAGCTGAAGATATTAAGAAGAAGTGGCAAGAATACACAGAAGAGCTATACAAAAAGATCTTCATGACCCAGATAATCACGATGGTGTGATCACTCACCTAGAGCCAGACATCCTGGAATGCAAAATCAAGTAGGCCTTAGGAACCAGCACTACGGACAAAGGTAGTGAAGGTGATGGAATTCCAGCTGAGCTATTTCAAATACTGAAAGATGATGCTGTGAAAGTGCCACACTCAATATGCCAGCAAATTTTGAAAACTCAGCAGTGGCCACAGGACTGGAAAAGGTCAATTGTCATTCCAATCCCAAAGAAAGGCAATGCCAAAGAATGTTCAATGTACTGCACAATTGCGCTCATCTCACATGCTAGCAAAGTAATTCCCCAAATTCTCCAATCCAGGTGTCAACAATACATGAACCATGAACTTCCAGATATTCAAGCTAGATTTAGAAAAGGCAGAGGAACCAGAGATCAAATTGCCGACATCCACTGGATCATCGAAAAAGCGAGAGAGTTCCAGAAGAGCATCTCCTTCTGCTTTATTGACTATGCCAAATTCTTTGACTGTGTGGGTCACCAGAATTTTCCAGCATCACTGGAAAATTCTTCAAGAGATGGGAATAGCAGACCACCTGCCCTATCTCCTGAGAAATGTGTATGCAGGTCAAGAAGCAACAGTTAGAACTGGACATGGAACAACAGGTTCCAACCAGCTGTTCCATGGAACAGCTGGTTCCAAATTGGGAAAGGCTGTGTATTGTCACCCTGCTTATTTAACTTAAATGAAGAGTACATTTCACATTTCATGTGAAATGCCAGACTGGATGAAGCACAAGCTGGAATCAAGATTGTTGGGAGAAATTCAGTAACCTTAGATATGCAGATGACACCACCCTTATGGCAGAAAGTGAAGAACTTAAGAGCCTCTTGATGAAAGTGAAACAGGAGAATGAAAAAGTTGGCCTATAGCTCAACATTCAAAAAACTAAGATCATGGCAGCCAGTCCCATCACTTCATGGCAAATAGATGGGGAAACAATGGAAGCAGTGAGAGACTTTATTTTTGAGGGTTCCAAAATCACTGCAGCTGGTGACTGCAGCCATGAAATTAAAAGACATTTGCTCCTTGGAAGAAAAGCTATGACCAACCTAGACAGCATATTAAAAAGCAGAGACATTACTTTGCCAACAAAGGTCTGTCTAGTCAAAGTTATGGTTTTTCCAGTCGTCATGTATGGATGTGAGAGTTGGACCATAAAGAAATCTGAGCACTGAAGAATTGATGCTTTTGAACTATGGTGCTGGAGAAGATTCTTGAGAGTCCCTTGGACTGCATGGAGATCCAACCAGTCCATCCTAAAGGAAATCAGTCCTGAATATTCATTGGAAAGACTGATGCTGAAGCTGAAACTCCAATACTTAGCCACCTGATGCTGGGAAAGATTGAAGGCGGGAGGAGAAAGACATGACAGAGGATGAGATGGTTGGATGGCATCACTGAGTCAATGGACATGAGTTTGAGTAAGCGCTGGGAGCTGGTGATGGGTTGCGGGGCATGGCGTGCTGCAGTCCATGGGGTTTCAAAGAGTTGGACACGCCTGAGCAGCTGAATAGCACCAACAACAAGAAAAACCAAACAAATGAATGTGACGCAAAAGAGAAACAGACTCACAGGCACAGAAAACAAACCGATGATTAGCAAACGGAAGAAGGAAAGCAGAGGGACAGGTTAGACACACAGATTAAGAAATACTTGTAAACCATACATAAGCACCAAGGATATACTGTATAACCCACGGAATTACAGCCATTGTCTTACTATAGCTTTTAATGGAGCACGATCTTTAAAAAAAGAATCCCTGAATCACCATGCTGTATATCTGAAACTAATATAATATTATACATCACTATAGTTAAAAAACAAAAACAAACAAATACTAAGTAATCCTAACCTTGTTTCATGTGGGGAAATTTAGAGGCAGGTGTGAAAAACACCCCACACAGTTGCTGGCCCCAAAGGGACATGCCTTCACTGTTCACAGGTTCTATCCCACTTTGCTGGTAGAAAAATAGTCTGTTACAAAGAAAACAAAATCTCCCTGCGACATTGTCTCCTCTGGGTCCACTCTTGATTCACGTGGACCTGGGTGCTGGGTATATCACTATGGTGATAGCCTTGCACTTGCATCCACCGTGTCCTGGTGACGCATCTGCAGAACAACCCAACCCGAGAGGGAGAGAATAAACAGGGCTGTCGACCTCACTTATAGTGGACAGAGGTGCCATTGTTTGTAGATGCCTTCACCTTCCTGCCTCACCTGCATTGCCCCTCCCGCACCTCCATTACTAGCATCCTCAGACCGGAAACCTTGGAATAGTCCTTGATCCCCGTCGTTTCCCCGCCTCCCACACCCAGGCTTTGAGGACGCCTGTTGATCTGTCCACTCTCTGACTGTGACTCCTTGCCTCCCCTGCCCGCCCACCTTGCCATCACCATCACCTTCCACCTGAATTCCCGCAGTAGCCCCCACACTTGACTCCCCACTTGCACTTTTGGCCCCCAGCTGTCTCTTCTGTTTAAACAGAAGCCAGCTAAAGGCTTCTCTGTTGGTCCCGTGGTTGGGAGTCTGCCTTGCAACACAGGGGACGCTGGTTGAATCCCAGGTCTGGGAAGGTCCCACATCATGCAGAGCAACGAAGCCCATGAGCCACGACTGCTGAAGCTTGTGCATCTGGAGCCCTGGTCTGCAACAGCGGAAGCCACCATGGGGAGAAGGCCACACACAGCAATGAGGGAGCAGCCCCTTCTGGCCACAACCAGAGAAGAGCCTGCCTGCAGTGACAAAGATCCAGCAGAGTCAACACTAAAAATAAATAGAGTAAAAGGCAGCTAACACCTGCGCTCTCTTCACAACCTCTGAGTGAAAATGATGAACCGTGGGCAAGGATGTGGCGAGACTGGAACCTTGCTCGTTGCTTGCAGGAGAGTAAAATGTTGCAGCCACTGTGGGAAACCGTATAGCGGCTCCTCAAAGACTTAAGCCTGAGATTAGCATGTAATTCAGCAGTTCAACTTCTGGATGTATACACAAAAGGACTGAAAGCTGGGACTTGAACAGACGTGTGTACACCCATGTTCATAGCAGCGCTATTCACGATAACCAGAATGTGAAGATGACCCCGTGTCTACCCAGGGGATAGAGTAGATAGACAAAATGTGGTCTCTCCATACAGTGGAATATAATCCAGCCTCAAAGAGGAAAGAAGTCCTGAGACATACTACTGCATGGGTGAAGGCGTGATGCTGAGTGAAATATGCCAGTCACTCAGTCGTGTCCAACTCTTTGCCACCCTATGAACTGTAGCCCGCCAGGCTCCTCTGTCCACAGGATTCTCCAGGCAAGAATACTGGAGGGGGTTGATGTACCCTCCTCCAGGGGATCTTCCCAACCCGGGGATCAAACCAACATCTCCTGTATCTGCTGCTTTGGCAGATTGGTTCCTTACCACTAGCGCCATCTGGGAAGCCTTCGAAATAAGAACAAAAGTAACTCTGGGTGGTTCCTTACCGATGTCACCTCCCACTATTTCCCTAACATGCTTCCCTCCAGCCACAGAGACCTCCCACCTCTTGACCTTGTCCGCCCCATTGCCCCCTTAGGGCCTCTGCGCATGTTCTTTCCTCTTCTGAGATACTCTTTCCCAGATGGCCACAAGCATGGCTCATCCCCCAGCTGCCTTCAAGCCTTTATTCAGTTGCCAGTTCTCTTCAAATTTAAAATCTTACTCCTTTACCCTCAGCATTTCCCACTCCCTACATGCTCCGTTACTAAGTCGTGTCCAGCTCTTTGTGACCCCCTGGACTGTAGCTCCCCAGGCTCCTCTGTCCATGGGATTTTCCAGGCAAGAATACTGGAGTGTGTTGACATTTCCTCTTCCAGCGATCTTCCCAACCGAGGGATCAAACTCCATCCCCTTCTCCCTGCTTTATTTCTCTTTGTGGAACATTTCCTCTTCTAAAACATCAAACATTATTGATGTTTCTTTTCTGCTTTCTGTCTTTTCCAGCAAAATGTGAGCATCATTAGGGCAGGACCTTCCTGTGTTTTGTATGTTGGGTCTTCCATGCCTAGAGCAAGACTTGGCAAGAAATAGGTGCTGAATGTATATCTTTTGAATGAGTAAATGAGTATCACAATTGCTTGTGTATGTGCCGTTTTGTGTAACTTGGGAGTTCCTTGAGGGCTGAAACCATGTTTTTTTTCTTGTCACCTTTACATGCCAAAGCAACAAGAAAAATGCATAAGAAGTAGGTATGTGACAAATATAGATGAATAGAAGGATGGTAGTTAGATGGATGGATGGATGGATGCTGGATTGTGGATGGATGCATGATGGATGGGTGATGGATGGATAATGGATGTATGAATGGATGGTGGATGGATGGATGGATGACAGATGATGGACCAGTTGGATGGATGACTGGACAGATGGATGGATGGATGCATGGATGGATGGATGGAAGGAGGGATAAAAACAGACAGTGATGATTTTGAGTTGAAGAAAGCTGGATTTGACTGTCCCAAATCTGGAGTGGGCAAGAGACACTAATTCCCACTAAGGGCAATCTCTGCTGATATAAGGAAAGGTGTCTGAGGTGGGAGCATCATTTTATGAGCCATCCATTTCCCTTTGCTGTGACTTCTGATCCATAACTTTGCCTTCACCCCACATCTGCATGCAGTAAAGCTTAGCTATGGCATCCATATGTCTCTAATGCAAACAGCAGGGCATATACTTCTAAAAAGCGCTATAAAGGGCAATGGCTCGAGAAACAACCGTCAGGAGCATGAGCTTTTTATTATTTTAAAGGGCATTTCAACGACACCGCTGAACATTTTCTGACCATAAGTCTGACTCCTGTCCTCTCTCTCTTTCTTTTCTCCTCCTCTCAGGATATCAAAGCAGACTGCAATACTTGTGTGGAAATAGAGGACAGAAAGGTAAGTCTATATTTTTCATCCTTTTGGTTTCAAGCAAAACAAGATCTCTGTGATTTAAACCCAAGTGTTGAAGGTATGCCTTGCTGGAAGACGGCTTGCAAAGGTGATTCACGTGCTGGTTTTAGACACTTAAAGCCAATCGCGTTTTAAAACTATTGTTTTTTTTTTTTTTCTTTGCAATCTGAGTTAGATCTGACAAGTTCACTGAAGACTGTGTAATGTAATTACGTGTTAAAAAATTGTGTTGATTTTTATTTTAGTCATTGCTTCTTTTCAGGAAAATAGCTCGTCTATCCTTAACTCATTTCACATTTTAGTTGAGTATTTTGGTTGATTATTATGTGTAATATGCTATATATGATACAGAATTATAGAGCATTGCATATATAGTAGAAGAAAGTATATTCTTGGGCTTTTTAGGGTGTGCCTCTGAAAATAAATATATCTGATTTATAGGTAAATATATGTATATATGTATATATATCTGATCTATACATTTTGGCTTGGAAAAGAGCCTGTACTGATTCCTATTATGACATAGTCACATGAGCAGTGACTTTCTACGGTATAAACTTATTCTCCTGATGTTTTGTGGGGCCGTGCAGGAAAGGGAGGTCATTTGCTTTGTATCTTAGAGTTTTCCCCCCATTTATCTTCTTGTTTCACTGTGTGGACCCGCTCAGGACAGGCAACCACTAGACAGTTGTTCTTTCCTTTGATATTTTCGGTCTCCTTTTATTGACAAGAGTTCACAGAAGTTTCCATGGAGGAGTGCGTCCAAGCAGATCAAATTTTACCTTTAATGCCTTGGATTAAAAATAAAAAAGGTCAAGTAACTGGATTGAGGGTCCATATCTCTTGGCTACTTTTGACACCGTTCTACAATTTTGAAAGATACTTCTCTCTGCGACTGTATCATGATTGTTGAAGGCAGTTATTATTTCAAGCAGAGGTTTTCAGCCCTGATTTTGTGCTAGCTCAGTCATCTGCTGATTAATAAGGTAGTGAGGACTTCTCAAAACAAAATTTGCTTTTATAGAAGACAGGCACCATGCATTATCTTAAAGAGGGTTAATCTCCATACTTTGAAAGGAGTGATGATACCGTAGCTTAAATTTGAGCCTGATGATCTGAGCTGAGTTCCAGTTGAGTCTTGTCTAGTTTGCAGGCAAAGGTGTTACAATTCATATTGGCATTTGCTGCATGTTGACAAACCGGTGTGTCTGCCGGCGTGCCTGTTGTGAGTTGGGCAAATGGAATTTAGGTGGAAGAGGTGTTCCCCGTTTTTTTTTTTTTTAATATGTTCCCAGGGACTCTGCTCACCACATGAGAGAGCATGTTTCCTGCCCTGCTTCCAAAGTTCAGGATCGCTTCCTTGGGATTTATTTACTTAGTTATTTATTTTGCCTGGGCTGGGTCTTCGTTGCTGCGCCTGGGCTTTCTCTGGTTGTGGCCAGTGGGGGCTGCTGCCCCTTCGGTGTGAAGGCTTCTCATGCACCGGCTTCTCTCGTGGAGCAGGGGCTCTAGAGTGCAGACTCCGTAGCTGTGGGGCATGGGCTTAGCTGCCCGGAAGCATGTGGAATCTTCCCGGACCAGGGATTGAACCTGTGTCCCTTGCATTGGCGGGCGGATTCTTTAAATCACTGGACTACCAGGGAAGTCCTTCCCTTGGATGTTAATGGAATTCATAAACCTGTTTGTGTCTACTTTTTTGGTTTGTTTTTTGTTTTACTTTCTTTGCCAGCCGTGTTGGAAAGATTCCAGAAGGACTGATGCTGTCGAAACAGCATCAGTTCCATCGCCAGCAAGATAAGTGAACAAGGAGGATAACCTCTGGGGGCCGTGTAAGCTGGTCGCACACTCCACTCCAGCAGCCAAACCGCCTTTGGCTCACGGTTCATGACGATAGTGCTCCCCACGTCCATGGGTGCTCTCTAGTGGTGACTGGTGGGAAGAAGTCAGAGGCGATCATTCTGTGTGTAACTTCAGCTGTTCTCAAAGAAGCGTATCAGACTCACACGCACACACTGAAGTTCCTCTTCCCTGTCACGGGCAGTTGAGTTGAGTCGGGCACTTCATGAAGCCTCGTGTCTGGAGGGCTCGCCTGCTGTTTTCCAGCCCTGACCACACGTGACTGCTGCTGAAAGAGAGGGGTCCGGCTGCTTGCCATTCTAAAGCCAATAAAGAGGCGCGGTTGGTGGAAAGAAAGGTTTGCTTTATTTCAAGGACGGCAGCTGGCGGGGCGGGGGGTGAGGGTGGACGCATGCCCAAAGGCCAGCTCCTCGGGGACGATCAGTGGGCAGGACCTTTTAAAGGGGAGTTTTGGGGTCCATATGCAGAGAGGGGGAGGTAAAGTCAGAAATAGTACAGTCAGCCCTGACAGTCAGTCCTCTTGAAATGGGTCCGGCGGTGGCTGTGTCATCGCGATTGTTTCAGGTTAGTCTTCAGTTCCAGCGCCAGTTTGTTCCCATTTCCTGGAGGCCAGTTCTCAAAATTATGGCGACTCCTATCATGGCTGCACATTGGTTATCAGGTAGTTAACTTTTTCCGCCAGGTGGGGGTTTCAGTATCTGCAAAACCGCTCACAGGTCATGACTCAGTATTATTTTCTGCCCTTGAGAAGGAACTAAAGGTCCTTGACTCTGCTTAATGACAAACTCGTATTGTTTGGTCCTGTTTGACTGTTTTCCTTTGCTTCTGCCTTTTCTCACTTCTCTGATTAAATGTATTCTTTGACTAAAGTTGTTCTGCAGACAAAAAGTAGGTGGAGGACATGGGAGGGAGGGTCCATAAGGCCCTGCTGTGTTTCGTGATGACACGTGAATTCACTAAACCTTTGACTGTATTCAACTGGTGGTGACTCCTAGCAACACACCCACCACCATGCCTTCTTCCACCTTTTGCCGTCTTACACTCTCATGGCATTTTACTCCCTTTGTTCAAGAGAAGAATTTTTCTTTTTTCTTCCTCTGAGTGCTGTTCTGATTTTTTTATTTTTATTTTTTTTAATGTTTGTGAGTCTCACATCAGGGCTGTCCCTTCTCTGGATGTCCTAATGTGGTTGGAAGTGGGGTGAGATGCAGAAGGTAATTCTGCCGCTCAGGGTCCTGTCTCTCAGTGGGAAAGTCGAGGTGAAATTTAGTCCCCCTGGAGGAGGGGTAGTGTCCCCCACCCTCAGGAGAGAAGCGCCAGCCCCAACCCTCCAGCCAGAGATGGGGCGTGAGGTCATGGAGGCAGACGGCTGCCCCGGCATCTAGGATGCCCTGTCTAGGATGCCGTGTGGGTACTTCTGTCACCCTGACGTGTAATTATGAAATTGCACAACTGAAGTGATGACACTCTCTCCTGCATGAGTGTGTGTGTGTGTGTGTGTGTGTGCACGCACACATGCCCGCTCATCCCCCTCTATCCATTCCGAATGCTTCTGGCAAAATCAGTAATTTGATAAAGTGGAATTGAAATGACAGGAGATGACAGAGTTGCCAAAATAATAAGTCAGCCGGCCTCTTAAGAGACAGCCCCTTGGCCCTGGGTGGATTTTTACGAAATGCCGAGAGCTCTGGAGGAGAACTAGCAGCATTTTCTTTGAAGCTCGATTGCCTTTAGTTAGGAAAGCTTAACGTGATACGCATTGGGCTAGATGGCTTCCCAGGAATTGCTTCCTTTTTTCCTTGTCTCCCTTTTCTTTCACCTCCCTTCCTCCTTGGCTACCTCTCCTCCCTATATTCTGTATACAGGGATATATTTGTGTGCTTCCATCTGCGTGTTCGTGTGACATATTGTTGAGTATCTTCTTGACAGAAGAATTTTAGAAAACGGAAGATCTCAAGCCTTCGATAGTGTCTAGTAGGGTCCCTGGGGACTTCCCAGGTGGCTCAGCGGTAATGAATCTACCTGGTAACGCAGGAGATGTGAGTTCGATCCCTGGGTCGGGAAGATCCCCCAGAGGAGGACATGGCAACCCGCTCCGGTATTCTTGCCTGGAGAACCCCAGGGACAGAGGGGCCTGGAGGGCTGCAGTCCGTGGGGTCGCAGAGAGTCAGACACGACTGGGCCACTGAGCGCTAGTTTCGTGTCTCATCCCGTCTCTCCCACTCGGTAGGGCCATTTACCTTGAGATGAGTCATTTTCCCCTTGATCCTAGACCGGATAGAATGATGGGAGATAAATGGTGAGTTTCAAGAGGTGGAGAGAGCCCTCATCTTAATGAAGAGCCATGAAACCACTCTCCCTGGTCTGTACGGTCTGGGCTCCATCTGAGGCTGTTGACAGAAGGAGAGAATCTTTTTTTTTTTTTGCTCTCCATTTCTCAGTTTCTCTGTATCCTAGCCACCTCTTTTCCATCGGCAGACGGTGAGCTAATTGTCTCTTGGAGAAGCCTGCCCGCTTGTTTATGGAGGGATTCATGGTGTGTACTGGAGTGTGGTTTCATTTTCCACTTCTCTTTTGCTTTCTAGCCCAGCCATGAGCAGCGACCCTGAGTCTGGGCCCCGCGCTTGGATGGTTTCCTGGCTGTTTCCTAAAAATCACCCAGAGGATGTCACAGGCAGATCTGAAAAGCTGGTAGATTCTTTTTTTTCCCCCTCTAAGTGGGAAGTGGAGCTCAAAAGATCTCCTCCCACATGTCAGGGCCATGGAGCTAAAACAGGTTTAGCCAAGGTGATGCCAGGTAACGCATTTCTCTGGGTGGCTGCCCGGTCTTGCAAAACCTTCTGCGTTTGACTTTACACAACCTGCGTTGCTGGTGGGAAACGGAGGAGTTTAAGTTCATTTTTATTTGTGGTGTAAAATCCATCTGAATTTCAGTACTATTATGAGGACCAAGGTCCAGGTGATGAGAACAGAAACTGATGGATCAGCCAGGGGGAGAGACTGTCAGGAGAAGATGAGAGCCCATTTGTCAAAGGCTATAAACACCGACAGGGCTTTCTCTCCTCACTTACCGCCTGGCTTGGCGAGGCTACACAGTTTTCCATCTGATACAAAATTGCATGGAAGAAGTTTGAGAGGTCTTCAAAGTTAAGGCGAGTTTCAGATTGGGTCCGAGCAAAGCTGTGCTGCGTGAGTGGTGATGCTCTGGTGCCGCGGTGCGTGCTGGGAGTTTGGAGCATTTCCTGTTTCAATACTTAGCCTGGATCAGGCATCCTGAAGTACCGCCAAATACTGACAACAGCTAATATACCAGGGACCTTCGTTATCCCCATTATACGACGTGAAAACAAGGAAACTCAGAGAGGTTAAAAGATTTGCCCAAGACCACTCAAGCTACATCACAGGCTAGGATGTGAATTCAGAGATTCTCATTTCTGAAGCTGTATTCCTAGCCCTGATGCTATATGTGCCTCGCGCTGTGCGTGCTAAGTCTCTCCAGTCGTGTCTGCCTCTGTGGCCCTATGGACCGTAGCCCGCCAGTCCTCTGTCCATGGGATTCGCCAGACAAGAATCCTGGAGTGGGCTGCCATTTTCTTTTCCAGGGGATCTTCCCAACCCAGAGATCAAACCCATGTCTCTTATGTCTCCTGCATTGGCAAGTAAATTCTTTACCATTAGCACCACCCGGGAAGCTCCACATACCGCCTTACAGACACACTAAAGGGAATTAAATGTGTAAAATACAAGAATAGCCGTTTCCAACTGATGCATTTGTACCTGGACTGGTATCTTCACCCATTGCCAGGTAAATAGTCTAGTCTTCAATCTGGGGCTCCCTTTTGATGCCTACATTTAGCTCTGAGTTATGGTGGAGATTTATCAAAGCCTCGTGAAGCCTGACCTTCTGGAGTGCCCCTGGGACCTGGCCGTGTAACTACCAGGATTTCTTCTGGTCTTGCAGGCAAGAGATGATGGCAGCAGGATGCAGTTCTGGCTTCAGTTTCCAACAGACCTGGTGTGGTTCCTAGTTTTGCTCTTCTCGCAGCATCTGTGCAAGGATTAAAATTTCTGTGCTCACAGCTGGCATTAACAGAGAACCACCATTAAAACCACTTATACTCTGGAGCTGGGACAATGGAAGTGTTAACTGCTCAGTCGTGCCTGACTCTTTGCGACCCATGGACTGTAGCCCGCCTGGCTCCTCTGTCCATGGGATTCTCCAGGCAAGAATCCTGGAGTGGGCTGCCATTTCCTCCTCCAGGGGATGTTCCCGACCCAGGTCTCCTGCGTTGCAGGCGGATTCTTTTTTTTTTTTTTTTTAAATCAATTTATTTATTTTTGGCTGTGCTGTGTCTTCATTGCTGTCTGTGCAGGCTTTCTGTAGTTGCAGCTAGCGGGGGCTACTCTTCCTTGTGGTGTGAGGGCTTCTCATTGGAGTGGCTTCTCTTGTTGAGGAGCACAGTTTCTAGAGCACAGGCTCAGTAGTTGTGGCACACAGGCTTAGTTACTCCGAGGCATGTGGGATCTTCCTGGACCAGGGATCGAACCCGTGTCCCCTGCATTGGCAGGCAGATTCTTATCCTCTAGGCCACTAGGGAAGTCCCTGCAGGCGGATTCTTTACGATCTTAGCCAACAGGGGAGCCCAAAGTCCTGGACTTTAATCCCAGTTCTCTCACGTAGCGACTCCGTGACCTGACCTTGAGAGCCTTTCGTGCTTCGAATCAGAATCCATTTTTCCATCTGTGAACTGGAGATAATAAAATCCACTTGGAACGTTGATTTGAGGCCGTGATAAGATAATACTGCAAAGCCATGTGTATAGTGCCTGGCACAGAATGAGAACTGAGTCAGTCGCACCTACTTTTCTCTTTTGTTTTTGCTAGGGTCCACACCCACAGACATTCTGTATCACTGATAATGAGCTGTCTTTAAAGCAGTGAGCCCCCTGGAAGGTGTTATGGGGGCTCAGAGAAATGGGCAGCCTGTAGGACCTAGTCGACCTTGGGAATGTTTTACAGAAGAAGAGATGCTTGGCTGAAGTCAGGAAATAACGAAGTCACCTGTGCTGTATCCAGGCAGGAATCACACATTAGTGAAGTGAGACAGAGGGTAATTGTAGGGGAAAACAGTAAACCCCTTCCATCCAAGCGAGTTCCATTCTGAGAGTGTGTTCGTAAGTCCAATTTATTTGCCAGTCCAACAAAGTTGGGCTTCCCTGAGAGCTCAGTTGGTAAGGAATCTGCCTGCAATGCAGGAGACTCTGGTTCGATTCCTGGGTCAGGAAGATCCCCTGGAGAAAGGATAGGCTATCCATTCCAGTATTCTTAGGCTTCCCTTGTGGCTCAGCTGGTAAAGAATCTGCCTGCAATGCTGGAGACCTGGGTTCCATCCCTGGGTTGGGAAGATCCCTGGAGAAGGGAAAGGCTACCCACTCCAGTATTCTGGCCTGGAGAATTCCATGGACTGTATAGCCCATGGGGTCTCAAAGAGCCGGACACTACTGAGCGACTTTCACTTCACTATTTCCAACAAAGTTAGCCTAAGTCCCCAACTAACATGATTGACTATATAGTACTGTACTGTTATAGGTTTATAATACTTTTCACACAAATAATACATAAAAAAGCAAACACAAAAAATAAGGAAACATTTTTAATCATATAATACAGTATCTTGAAAAATACAGTAGTCTAGTCCAAGAGCTGGCACACCGGGGTTGGAATCGAGTGAACAGGCAAGAAAAGTTACTGCCTGGAGGAGGGAGGGGAGTGGGAGATGGCAGAGCTGAAGGACCGTCAGCAACATGGGAGAGGGCGGTGCGATTTCACTCACTCCTGACGCTGATGAAACACCCGTTCGCGTCTTTGAAAGTCTGCAACTTGAAGGCCCGTATGTAGGGGGCTGACTGCATGGCGTGTCGGGCGGCCTTGAACTTAAGAGCAGGGGCCCCCTGCGTGGGGGCTACTGTGCCGGGAGGGCGTGTTCAGTTCTGTCTCTTTCTCAGCCAGTTTGGAAATCTGGGTGTTAATATAAGCATCCTACTGAGTTTTGAATCACTGTGCCAACTAGATAAAACATATATTCAGAAAAGAGTCATGAGACTTGCAAGACTTGAAATGTACAAGTTGAGTCTCATGGATGAGGAAGAGGTCTGGTGTGTGTAATGCCCCTGGCGGGCAGTGTCTGCTGAAGGCTGTCTTGGCAGAGTGGACAGCAGAGACGAAGACACAGAGGTGGAGAAGAAGGTGACATCTTTAGGGGAGATCAGGGTCCAATGTGCATCTCCAAGAGTGGCCAGAAGGGAGACTGGCTCAGTGAGTAGGTAGAGTGTCAAGGAGAGTGTTGTTTATTACACCGGTGGACTAGGGCCTTGCGTCCATCTCCCTCCCAGTGAAAGAGAGAGTAAGGGAGGGCATGGCCTTGCTGAATGGGGGCAGAATTATACGGCACCAAGGAGGTAGTTGAAGCTTTGGGTGGCTAACTCAGCCAAAGAGGGAGCCATGAGGGAGAAAGGAGAGAGAGGGGACAGAATACAGAGATGGACCCGCGGAGACTGGCCCTGGCCAGGTGCGGGTATGCAGGGGATGAAGGCTTTGATTAGAACAAGCTGATATCAGCCAGGACCCTGAAAAAAAAATAGTGGGTCTGGGTGGAATGCCAGGTGACCTCCTTTAAAAGATGTTTGGTAGGGACTTTGCTGGTGGTCCAGTAGTTAAGACTTCGAGCTTTTCCAATGAAGGGAGCATGGGTTCATTCCCTGTTTGGGAAACTAAGATCCCACATGCTGTGGGGTGCAGAGGACCCCCACCCACAAGAAACAGAAACAAACAAAAACCGGTTAAAGATGTTTGGCCAAGGAAGACCATGTTTCCTGAGGTCCAGCATTGCCCAAGTGTGACGTTCAGATTTCAGATGATGGATGGTGGGGTCTGCAGATCGGATCACTTAGTGAAGGAATGATGCCGTTGTTCTCCTGGCAGTTATTTCTCAGACCTTGGGTTTACATCAAGGAGACATAGTTTGGAGTCTTGTTTGCTTTTTGTTTGTTTCTGTAACAAACACAAATACCCGGGCACATTTGTTATTCTACTTTTTTAACTGAGAGACCCATAACCCTTGACAAACAATTCTATCGATACTATGTAGCTATAATTTAGTGATTGTTTTACTTTTGACTGAGGGTTACATTCTTTCTCTGACAAAGGATCCTGCTCTGTCCTTTTATGTCAGTAAGCTATTTTTAAAACAATCTACTTACAGTTTTTAAAAGTATTCTTTAATCTGTTAAGGACACAATGATTGAGTTCATTTAATGAAAATCAGATGCATAAAGGAAAAGTTTGCATATGGATTACAAATATCATTTGTATTTGTCTCACCAAGATCTAGTGAGACACCATTTTCTAATGGTGGGTTTGCAGTCAAGGAAGAAGTTTGGGTTTGCCTTTGGGTTGTTTCAAACTCTACTCGCCTGCAAGGCGACCAGAAACAGGCAAGGATGGAATTGGGGGTCCAGGCTGGAGTGCAGACAAAAGGGCATGGGTCTTAACTACTAGAGCCACACAGGAGATGAAGAGAATGGTCTGGACTTTGAGAGAGTTTATCAACCCTACTCACGTGTTTTGGTGATACTGAACCACGGGTCATGGATGGCTTCACCCAGGAACATGTCAGAATCTGCTCAGCTGAAATCTCTATCTACTATTGGCTGCCATGAGGAGTAAGGGAGTTGATCAACATGGACAATAAATTAATCTCCTGGATTTCAGAGGCTTAGATGCCAGTGAGGTTGAAAATGAACCCAGAAGTGTCACCAGGGTTGGTTTTCTTTTAGCAGTGCTATTTCGCTGTAGGGGTGGGAGGGGATTAGTCCTCTGGGCTCTGACAGGCAGAACAAAGACAGAGGGAAAGGCATGCTCCTTACCCAGAGGGGCTCTCCCAGAATGAGAAGCAGTCATGGAAGAGTTTCTCATTAAAGACGGAAATGAGATCCTCAAGGCAGAGAGGAGCAAAGCCTGCTGCAGTGAGTGCCATTTGGCGAGACTCACAGAATGTGTCTGGAGATTGTATTTCTTTTCTGCTCCAAACGTCCTTTGTTGAAGGCTGATGGCATGTATGCGTTACACGGGAAGATACTCCAGGATGCCCCAAAGCTGTGGGAATGAACATTACAGCATCCCCAGGGATTGATAATTTGAGTTGCAATTGAAGAGGGACAAAAGGTAGAGACTCCTGGGTGGGGTGCAGAGATGGAGGTTTGTGGGAAGAAGCATGACAAGTCTTAAGAAGTGGATAGAGGCCTGTGGCTTGAGAGGGGGCTGGAAAGCAACCATGGACCAGGCACTGAAAGCCTTAGACACACGGGGATGTTTGTCCTTTATTCGAGAAAGATGCCTGTTGTATCTGGAAGGGGATCGGATGGTGTGAAAGGATCAGATGCAGAGACACAGTGCCCTGACCCTGTGGGGTCTCCTTGCTCACAGCTTATGCATGAGCGCTGAGGCCTCTGCTGGTCAGCCCTGGCCGCGCTGGTCTCTGGCCAAGGAGTGGGGCCGTGTCCTCTGACACCAGCGGAGACTTGACCTCTGTGGCTTGGCTTTTCTCTTGCGCCACCTCCTGCATCTTATGCCTCATACTCAAAACTCGGAGTCTTCTTCAGATTATGAGCTCTTTTTCCTCTTGGGCGAGGATCTCTTTCCAAACGAGTCTGCAGCCGCTCGCCAGCTGTGGTTGGTTTGGCAGAGCTTGGCGCTCACTCTTGTTCCCACCATCTCCTGCTGAAGAATGCCTTCAGGGCAGGCATGCTAACACGGGTCAGCATCACTCTCATTCAGGGACTCAGCTCCTTTGCTCAGCATGGATTTGTGGCCAAGATCTGGGTGAGACTTGATGTGCCCACTACAAGTAGACCCTGCATTGTTCTTGCTGTCTGCTGGAGACAAAAGTTGAGTTAGATGTGGAGTCCGCCAACATCAGTTTTACTTAAACTTGGGGACCAGCCAAAAGAAGGGATGATAAACCTCCGTGTCTTTAGTTGTATGTTCAGAACCTCACAGAGGAGAGGATGGAAATGAACTTTGGAGAAGAACCTCCTCTAAAAATGGTGGAGGGGGGTGGCTGCCAACAGATCTTTTGCATTTTTGTTCACTTCTATATAATTTACTTCAAAAGACAATGTTGTAGTGACTGCAAAAGTGTAACAGAGGAGTTTTCTAGGTGATAGAACTGCTTTGAATTCTGATTTTCTGGTTATTAAATGAATCTATGTATGTGTTAAAATCCAAGTAGCTGCACACCAAAATATGTCTTGCATCAAATTTTGCTGCGTGACAATTTTAAAATGGAGGAAAGCTGGGAAAAGTGGAATGATAAATAAGAAGAGAATGGCATCATGGAGGGGATTTTTGCAGAAAGAGCAAGGCGCATGTTCTTCTGTTAGTTTAATGCCACGATTTTGAGTGCTTTGCACTTCAGATCTTCTATTGGAATCCTCAGATTTGAGGGCAGTGGTGGTTTCTGTCATCTTTTATATGATAAACAGAAGAGTGTCAAATAGAAATTATGATTGTACTTTATAAAAGATTTCTGGTATTGCTTCTCGGCCTTTTGGCTAAGTGTTAATCGTTCAGCCATGTCTATCTCTTTGTGACCCCATGGTCTGTAGCCTGCCAGGCTCCTCTGTCCATCGGATCCTCCAGGCAAGAATACCAGAGTGGGTAGCCATTCCCTTTTCCAGATGATCTTCCTGACCCATCCTGTGTCTCCTGAACTGCAGGCAGATTCTTTACTGTCTGAGCCACCAGGGCCTAAGATCAAGTATAAAGTTCATGGTAAATGAACAAACTATATCAGTAAAAAGATCGATCTTTTTCCTTTGTGAATTAAAAACAATGATGTAAGTACAAAAGAGTTTTGGAATCAAATAGATCCTGGTTCTGCTCTTTGCTTGTTGCAAGATCTCAGAAATGTAACCGTAGCTTTCTCATCCCCAGTCACACCCTTGGGAAAATGGGGATAGGTCATGCATGCTATGTGTGGATTATTATTGAGGACTCAATAATGAGAACAAATTAATGTTAATATAATAATATTAATCAGGACATCTTCTGTTGCATAATAGAAAGTCAAGTTGAACCAGTTTAAAGAGAAAGAAAAGATAGTCATTGGGTCCTATGACAGTCAAATTGGGCTCTCTTCTGGTATTACTCATCTTGGGGTCTAAACTTCAAATGAGGTTACCACGGAAAGAAAACTTCTTTTCCAACAGTGTCAGTACAGCCCCTGAGAAATGCTTATTGGCTTCACACCAGTCCCTTAGTGTGTTGGGGTAGAGCAGATTAGGGCTATCTGGTGGCTCAGATGATAAAGAATTTCCTTGCAGTGTCAGAGATCTGGGTTCGATCCCTGGGTCGGTAAGATCCCCTGGAGAAGGGCATGGCAATCCACTCTAGTATTCTTGCCTGGAGAATCCCAGGGACAGAGGAGCCTGGTGGGCTACAGTCCATGGGGTCACAAAGAGTCAGACACGACTGACGTGACTTAGCCCACCCTAGCACCATGTCCCAGAGCTGTAGAAAACAGTCCCCTCCTTGTCCATCTCTCACCCTCAACCAGAAGTAGGATGGGCCCCCTCTGAATGACCTATGTGGACCAAATGTAGAATGAAGTTCCTAAAGGAAACCTGGACTTCTTCTTTTCCAGAAGAGAAGGTGGATAAGAATTGCAACCAGCACAGATAGAGCAGTGACTGGATATGCCAGACACACGTTTTCATGCCTTTCTTAATATGATTGGATCCTTATAAAGATCCTTTAGGATACTACCCCCATTTTACAGACAAGAAAGCTGAGGGAAGGAGGAGGTAACTAATGTGCCAGAGGTCACCTAGGTAGGCAGTTTAGGATGGGATTCAAATCCAGGTGGTCTGCCTTGAGTTCCTAACCATGAGTCTATGCTGCTTCTTCTAGGGCTGCTGTCCAGGAGAGAAAAAAAATAAAAAAGATTAAATTTAAAAAAGCAGACCTTGAACGCATGGCAGGCTCAATGCCTGTCTCACACGTAAATGAAGCTCTGTTTATGAGAATTATTGTTATAGAGTGCTCGGTGGAACAGAAATAGCCCAGGCCAACGCCAACTATATCACAGAATGCACCCCTGCGTTTAATTCCCCCTAACAACTCATCCTGTGGTCTCCTCTCAAGGTCCTCAATGGGTCTGCCCTTCACAATGATCAGAACACTCGTGGTACCAGTCAGCACCTCACTTCCCTGCATGGCTGAGAGTTATTTTTGTCGACAAGAGCTTCTCAACTCCAGGAGGGATCTCTGTGCCTGCCTCTTAGATTCTGTCTGCAGATTAACTGATGCTTTCTCTTTTACTCAACTTTGAAAATGAGATGTTAGCTGTACTTTCCTCTTTCATATATTTCAGGAAAATTCGAAGGTGGTGGTGGGGGGGGAGGTGTTAAAAATGGGAAGCGCTTCTCAAATGGATGTGGGGAGGAGTTAAACCAGCCTCCGATGGGCTGGGAACCTGGATGACACAGGATGGGCGGTGCTGGGCGTGCCTCTCAGTAGCATTCTGGGCTGAGAAGTGACCCAGCGCTGTGAAAAGCTAGAGATGTGTATCAGGCTATTTGTCTGATATGTACCTTCTGGCTTCAGAAGTTTATCTGAAGAATTGCAGGTATAAACGCAGGGGCTGAGAGCTTTCGCTTGGGATTTTCAAAGCGCTGGGTTCAAACCCCAGTTTGGCCACTTCCTGGTTATCTAACCTCTCAGAAGCTCAAGTTCTCAGCTAAACAAAGAGGATATGAGAAACTGCTTTCTGGGGGTGGTGGTGGAAGTCAGTGAGCTAATATACTTAGAGGACTTAGCATCCTGGCTGGGTGCAGAATTCAGTGAAAGCAAGTTGGCCTTCTTTTGCATTTTTTTTTAAATTGGGATACAGTTGGTTTACAGTGTGGTACAGCACAGTGAATCAGCTCGAAGTACGCATACATCCCCTGCTTCTTAGGCCTCCCTCCCCCGCCATCCCACCCCTCTAGGTCATCACAGAACCCTGAGCTGAGCTCTCCCTGTTTATAGCAGGTTCCTACTAGCTATCTATCTTAGCCATGGTAGTGTAATATGAGCGCTTCTCAGGTCGCTCGGTGGTAAAGAACCCATCTGCTAATGCAGTAGTCACAGGAGACGCAGGTTCAGTCTCTGGGTCAGGGAGACCCCCTGGAGAAGGACGTGGCAACCCACTCCAGTATTCTTGCCTGGAGAATCCCGTGGATAGAGGAGCCTGGCGGGTTAAAGTCCACGGGGTCACAGAGAGTCAGACATGACTGAGCACTCACCGCAGGAGTAGTGTATATATGTGAGTTCCAGCCTCCCAGTCCATCCCCCACGTCCACATGTCCATTCTTTATGTCTTCCTGCTCTGCAGAGAGGTTCATCAGTACCGTTTTTCTAGATTCCACATATATGCATTAACATATGATGCTTGTTTTCTGACTTAACTGTGTTCTGTATGACAGTCTCTCTGTCCCTCCGTGTCTCTGCAAATGGCACAGTTGCATTCCTTTTTATGGCTGAGTAATATTCCATTGTATAGATGTGTCACATCTTACTGCTGCATTCTTAGATTTGCTTTCCTCCTACTCTTCCTTTAATCCCTGTCTCGGTCTCCTAGATCTCTGGTAGGATCAGACAAGTTTCATCTAGGGCCAGGTAAATAAATAGCCAAGCTAATGACAAAGCTTCAACTAGATACCAGCTCCCCAGTGGGTTTTCTGTACCCTATAGGTACTTATCAATCTGGGTGAAAGTGCTTAGAGAAGGGTTGGAAAGCCCAGCGGAAGGGACACAGCCAACGACTGGAAACTTATTTAATCTCTGGTGTCAACTCAGATTGATTGATAGTGGCTGCGTAGAATGCTGCTGATGAGGAGTCCAAATAGTAGGTTCTACCAGACGGAGTGCATGATTGATTAGCAATGCCTGCCAAAGGTGAAAGAGTGGGAGTTATAGCACATCACATGTGCCAGGAGGAGATGGCGCTTCGTGGGGAATTTGGCAGCTGATGAATGAAACATACACCATTGCTCTGTATTTAAGCCCAAAGATGAAGAGAACGTAGACACTTAGTGCTTTTATGACTTTCACTGCTTGATCTTGTTTTTGAGTATGTCTGTTTCTCTTGTTATCTTCTAGACTTGCAGTCCATTGAGGCTCAAACATTTTTATAGATAGTACATGGCTTAAAAACAATTCAGCATATAAGAGCTTTCTTTTAAAAATAATTTTAAACTTCTTAGCTTATATTGTGCTTCCGTGGTGGCTCAGACAATAAAGAATCTGCCTGCAATGTGGGAGACCCAGGCTCGATCCAACCTGGGTTGGGAGGAGAAGGGAATGGCTACCCACTCTAGTATTCTTGCTTGGAGAGTCCCATGGATAGAGGAGCCCGGTGGGCTGCAGTCCATGGGGTCACACAGAGTGGGACATGACTGAAGCGACTTAGCATGCACACATTTTATCTTGGAGTATAGCTGATTAGCTATGTTGTGATAGATCCAGGTGGATAACAAGGGGACTCAGCCATGCATACACATGTATCCCTGAATCCCCTAAACTCCCCTCCCATCCAGATTGTCACATATTGTTGTGCAGAGTTCCATGTGGTCCTTGTTGGCTGTTTGTTTTAAATACAGTAGTGTGTACGTGTCCATCCCAAACTCCCTAATTATCCCTTCCCCCCATCTTTCCCCTCTGGTAACCGTAGCAGAAACTAATTTTTATAAGAGCTTTCTATCAGGCATGTGTAACCACACTTTTCTTGGCCCCTGAGAAACCTACTCTATTGATTACATTTTGGTGGTAATTTACCTGACTTCACTCTGAGATGGGCAGGGTTACATTTTTGATCCCTTGATTCTACAAGTGTGATTTATCACTAATGATATTTGTCATCTCTTTGCAATTCTGTATTAATTGGGACTGAATTGCTTACATTTTAATACCATTAATGAAAGCTATTATTATTTGTCATTTACTTAGAAGAGGCAAGTCTATTCTTTGGTGTAATTTTTAGTAATACTTCTTTTAAGCTCTGAATTAAAACGCATTTAGGAAACAATTAAGTGCAGAGCTAGTGTTCTAGGATAGTTCTGTCATCTCTTCTTAAAAAAAAAAATGACCATCAGCTTTTTTAGTGATGAGTGGAGTGAACGTTAGTTAATTTCTTTCTCTTCAGTTGGTTTGTTTTATCATCTCACTTTGTGATGTGTGATTGGGCGACTTCATGCTTGAGATAGAAAGCACGCCCTGTCTCAATGTGATTTATATTGTCCCAGCACTTTTGCACAGTTCAGCTGAAATTTTCTTCATGTTCATCAAGGTCAGAAAACCCGGGGATTATGCCATCCATCTCGGCCTCGAGAGGACTGCAATAATTTTTTATGGTACTTGATGTAATAGCAACAGAATTCAAAGACAGGGGTGGCTAAAACATGCACACACGTGTGTGGACACATATAGACACACACAGTCCAATGCACGTTTTATGTGGAGGTCTGGTCAGTTACTAAGGCTTTTTGTGTGTGTCCTGATTACAGGTTTGCTGTCTTTGTTCAGGCACTAAGTCGTGTCTGACTCTTTGGGACCCCATGAGCTGCAGCACACCAGGCTTCCCTGTCCTTCACTTAGAATTTGTTGACGTCATCACGAACGCATCATCTTTTACTGTAGCCATTGCAAACTAAAAGCTATCAGAAGCTGCAGATCGGCCAGAGGTTTTTCCTACTTTCTTTCTTTTTTTAAATAATTTTATGTATTTGTTTACTTTGGCTGAGCTGGGTTTCCATTGCTTCCTGGGCTTTTTTCTAGTCGAGGCAAGTGGGGACCACTGTGTCGTTTGGGCGTGCAGGCTTCTCATTGCAGTGACTTCCCTTGTGGAGCATGGGCTCTGGAGCCCAGCTCAGCAGTTGTGGTGCTCCGGCTTAGCTGCCCATGTGGGATCTTCTGGTACCAGGGATCAAACCCGTGTCTCCTGCATTGGCAGGTGGATTCTTTATCACTCAGCCACCAGGGAAGCCCAACTATTTTCTTTATGACCTAAAGGTTTTCTGGGTGGATTGGCTGACAGATCCTTGAGAACAGATCAGGTCTCCAACTCAAGACTGGCTTTGGGTTAAGGGAGCAAATGTCCAGAGCAGATCCTTGTCGTGAGCCGGGCTCGCAGACTTTAACTCAGCCAGGGAGACTGACGGTTCTTCTTAGTCTCCTGATCCAGTGAAACCGCCAGTGTCCACAGTCCACAGAGAATCAAGTCCAAAGAGTCATTGAAAACTTCCAAGTGCATCTTTGCATCCCCCTAAAATAGCACCCTAACTTGCAACAAGGGAAAAACTATAATTTGTAGTTTGATCTATTTGGATTGAGTTTTTATGTTGATCCAATGTATCAGTTCGTAAACCGACAGATATTAATGCTGCCCTGATGATTGGAGCATTTTCATGGAGAAATAGTGAAAGCTGTAATTGATCATTAAGGAACTAATAAAAATTCACACCAAGGAAATTATAAGTGGAATCAAACACAGTAAACACATGTCCTTGATAGCTGTATGAAAATGCACATTACAGCCACTGTGAAACACTCATTTCTATGTACTACGTTAGTCACATAACATAGAATACGAATTTTACCTCTTCCCATACTTGGGTTGCAGTGAAATTGACTCCCATTTTCTTCACTGATTGTGCTATAGTTTGATGGAAATCATTTAAAAGTCACAGGACACAGACCTGTGGTGAAGCGTGCAGATAATTATTCCTTGGGCTCAATCTGACTCCTGTGAATTATGCCAACTTAGTAGGAAGAAAAACCATCACTGTTCTTTTATTTGCAATGTCAGAAGATTGGCATCCTAAATGTCTGATGCTAAGGTGATGACTTACTCTGTTGCATATAGAACATAGTGGAATGTTCTGTAGTCATTAAAAAGGGCGAATGTGCTTGTATCAGAGACCTCTGGAATAATAATAGATGTAAGGTAGTCTGTGTTTGTGATTATGTATAAAGTTTGCATGAGAAAAAAAATATTTGTTTTCATATTCATAGTTTGTGATCTAATAATTAGAAAGTAAACCACTGTGATGGTTAACTTTGTGTCTCAGCTTGACTAGCCATAAATGCCCAGATTAAACATCATTCCTGGGTACTTCTAGAAGGTGTTTCCAGATGAATTTAGCATTTGAATCTGCAATCAGTAAATTATTGTTTGATTGCTCCCTCTGGTGTGAGTGAACATCACCCAATCCTTTGAGGACCTGAGTAGGACAAGAGGCAGAGGAAGCAGAAATTTGGTTCTTTTTTCTGCCTTGCTGTTTGAGCTGTGACATCTCATCTCTTCTTCTACTGCCCTTAGGTTAGAATATACATCATCAGCTTCTCTGTTTTTCAGATACATAGACAAATAAATTGAAAAATTCCTTATCTTTTATATATCCACGTGTATAGGATCTACCTAACTATCTACATCATATGTCTGTCTGTCTGTCTATCCATCCATCCGTCCATCCATCCATCTACCTACCTACCTCCCTATCAGCCTATCCTATCCTTTTGGTTCTATTTCCTGGAGTGCCATGACAAATGAAGTCATAATGAAAGGATTGGGAGCGGTCCTTTGGAAGCCATGCAGGATGGAACATAGGAATGAGTTTGGCCATAACCCTTAACCTTTATGCATCTCTGATTCCTCTTCTGTAACAAAATTGATAATGAAACTACCCACTTCTTAAGGTTGTTGTAGGCCTTCTCCATAATGTGTCTCAATAGCCAGTCTCCAGTGCCTGGCCCATGGGAATCACTCAACGCGTAGTTGCTAATAGCAGTCACGTGACTGAAAGCTGTAACAGTGGGGATCATGATAAACAGTCAGTATTCCTGTTGAGAATTAGAATATCACAGATTAAAAAAATAATAATCTCAAAACAAGACACCACAGTCTGTGATGAATGTCTCAGCTGTAATGGTTATCAGGGAGCCAAACGCATGAGCTGGGTTGCCAAGACAACCCCAGGGGGGTGTCTTCTATTTTTTCTTTTTTGCAAAGTGGGGTAGCTTTTACAACACTGTATCTGGTAGCTGCCTGAATCCACTGGGCCACCGTGGATCTGGTTGCAGATTCAAGCAGGGTGAAGTTTTCCAGATGAGTGTGCTCCACTCCCCTGGAGTGGTACCCATTGGGGTTTGCAGCACCTTGAGAAATGGTGGATGGGAAGAAATGGGGGGAGAAGCCTGCCGCAACCTGAGACACAGTGGCCAAGAGGTGAGCAGGGCAGTCACTGGGAGCCCCGAGGAAGACTTGCAGGATGAGAAAGGTTTGGGGACAGTGGCAGCCCACTCCAGTGTTCTTGCCCGGAGAATCCCATGGACAGAGGAGCCTGGCGGGCTGCAGTCCATGAGTCGCAGAGAGTCAGACATGACTGAAACAATTTAGCCTGCATGCAACCACTTGATGATAGTTAACTGTTACAACACTTGACTGGTCACCTGCATAAATTCAAATATATATAAAGACACAGATGTACATGACATGTTTCTATGCAGACTAGAAGTCTTTATTTTGTTACTGTAAGTTCAAAATGGACTTCTTGCCCCAACAGGCTACCTACATGAAAAGATCCCCAAAAAAGTTTTTAATATCCAGCATAAATTAAGAGCTCCATATCCAAAACATCAGGGAGTTAGAATTAAATAAAAATTAAGCCTGGAAGCAGAATAATGACCCAGTGGTTCATTACAGCCTTACATTTTCAATCAAAGATAAAATCTCATTAAAAGTATATCTTTGATTAGGGAGCACATTTGGACCACTCCAAGTTGGATTGCTTTATCCGTAGACATATGAGCCGTGAAATCTTCTTCCCCTCTTTTCTAACTTTAAAGACAGGGAGCTATTTATCTTCTGACATCGTTATAAAGGTTATTAATATTAGGGGAAGACTGAACAGAGACAGTAGAGCTTCTAAAATATCTACCAGTGACTTTTACCTTGTAAAATTAAAGGGCCTATTTTTATAGTCTGTTGTGATTTTAGGGAGGAATTTTTACATATTACTTGACTGATTCATCAGTAGGGAATGGTGCTTAGCCTGTAATCCTGCACTAACCCAATAGAAATAGAATGCAAGGTGCATGTGTAACACCACATTCTCCAACAGTCCTGATGAAAAGGCAAAAAGGAGCAGATGGAGTTCATTTGAATAATATATTTTATTTAGCCTATGTGATAATTTCATTGTAAGATGTAATAAAGTATCAGAATATTTATGGGATCGCTTATATTATCTGTTCTGTTTCACACAACACATCTCAATTCAAGATAGTCTCCTTATGAATTGAGAGGGCAGCCCTGCCACGCGTACACTAACATGTGTAAAACAGATAGTTAGCGGGAAGCTGCTGCGTAACACGGGGAGCTCAGCCTGGTGCTCTGTGATGACCTGGAGGGGTGGGATGGGGCGTGGGAGGCTCAAGAGAGAGGGGATATACACACACACACACACACACACAGAAGGAGACGACAGAGGAAGAGATGGTTGGATGGCATCACCGATTCAATGGACATGAGTTTGAGCAAACTGCAGGAGATGGTGAAGGACAGGGAAGCCTGGCCTGCTGCAGTCCATGGGGTTGCAAAGAGTCGGACACGACTGAGAGACTGAACAAGAGCAATGACTGATTTAAGTTGTTGTACGGCAGAAACCAACACAACTTCGTAAAGAAATTTTCCTCCAATTGAAAAATAAAAAGAAGAGAGATTTCCTAATACTAGGAAGAGAAAGTTAAATCTTGGACACATTTTAAATTCTGGTTATATAATATGTTTAATTGTTCTCTGGCTCTTCTGGGGTAAATTTCAATATCTTGTTTGCAAACTTGATTTTCAGTGATTCCAATTAACTGTATCTCTGATAGCTTCGTTGATAAAGAATCTACATGCAATGCAGGAGACCCCACTTGGATTCCTGGGTCAGGAAGATCCTCTTGAGAAGGGAGAGGCTACCCACTCCAGTATTCTTGGGCTTCCCTTGTGGCCCAGCTGGTAAAGAATCCGCTTGCAATACGGGAGACCTGGGTTCGACCCCTGGGTTGGGAAGATCCCCTGGAGAAGGGAAAGGCCCACGACTGAGCGACTTTCACTTTCACTTTCAAAGAAAGAAAATAGTCTTCTCAGTCCCTAGTAAATCACATGTGGCTTCTGTATGGGGAAACCCAGGTGTCACCCGATCCTGTCTTTTAAAGGAAAGAGAAACCCTAGAGATCTCGTAAACACTCCAATAACAGAAAGAGTGTACGTTTGGAGAAATGATTGTATTCCAAGTTTTCCTTCCATTATGTGCTTTGGGAAACAACACTCTGATGCACAAGATACATTGAACTGATGTCGGACATCCTCAAAGCCCCGTGTGTCTCAGAATAGAGGCTCTGACCAATTGATTTCAAGAAGTGCTTTAAGCCCACTGACCAGGAATAGCTGATGAGGCTCGTTGTGTAGTTCAGACAGGACGGTGGCTAGATTAGCTCTTTATACAGTGCTTCCAAGTGTGGTGACCATTTCCTCCTTCCCAGATGAAGCCATTTTGGGTGGTGCACAGATTTGTCATCGGATATACTTGAATCATAGAGTGAGAAGGTGATTTCCCTTCCAAGCCCATCCCAGTCTCTTAGATGTCAAAAAGAACATCTCTCTATGTTGCTGTGTGTCTCCACCACCTCCCTAACCCTTGCTATTTTTTTTTAATAGAGAGAGCTTTCAGCAGACGAAAATACTGAGCCAGAATTTAACAAATGAGGAACATTGCTGCCTTTTCAACCGATTTAGTCTGATCATCTCCATCCATTCCATTTTGGTATTCAGATAAAACAGTCTCAGATTTTATGAAAGCACAGAAGAGTCAATTTAAAGAAAAATAATAACCTCGTCATTGCCAAGGTGACCCAGGGATAGGGCAGAAATGGTGAAGTTGATGTGTGAATGAACCGATGTTCAGGAAACAAGTGCTCATCTTGTCTTGAGGATGCAAAGTGAAGATTTGTCTTTGTTTGTTTCAGACATTACCATGTTGCTTAATTTCTTGGTCTCGGTTTCCCTGGCCGGTTTCCACAAGTGATGCTCCTTGATCATGGAGGGACATGCAGATATAACACTTGAAATCCTTTGCTACCAATGAGTAAATATTTACAATGGTACCCTCCCTTCTAGGAGGTAGCCTCTTTATCTTTTTTTTTTTTTTTGCTAAGTTCAAATGGATTGAAAATGATGTCATATATTTTGAGTGCATGCATTACTCAAAAATTTTAAATGCTTCAACTAAGCACTGCCAGGAGAAATATCAATAACCTCAGATATGCAGATGACACCACTCTTATGGCAGAAAGCGAAGAGGAACGAAAGACCCTCTTGATGAAAGTGAAAGAGGAGAGTGAAAAAGCTGGCTTAAAACTCAACATTCAAAAAACTAAGATCATGGTGTCTGGTCCCATCACTTCATGGCAAATAGATGGGGAAACAATGGAAACAGTGACAGATTTTATTTTCTTGGGCTGCAAAATCACTGCAGATGGTGACTGCAACCATGAAATTAAAAAATGCTTGCTCCTTGGAAGAAAAACTATGACAAACCTAGACAGCATATTAAAAAGTAGAGACATTACTTTGCTGACCAAAGTCCGCATAGTCAAAGCTATGATTTTTCTAGCAGTCATTTATGGATGTGAGATTTGGACCATAATAAAAACTGAGCACCAAAGAATTGATGCTTTTGAACTGTGGTGTTGGAGAAGACTCTTGAGAGTCCCTTCGACTGCAAGGAGATCCAACCAGTCCATCCTAAAGGAAATCAGTCCTGAATATTCACTGGAAGGACTGATGCTGAAGCTGAAACTTCTTTCTTTGGTCACCTGATGCAAAGAACTGACTCATTGGAAAAGACCCTGATGCTGGGAAAGATTGAAGGCATGAGGAGAAGGGGATGACAGAGGATGAGATGGCTGGATGGCATCACCGACTCGATAGACATGAGTTTGAGCAAACTCCAGGAGTTGGTGATGGACAGGGAGGCCTGGTGTGCTGCAGACCATGGGGTCGCAAAGAGTCAGACACAGCTGAGCAACTGAACTGAAATGAACTGAAGCATGGACTCATCCAAGGTCAAACTCATCATCCACACCAGCTGAGGGGGGCCTGGTGTGTTCTTTGAACAAAAGAAAAAGAAAAGATGAAGTTTTTTTTATATGCAAAGTCCTCCTGTCCTTTCTGGTTTCAAGTTTTCTATGTTAACTCATGCTGGGGAGGCTAAATAAATACCAGAACTTTTTTCATCATAAAAACCATAGTTCCAAGCTGTTTATTTTCTTTCACATGTTTCTGAGCTTTACTCCGTGCTCTCAGAGAGTTTAGGAAAGCAGTATTTTACGCTTTTTCTGCCTGACAAGCAAAGCAGGGTGATGAGTTTAGATTCCTGACTACGATGGAGTTCAACACAGTTTTGCTGCTTCATGGTATGTGGTCTTGAGGAAGTTAACTTGCCTCTTGGAACTGCAGTTTCCTCATCTGTGAAATGGGTTCACAAGAGACCTAGGCTTGTGGTTGATTAAGAGAGAGAGGATAGTGCTTATCATGGAACTGGTCATTTATGCTCACTTACAATTATTCCTACCAGTATCGTTCATTTCTCTGGTTTTTCTTGACCTCCTGTGACTTGAGTTCTATTCTAAAATAACATCATTTGAATTTTTCCCCCTTCTACTTTTCCCACTGAAATTGACCCCTAACAAGCAGTAAGTGACGCTTAACAAGGATCACTGCGGTGGTTATGATTTAAGTTCCTGCGATTCATCTTTGTAAGGCAGAAAAGACGGTAGGCAGCCACCTCTCTTTGCGACCTAGTCATCTGAAAACATTGCGTGCATGCATGCTCAGGCGCTCTAGTCGTGTCCGATTCTTTGCAACCCTGTGGGCTGGTGCCCGCCAGACCCCTCTGCCCCTGGGATTCTCCAGGCAAGAATACTGGAGTGGACTCCCATTTCCTTCTCTAAGGGATCTTCCAGACCCAGGGATCAAACCCCTGCAGTGGCAGGCAGATTCTTCACCACTGAGCCACTGGGAAGCCCTGATGTGTGTGTGTGTGTGTGTGTGTGTGTGTGTGTGTGCAGGTAGGCACCTGCCCAGACCACGTGGATCTCGTGGTCTAAGGGGACCACAAGCCCTCAGATCCACATGCTCTTGTCTCAGTACAGACAGCAGTGTGGGGTGGGGGGACCCATGCTGGGCAGTGGCCAGCAGTTTGATGTCCTGGGCAGACACACGTGGATTCAGAGTCCCCTTCCATCAGCTAACAGCAAGTTGCTTCTTAGTGGTTTTATAACATTGAACCCTACTTGCCCTTGTATGAAACAGCCATAAGAATGAAATGAGGTAACCTAGGTGCCTGTTTCCCCATCCCCTTCTTTTCTGCTGGTCATATGCAGCCTTGTTACGCTTGTGAGGGAGATATGACCAGCTCATTGTGAGTACTTCAGACTTGGGTGCATTCACTTGTATGTTTAAGCACAGAGAAAGTGATTGAATATACTTATGGTTTTCTGGGCTATTAACATATTTTTACGGTCCAACTGTAAGATCTGCTTCTAAAACACACCTGCCTAGGCATATGTTTCTTGACTTAAGTCTCCTGCTTGTAACCTGTGGGCTGCTGGTGCAGAAGCTAGCTTGGCCAGTAGATGGCAGCATAGGACTAAGGAAAAGCTCCCAGGTGCGGGGGCCACTGTTTTAATTAGCTAAAAGCAAGACAGGTAGGTTTCTATATAGTTTTTGATTTTGTAATTTTCCTGAGCAGCCACTGAGGGCAGATGTTGTCAGCCTTTCCTCGGTTTAAATATCAGAAGAGAGGGAATATCAAGATGCAATCAATCGCTGGCCACGGCAAACCCCCTGAACTTAAGTCTTGCAAACATCATCAGCTTGTGCCATCTTAGAAATTGCTGCAGCGGAAAGAGGCAGGAGGCTATCAATTACTTCGAGGGCTGCAGTCCGCTCTGTCCTTGAAAAGCAAACCAGCTGACTCTGTGGGTGAGATCAGGGGATGGCCATCATGATGGGAGGCCGGCTTCTTTATCAATGTCCTAGAAGTTGGTCTGGAGCCCTAGAGGAAGAAATTAAAGATCGGCTTAAATTTGTACATGATAGCTAAGCCCCCTATAATGAATGACCATTAACTGGTCAGCAAAGTAATTGAAACATGGGAAGCCTAGAGGAACAGAAAGCATTCTTAAGGGTGATCCTTCCTCTAGTTGCTTGCTTTGTCCTTTGAGTGAGAAGAGCTTGATGTGAAGCAAGCCAGTGTATTTTCAGCTCATCTTTTACATTTTCTGTTCGTACTTAGGGCGATCTTTAAATGAACCTATGTGGCAGGTCGTGTTAGCACCATTTTACAGATGAGGAAAGCTGAGTCTCAGAGACAGCGCATCACTTGCTTAAGGTGGCATGATGCTGGGAAAGTTTCAGGGGACATTCAGACCTCGGTTCCTTGTCATTTTCTTTTCTTCCCTAGCCACCTTCATGAATAGGAAGGGCTTCTAAATAAATATGTGATGTCTCCTTTTGTATTCTGTTCAATGTCTTTATTCTTCCTTCTTTTATTAAATGACAGAAAATAAAGACACAAAGTGTTATTGGCCATTTTACTGGCAGTGAATGGCCTTAGTTAAGTTTGCTGGAAGAGGGAGAGTTCCAGATTTTTAAAATCACACTTTTAATACAAGCTAAGCCCAAACACCAGTTGCTAATTATACAGAAATAATACATTCATTGTGGGATATTTTAAAAAATATACAAAAATACAGGAAAGTAAATTGATCTCATCACTCAGGAATAACAACAATGATATATTTGATGTTTCCACTGACATGTGTCCCCCAAACCACCTATAATTTTAACAGCATTCATAGAGTGTTATGTTTAAATTCCACCATGAAAGCATCTCCTTTCTCAATATCTTTTCTCCTTAAAAATACCGTTTTAGTGGCTTTGTATCCTCTCTCACTCTATGAATATTCCCCAATTTTCTTTTCTGCTGTTCCTCTGATTTATGTACTACGTTGATTCCCACTTGCAAGAAATAGGTTCTTTCTGGCTTCTGATAGAAGATGCCACATCTTAACAAAAATATTCCCTGAAGGTGTAATCACATGACCTCCACTGGGCTACATGCTTGGTGTGCACTGTTTCATTTAAACCCTGCAGCCACTGTGGCAGAGCTACGACTTCCTCAAGGACTGAGTGGTAAGCATATGACGGGAAGATCGCCTTCAACACGATCAGGCAGGTTTCCACCCAGACTTGCCCCTGCAGGTGCTGGCGTCTTGTCACTTGGGGAGGTCTCAGCCGGACCAGGGCGTGGCAGGGGGCTGTCGACAGCAACTGGAAAGCTTCTTTCCATGTGGGAACATTGCAGACCCTCCTGGGCTTGTTCTGAGCCTTGGGCCCTCCCCTTTCACTCTGCAGATGCTTCGGGAAGCCCTGCGGGCTATCAGGACGCGCATGGGTGACTGCCGGTCCAAGGACCACGATGCCCAGGCTTCCCTGGTCCTTGGGATGAAGCTTGTTTTTGCATAATTTAAGCACTACATGGTTTAGCCGTTTAAGTTCTGTGAAATTGGTGTGCTTCCATCCATGAAATTATATACATCTTGGGAACACTTCCAGTTACTAAAGGGGTGAATGCAGTCTTCAAAGCGGGGAGACAACAGGCGTTGATAGTGCTTACCCCAAAGAGTGTCACTCCATGTCTCCTGCCAACACAAGACACAAAGGCAGGCATTTGCTTTTTAAATTCTACGGAAACTGAACTGCCAAGGGTAAGCTTACCATCACATAACCAGCTGCAGTTCATTCCCTTTTCCCAGATTCCCCCACACCCCCCTCTCCTTGCCCCCCTCTCACCCATCCAGAGACCCACAGAAATTGTGGGTCGTGCAGATTTCATGTTCTTTCTACACCTTCTCCAGACTTGCTCCTCACTGTGTTTCTGGTGCCTATGACAGAGATAATCTTCCAAGAAGTGCTTTTGATTGAGTGATGGTGTGTACGTGATTTGCACTCTATGTGTGTATGTGCACTCAGATTCTTCTCATGATGATGTGATTTTAAAGTAGTCATTGTATAAACACAAATATTGTATGGCATCATAGAGAAGTGCTGCTAAACTCATTTCACTAATGTGTTAACATAGTAACATCACTATCTGATTCCTCAAAGAATCAGACTTAGAGAAGAAAGACATTTCTGTGACTTGAGGCATTTATAGAAACCCACATTAGAACTGATACCCTCTGAATTCCTGGCTCAAAGTCAGGGGGAAATGGTTACCAAAGCAGAAAGGAGGAGTGGAGGAATAAATTAGGAGATTGGGATTAACATGTGCACACTACTCTATATAGAATGGGTAAATCAACAAGGATGCTCAGTCGTGTCTGACTCTATGCAACCCCGTGGACTGTAGCCCCCTAGGTCCCTCTGTCCATGCAATTCTCCAGGCAAGAATGCTGGATTGGGTAGCCATTCCCTTCTCCAGGGGATCGTCCCGATTCAGGGATTGAACCCAGGGAACCTGGGACTCCTGCATTGCAGGTGGATTCTTTACCTTCTGAGCTACTAGAGAAGCCCAGTCAATAAGGATCTACTGTGTAGCACAGGGAACTCTAATCAGTATTTGTAATAAACAATATGGGAAAATAATCTGAAAAAGAATATGTGTGTGTGTGTGTCTGTAACTAAGTCACATTGCTGTACATCTGAAACTAACACAGCCTTGCAAATCAAATATACTCCAATATGAAAAGAAACAACTAAATACATTTAAGTCAGAGGATAATCTGTATTAGTCAGGATAGACTGGTTTGTGCTGCAGTAACAAACATATCCTGATGTCTCAGCGGCTTATCCCTTGGAAGTTTCATTCCTGCCACAAAGCCTGCTGCAGATACCTCTGCCTTCAAGGGAAATGCCGGAATTCAGAGTGTGTCTATCTTCAGCCATAGGCATGTCTTATGGGCTTCCCAGGTGTCTCAGAAGTAAAGAATCCATCTGCTAATGCAGGAGATACTGGTTTGATTCCTGGGTCGGGAAGATCCCCTGGAAGAGGAAATGGCAACCCACTCCAGTATTCTTGCCTGGAGAGTCCCATGGACAGAGGAGCCTGCGGGGCTACAGTCCGTGGGGTTGCAGAGAGTCAGACACGGCAGAGTGGCTGAGCATGAGCCCTAGCACGGATGTCTTACATGGCTTTGAGGGCTGCTGTGACAGGAGAAGAGAAGGCCTGGAGAGCCCATATCTTGTCTCTAGATGAGCCCAGAGTTGTCACATGGCATCCCCACTTACTTTCTCTGGCCCAGAATGAACCACATGAGCCCAGCCTGGCTGCAAGGGAACCTGGGAAGTGTGTGTTCAGGCAGAACAGAGTGAATCAGGCTCAGTGATCCCGTATGATTTATCTCTGCCACATGGCAGAATGATCCTCCTGAGAATAAGCTTTGGAAGTAGAAGATACCACATGTTCAAGCAAATATTCTTTGCTAACATACTGCATGCCCTGTACTCTGCACGCTTCATCTGCATTATTTCATTTCAACCCCACTGCAGTCATGATTGGGGTGATTATTTTCCCCAGGGAACTTCTTTTTTTGTTTGTTTGTTTCAAACTTTTAAACTTTTTATTTTGTATTGAGGTATAGCTGATTAACAGTTCATTGTGATGATTTCAGGAGGACGGTGAAGGAACTCAACCATACATACACATGTATCCATTCCCCCAAACCCATCTCCCATCCAGGCTGCCCCATCACCTCGAGTGCCCCAGGCGGCTTCTGAAGCACTAGAAGTGAGTACCCTGGGATTCAAACCCAGGTCTTACTGAGAACCCAAGCCTGGAACATCATCCAGCCCGTCTATCTGCAGATTCTTGATAGAGAGCTGAAAGACCTGATTCACCCTGTAAGGCTGCCTGTATCTGGAATTGTTATACAAATTGGTCTTAGGACCTCTGGCTTAAATTCTTTTCCTGTTTCTGTACACGTGTATGACTCCTATCCACTGATTAAAGACTTTGAAACATAAGGAAGTAATTTTTCTTAAGTCTTGTCCTCCACATTTATTATATATGTGAGTCAGGATGGATTAGATGTGGGTAATGGATTTTTGTTTTCACAAAAAGAAAAAAAAAGAAAGCTCTTTAAATTGTAACTTCCTCTATATGCATTTAAACACATTTTATTTAACGCATAAAATCATTTTTACTCTTACATAAGAGATGTTAATCAGAGAAATCTCCTTCCTACAAAGTGCCTCAGCCTGTGTACGGCAGTGTCCATTATAAATGATATCACAGGGGTTCTGTAGCTGAGATCGTCCTGAATGCAGATACACTCTCTGGGGACAGTTGTCAGGAAAGTCTCTAGAAGGACTTTGGTGACACGTCCATCATTCACATTGCGTTTGGTTCCTCGTTGCAACTCCCACAACGTGGAAACAAACAGAGAGCCCAGCTGTTTTATTTCTCTGTCTTCCCAAACTCATTGCCCAGGCCTCCTGAGTGAGGGCTATAAACTTCATCTTGTGCAAAGCGATTAGTCTCTGAATGCAGCTTCTCTCTGTGCTGTGTGAGAGTGTGTGTGTGTGTGAGTGTGCGTGTGTGAGAGTGTGCGTGTGTGTGTCAGTTGAGAATCGGCAGCTATGAGGTGTAAGAGCTGACTGGTCTCCAGAGCATACTGGCAAGCTGATAGAAAATTAGTTTTGGGTATTGATGATAAACAAGTTAATCTTCTTTAGGTAATCTTTCAAAAACAAAGCCTGCTTTATTTATTTATTAATAGCATTTTTTTTCCTGTAGGGAATTATCCATGACTGAAATAAAAAAAATAAAGTGCTTAGAAGATATTCTTAGATTTGAGCCTCTAGCTTACAAGGATTTTAATAAATGTTATATTACCCGTGGCTTAAAACATGGGCTAATTCATCAGCAGTTTCCTTTAAATAACATTAGTCTTTAAGAAGAGATTTTGTTTTATTTTATTGGAATTCTGTGATGTGGAGAAATAACAAGCATTCAGATGCTTTTCAGTGTACGTATCCATATCACCCATCCAGCATAAAAAGAAAATAATGTACAGATCTGTTCATGGACATACATTAACGTGAAAAGTTGTCATACTTAACAACAACAGAAACTGGAGTGTTTCAAAATGCAGAGTGATAGTGCCTAAAATAGTTTAACATTAAAGAAAAGAAAACCAACCTATTTGTTTTTTAAAATGGTGTATAAGTGAAAGACAGACAAGACCTCAAAAATCATCATTCCAAAATTATAGTCCCTAGATGCTAAGATAAAATGCATCCTTATGAAGACAGACCAGGCAGAAATTCATTGACTGGTTGGTTGGTTGGTTGGTTGGTGATGACCATAAATCTCCACTGTGAGCTAATTATAGTCTCAAAAGAAAGGGGTTGAACAACAACAACAACAAAAAACAAATTCCAACCCCAAGTTATTTCACATCTGCTTTTCTTGACTTTGGAAGGACCATGGGCCAATATGGACTTGCCTGGTAGTCGAGTGTTTAATAAGACTGCACACTCACACTGCAGGGAGCACGGGTTCCATTCCTGGTCAAGGAACTAAGATCCTGCCTGCCACGCTGTGCAGCCAAAAATAGAAAGAAGGAGCCTGGAGCACAGAATGTAGCGTCTTGAGGTCATCCTTTTCTTTCTGGTCACTTCACAGTCCTCAGTCCCACCCGCTTTGGACTCGGAAACACGATCCGTGGAACTGGCAAGGTTGGGTTTGCATCTTCACCTCCAGTGAAATCTGTCAACTCGGAATGCGGCTGGTTAGGGATGATCGTGAAGCAAAACGGTTTCGAACGTGTAGGGTAGAAACAAGGGCCAGCCTAGCCAGCATCCATTCCTTTTGTTATCCTGTGACGTTGTGTTCATTCTGACTGTTAACACAAAGGTGTCACTTTGCCTTGATAGAGGCCGAGGGAAGTGAAGGGGATTGGGGGATCTCCCGATCGTGTCTTTTGTATCAAAAAGAGCCTGCTATTATCCATGTGGGAGCTGCATGTCAGTCACACCAGAAGATGATTTCCTGTCCCTGTAATGAGATGCCTTGTGGTTCCTAGAACCGCTGTTATGTCTGTGTCCCGGGGGTGGAGGAGAGAGGAGATGCATTAAAGCCATCGTGAATTGGGCTGGTTTAACATTTTTTTCATTTTTGTGTTTATTTATATTTTTGATTGCCCTGAGTCTTCATTGCTGGGCAAGAGCTTCCTCTAGTTGCATTGAGCGGGAGCTGCTCTCTCGTTGCGCTGCTCAGGCTTCACACTGCGGTGGCTTCTCTTGCCGAGCGCAGGCTCAATGGCACACAGGCTTCAGTCTTTGGCACTCTCAGGATCTATATCATGGGCTCTGTAGTTGAGGTGCATGAGCTCAGTTGCCCACGAGGCAGGTGGGATCTTCCTGGGACTAATATGGGGATCAAACCCATGTCCCCTGTATTGGCAGTCAAATTCCTAACCCCTGAAGCGCCAAGGAAGTCCTGTGGCTGATTTTGTTTTTAATTTATTTATTTTTAATTGAAGGATAATTGCTTTGCAATTTTGATTTGATTTCTGCCACATGTGAACATGAGTTAGCCATAGGTGTGTATGTCTCCTCTCTCTTAAACGTCCCTCCCACCTCCCACCCCTCTACATTGTTGCAGAGCCCCAATTTGAGTTGCCTGAGTCACACGGCAAATTCCCTTTGGCTATGTATTTTAATACCATAGTGTATATGCTTCCATGCTCCTCTTTCCATTCAGCTCATCCGCTCCCTGTGTCTGATCTTTAAAGAGAGGTTATTGGCCATTACTGTGCCCTCCTTTCTCTTCCTTTCCACATTCCCTTGTCCTCACATCCAAACTTGTCTCTTTCAAGACCTATTAATTATATATCCTTGGTACATCTGGCATCCAAAGCCGTTCTTTCTTTCATGGCTTTCAACCAAGTTTGGGAAAACATGTTTTTTAAAATAAATGCTGTGTAGCAGGCATCATTATATGCATCATACATAACATTTTACATCATCGTTGTATCAACCCTGGGAAGTAAGATTGTATGCCCCCACTATCCAAGATGACCTAAATGCACACGTGTGGCATGACCGAGGCAGGCAGCATTATGTCCCCACCGTCACCAGTGTCCCTACCCTCATTCCTGAAGCCTGTATTTTGTCTTCCATGGCAAAGAGGACCATGCAGATGTGGTTACGTTGAGGACCTTGAGATGGGGAGATGGTCCCGTGGGCCCAGTGGCATCAGAAGGGTTCTTTAAAGAGCTGATGACCTTCTTCTGCTGTGCTCAGAAGGGGGCTGTAGCACTGGGAAAATTGTCAGAGAGATGTAGCTTTTCTGGCTTTGAGGAGGAGGGGCTATGAGCCAAGGAATGCTGGCAGCCTCCCGAAGCTGGAAGGAAATTCTCCCCAACAGCCTCCAGAAAGAATGCAACCTGCCTGGAGGTGCTTTGATTTCAGTCCCATGAGATTCATGGCAGATTGCCACGATACAAAATTGTAAGATTGATATATTTGGAATTAGGGCTTCCCTGGTGGTTCAGCAGTCAAGAATCCTCCTGCAATCCTGGAGTTGAAAGAGATGCAAGTTCGATCCCTGGGTGAGGAAGATCCCCTGAAAAAGGGCATGGCAACCCACTCCAGTCTTCTTGCCTGGAGAATCCTATGGACAGAGGAGCCTGGCGGGCTACAGTCCATGGGGTCACAAAGAGTTGGACATGACTGAAGTGAATTAGCATGCATGGATATTTGTAGTTATTTTCAGCTACTGCGTTGGTGGTGACTTGTTATGGCAGCAACAGGAAAAATTACTGCACTGACGTACCATTCAGGTCACCCCATGGCTCAGTAGGTGTCTGGGCTGTGGTTTGAATTCAATTCTTTCTCACATGATAGGGTTGATGTAGTTTTCACTAAACTTCACTCATGGTTCAGTCCTCTTTTCTTCTTCACCTTCTTATCCTTGAAGTCATGGCTATCTGATAACTCTCCCTGACTTCCTCACATTTCAACCATTGTACTCATCACTGGCACATTATTCTTCCTAAAACATTGCAATTCTTGACGACTTTCAATGACCCCAGTCTCTCAGTCATGTCTGACTCTTTGTGATCCCACAGGTTGTAGCCTGCCAGGCTCCTCTGTCCATGGAATTCTCCAGGCAAGAATATTGGAGTGGATTGCTGTTCCCTTCTCCAGAGGATCTTCCTGACCCAGGGATCAAACCCAGGTCTCCTGCGTTGCAGGCAGATTCTTTACCTTTTGAGCCACCCAGAAGACCTTTCAATGACCCGTGGGCCTCATAAAGGAAGCAGGCAGGGACTTACCTGAGAGTCCCATGGTTAAGACTCTGTCTTCCAATGCAAAGGGTGTCAGTTGGATCCCTGACTGGGGAGCTAAGATCCTCAGAACCAAAAAACATAAAATAGCAACAATATTGTAACAAATTCAATAAAGACTTCAAAAATGGCCCACATTAAAAAAAAAATTCTTTAGAACAAAAGGAAACCATGTGGTTTGACCTTCTGTATTTCTCTCCAGAATTATCTCTCACTTTAACCATGGATTCACTAACCCTCTAGCAAAACTGGAAAATGATTTCTTATCCATGCCCACCATATGCTCCACCTCTGAATCCTCACACTTTTTTTTTTTTTAACTGATTCTTCTCTCTGGAATGTGTGTTCCCTGACAGCTAGTTGAAATGCCACCTTTCCTTGGAGTCAGAGTAATGTCTCTCTCCTCTGATCCATTCAAAGTCACCTCCAGCATCAACACAGCATCATCATGGTAAGCATAATTATCAAGATTATCATCATAACCATCACCATCTACTGATTATCTAGTGATGACCATGTGCCCGGACACGATGTTTCAGCCCTTTTTGTGGATTATCTCATTTATTGCTTACCCATGTGAAGAGGACACCAACAGTTCTCTCGTTTTACAGAAGAGAAACCTGAGCCGACTTTAAAGGTTACCTTATGACAAACTTAACTTCCTATTGTAACGTGACCCTGTGTCAACTGCTGAGATCCTGAAATATTTGAAACAAATGTCCGCCATAATTTGACTCCTGGACTCAAAGAAGAATTTAATCTTTTATATTAGATCACAATACAGCTACCATCTGTTGTGTGTGTGTGTGTTTTTGTTTTTTTTTTTTGCCCCTAGTAAATAATCCCCCTTTTGGCTGCTATTATATCATAATGCTCATATTCTGTCCCTTGTACAAGTCTCCGATGTCTGTTAAATGAGAGCAGAGGCTGGGACGTGAATCAATTTTCTATCCTATTTATCTTGACAAAAAATTTAAGAGATTATCCACCATTTGGAGTTGGCACGGCGTAATTATGTAGATTATATGCACAATTCTCATCCAAATTCCATTACAGAGAGAAGAAGAGAGATCTAACCTCTCTCATCACATGAAAAATTTATTTGGGACACGAATGGGAAATGTTATCAAAGAATACCTGTTCCAGGGCAATTCCAAAATATTTTTGTCATATCCTGAAGGTTGTTTCCATAGGCATTTTGTTCATCAGGAGTGTTTTTACTAAGCAAGATGCATCAACTCACAGTCTCATACCGTTCCTTCCCTCTTCTCTACTGTGTTAGCTTTATGTTAATAATTGCTGCTGTTTTCCCATATAGTAGCAGCATGGCCACCAGGAGCCACAGGGTGAATAACACCCTCCCAGCAGCTACACTGGTGACAGTTATAAAAATGAAGTTTCTGAGTTCCCTCTCACTTGACCACTTTGGGGTGTGGTCTGCATCAATCACTGGGATTGCATGCGCTAATTGGACAGAGTCAGTCCCTGTCTCTGCCTCTGGAACCCTGGGTACCATGAGGCAGGATGGGACAGAAGGCAGTCCTTGGAAGCAAGAATGAGGAGTTGTTACCACAAGTTGGGCTGCCTAGATCAAAGCACAGGTATCACTATAGGCAGAAGTATTTGATGAAGAGAAAAATAACAAAATGACATCTAGGCATTCTGAAAGATGCTTCGGAAGATTTGGTAGTAAATCAGGCAGGCTGTGGGTGTGTGTGGAAAAGATGATATAACTATCAGATGACTGATATTTTGGAAAACACTTGTCCCTGTGGATTTTAATGTGTTTTATTAAAAAGAAAAAAAATTGAGTGGCATAATTGAATGTGTTTGGAAACTATTGAATTAAGTAAGTTTCCTTACTGTAAGATTTCTTAGACCCCTTAAGAAATCAGCATACATATTATGAAACTCCAAGAATGGGATATGGAATGATATGCACTGTATACTTTTCTTGGAAACTTCTCTCTGTCTCTCTCTCTCTCTATGCATGGTGGAGACTACTTTCCCAAAATATTGTCATTGTGTCCAGATTATAGCAGGTACTCAGTAAATACTCATCACGTGCTTTGGGAAATGTAATTCGATAATTGTGAATCTCCTCTCTACATCTTGTAGCAAAGATAAATGACATGTCTCTTGATGTCTTTGTTGTAGTGACCTATTGCATTTGTTTCTTTGTTTTGCCTGCTTGAAATCTAAGGGTGTTTCTGGGTGAACATCTCCATGTGCCCATGGAGTTATGGGAGGAGATTGGTTATGTGAAAATGGCAACCAGCAGGCTATCCTTTAGATGACTCTATTGCATAGGCTTTTCAAGAGATGTCCAGACACACTCTGATCTGATTTCTGACTCTGTGTGCATATAAAGTGCCAAAGAAGTTTACCTTGCTTGAGGCCATTGTTGTATCTAGAAAACTGAGAAAATTGAATTAAATTATAGAGTGAATACACTGCGGAACTCATTATTAAATAAAATTCTATTTTACCTATTTTTGTAGAGAGGGAAATTATTTAGTAAAGTGAATATTATCCTCTAGTTCTCATGATAAATCATTTAAAGGTGAGATACACCATATCAGTAGGTACTGCTATTATAGCCACATGATGATCATTTAATTAAACAATTGATAGTTATCGTATGAATTTTTATCTCTGAGCTAAGTGAAATATCTTTGACTTTATCTTAGAGATTTTCTTTGGGAAGAGAAAGAAGTTTTAGGATGGTACCTCCTTTGTATTATACAATGAGTATTGTTTTATATTGAAACTGCAATTCACTTTCTTTCTAGTTAAAAAATGCTTTTTCATCCTTTCTGAAATAAATATGATCTTTGAAATTAGATTTGATGTAAATCCAAACGTAATGAGATTCAATTTTTCATTGTAGCCGAATTAGACGGAGAACTTCAAATATTTATTTGAGGTTTAATTTGAGTAATTTAGGAAAACATTGAGCTTCCTCATTCATAAATGATAATTACTTCTCTTCATCAAATATTGTACTCGATTCCCTTCTGCTGTCAGTGCAGTCATGTGCAGATATGAACACTTTTATATCTCCAAGGGGATTCTTGTTTTCATGTAACTTCCTCGGGTTGCTTAACTTATAAAACCTTTAGAAATAGAGTTTGCTGTGCCCGTGTTTTGGAGTGTTTAGTTTTATAAGGGAAGAGAGGTGAGAAGTGGAATAGCATTTACATTGATTTTCTTTAAGGCTGTGCTCTACTGAGAAATAGTATTTTGTCTTACTAAAGCACGTGTTTAAGAAATGGAGATTGCTGTCTTGCAAAACTCCCAAAATAAACTCCAGCAGCTTAAAATGCCTGTAGCCTCTAGTTGATTATAATTCTACACTAAATCAAAAGTGACTGCTTTTAAAATCTTCCATAAAGAAAAGCTTAGGCATTTCACACTATGGCTTGGCCCATGCAAGATTCTTTATTCCATTCCTTTTAGAGTTTCCTCCAGTTAATAAAAACATATATATGTGAGTTCCATGAGGATATTTAGGGGTTGACCGGAGTCATCAGACTTCTACGCTGGTGGTGATAACATGTAGTTACAACAGCAGCAGCCGCAATAGCAGAGAAGATCTTAGTTTTGCCACATTTGTGTCTTTGCCCACCAGCTTTATTATTGACTCCTGACTTTGTTTATTGGACTTGCCAGAGAACTGCATAGTAAGCATTCTACTGATGAGGAATCTTTTGGGTGCAAGTGACAGAAACCCACTCAAAGTAGCTTAAGCATCAAAGGAAATAGACTGGTTCATATGAAGAGTCTTGGGATGGTACTGACTTCAAGAACAGATGAATCCAGAATCTCAGCTTTAGCCAGAATCTAGGGTTTTGTGACTTGAATTTGTTTTTCCTTGTGTAGCCCCCTGACTCATTTGCAGTGGAGTCAGTGGCTTACCCCTGAATCAGTTGCTGTGATGGATGATTGGAATGTATTCAAGCACCAAACCAAGGTTATTTTCTCACATGGGAGCTAAAGAAAGAGGGTGACCCATCTAAAATGGCGTTTGGGGTGATCCTTTATGCAACAGACAATGTTGTCAACAGCAGACAGGGAATAGAAAACAGGCAAACCACCACAACAGCTGATACTAGTAAATCAATTCTAATCAAGTGTGAAAGTTAGCTAGTTGCTCAGTCATGTCTAACTCTCTGTAGCCCGCCGGGCTCCTCTGACCGTGGGATTCTCCAGGAGTGGGTTGCCATTCCTTTCTCCAGAGTCAAGTGGAGGATGCAACCCAAAGTCTAAAATTTGATTTCTGTTTAGGAACCAACCAGAGTCCATTGGTCCCTGGTCCATATTCAGTGACTGTGTCCTGATGGATCATGTTCCTTAGGAATGGAATTTGCTAGAATCTTCTCTTCTCACACAGAACACTGAGTGTGAATTTGGAGTGATTTCAGCTCTTCGGAGATTATAAAATATGCATTTTGTTACTTGTATATTAGGACTGGAAGCCAGAAATCCACTTATGTTTCTTCCAACTCCCTTAAAATTTTATTTTCCCTCTTGCTCCAATTTGACAATTGGCTCATGTAAATATCATTAGGTAAAAAAAACCCACAGTGTTAGGACCTAAACAAAGTTTCTGGGGGTAAACCATTTGTGCATCTGAGCTGGTTCATCTTCTCTGAGATTTATGAGAAAGTGCATTCATCCTTAAGTGCACTTTTTTTTTTTTTCGAGAGCAGAATGAATGTTTCAGCTACATAAACTTGAGATGCTTAAGTAAGACTGTTCCTCTGAAGTCCTCTGGTGGCAGCCATAACCCAAATCAATTCAGGCAGCATCTCTCCCCTGGCTGGCCCCTGGCTTTCCCCATGTGCACGTACCATGCACTCTTTCTTTTGTCTCTTCAAATTTTTGTTTGCTCTTCTGAAGTCATCATCATCAATTAATATTTGCCAAGGACCCGTAGGATCTAACCTGCCACGTCTCCATCTGTTATTCACCAGTGCAGACGTGGTGGTCCCACCCCTTTTAGGTTTGAATCACATTATTATAAGCTATTTTCAGCATCCCTCACCTGCCGTCTTCCAAACATTCTCAAATCCCACACCTTGGCTCTGCCCTGCTGCTCTCCTCCACAATTTCACTTTCCCAGCATTACACAGTGGTGAGAAATGCATATCCCATACTCCAGTATTGACTCCAGGCCTGCGACCTTCTAGTTTATATGATCCTGGGGGACTTTGGGGACCTTTCTGACACATTTTCCTCCTTCTTCCATAAAAGAGGCATCATGAGTGTGTCTATACAGTTTGGAGATTCCAGGGCATGGGAAGGATGGTTGTGAAAATTAAATGAGGTTAAAGGTTGAGAGAGCTGGACCACAAAGAAGGCTGCGCAGTGAAGAGTTGATGATTTTGAACTGTGGTACTGGAGAGGACTCTTGAGAGTCCTTTGGACTGCAAGGAGATCAAACCAGTCCATCCTAAAGGAGATCAACCCTGAATATTCATTGGAAGGACTGATGCTGAAGAGCCGACTCATTGGAAAAGACCCTGACGCTAGGAAAGACTGAAAGCGGGAGGAGAAGGGGATGACAGAGGATGAGATGTTTGGATGGCGTCACCAACTCAATGGACATGAGTTTGAGCAAACTCTGGGAGTTGGTGACGGACAGGAAACCCTGGTGTGCTGCAGTCCATGGGATCACAAAGAATTAGGCACAGCTGAGTGACTGAACTGACTTTTTGAAATATAGTTGATTTACAATGTTGTGTACATTTCTGCTGTACAGCAAAGTAATTCTTAAAATGGGGCTTCCCAGGTGGTGCTAGTGGTAAAGAATCTGCTTGCCAATGCAAGAGACACAGCTTCGATCCCTGGATCAGGAAGGTCCTCTGGACAAGGAAATGGCAACCCACTCCAGTAGTCTTGCCTGGAAAATTCCATGGGCAGTGAAGTCTGGCAGGCTACAGGGCATGGGGTCACAAAAGGGCTAGACAGAGCTGAGCATGTGTGTGTGTGTGTGTGTGTGTGTGTGTGTGTGTGTTTATGATCATATATATATACACACACACACACACATGTATTTTATATTGCTTTTCATTATGATTTTTAAAAGGATTTTTTAAAGTTTTTTTTAAAATTAATTTATTTTAATTTTGGCCACATCCTGAAGCATGTGGGGTCTTAGTTCCCTGACCAGAGCCCTCACCCACTTCATTGGAAGGCAGTGTCTTAACCACTGTACTTCCAGGGAAGTCCCCTTCATTATGATTTTTCACAGAATATTGAATATAGTTCCCTGTGCTATACAGTAGCACCTTATTTTTTTATTCAGTCTATATATATAATAGTTTGCATATGCTAATTTAAACTCCCAGTCTATCCCTCCCCCAACCACCCCCCCTCTTTCAAACTTGCTGTGAGGAACAGCAACTAAAATAGGATTCTCAGTAATGATCATAGTGTGTATTTTTCTCTATGTGAGGGCAGAAGCTTCAGAGAGTCAAGACAGTGCTGCTTGTCTTTGCAGGAGTAGCCTGGTTTTAAAAAGCCAAGCCATTTGGCAGTATTAACCGCGTTGATTTCAGCACATTGCATAATGTGCCGATAGCCCGCGCATGCTGACTGGTCAGGCACTTGGGTAATCAACACCAAGCGCACGATGTGTCCTAACAGACAAATGGGCTTTTTAAACTTCCAATGGGAGAAAGTGTTTTCATTGGCAAGGGGACTTATCTGTCAGTCAGCCTCTGCCCCACTCTAATTATGGACATGGCACTGAGTTGATGTCAAGGAGATAAAAGGAACCATCAGACGTGGCCCTTGCTCTGAAGGCGTTTATGACCATGTTGGGAAAATGAGGCATAAAGAGATGAACGCACGGTAGAGGAAGACCCATCCATGATGGTTGTGTAAAAGTGTCAAATGAGGGGCCCAGGCTCGGAGTATAGTTATCCTGCTACTGTCCTTCAATTTGGGCTCAAAGGTGATGTTAGATTGGTGGACAGGTACAAATCATTCTGAGTTATTGAGTCAAAACATAATTTGCCTGGGTACCTGGAGTGAGTCAGTTGTCATAAGTGATTTCTGGGTATGCTTTCTTCTCTTATGATTGGCAACAGAAGCTTAAGACCTCTCTCTCATCATGTGATTTTCTCCCTTCCCCACCCCTGCAGTCCCGCATAAACCAAACAGGCACCTGGAAATTGAGAGGTGTTCTCCTAAGGTGACTTGTTTTGTTAGCAAAGCCAGAGTTGGGTACTTATGCAGTTTTTTTCTTTTTGGTTGGGATGTTGGAAGAGCCCCATATCCATCATCCCCCTCTGTCCCATGCCTTTCTCTTAAGAGATGAACCCAATGCTCGTTGGATTGAGAAGCAAGTACAGCCATCAAGGACGTATTAAAAAGTGACCGTAAGTGATTTCCTGAAGTTAGTCACCTGCTAAGACAACACCTTGAAACTCAGACTTTCAGTAGTGTTACATGTACCATATTTTCTACACAGTACATTCACAAGTGATTAACAGTCATAGTTAAAGACTTCCCTGGTGGTCCAATGAAGTCCTCAAGTAAGTCCCTAGCTAAGACTCCGTGCTCCCAGTGCAGGGGGCGCAAGTTCGATCCCTGGTCAGGGAAGATCCTGCCTGCCACTTGGTGTGGGGGAAAAAAAAATCAAACGAGAACAACAGCAAAAGCAAAAAGAAAATTTCTCATGTGACACTTTAAAAAAACATAATGAGAGGCAATGAGAATTTATGATTCATTGAGCACTGCAACGAGGACTTGAAGGCATATTTTTAATGCTGTAAATACCTTCTTTGCTTCTTTTACTAGTCATGTCCTTGGACTCCTTAAGTCTTGTTGTAGATTGGGTGTTGTAAACATGTGTCAGGACTTCCTTCCTGTTTAGGGCTGAATAACTCTCCATCACATGGGCTGCATCATGTTTTGTTTATCTGTTTATCTGTAGATGGACACTTACGTTGCTTCCACCTTTTGAATATTGTGAATAATCCTGCTACGAGCACAGATGGGCAAGTAGGTACTATTCTTTAAAAAAAAAACAACAACTGCTTTTTAAGTTTTGTAGAGATATTCTGTTGGCCAAAAGTTTGTTTGTTCAGCTTTTTCCATAATATTGTACAAAAACCCAAACAAACTTTTTGGCCAACTCAATATAATTTCTGTATGCTGTTGTTAAGTCACTTCAGTCGTGTCCGACTCTGTGCGACCCCATAGACGGCAGCCCACCAGGCTCCCCCGTCCCTGGGATTCTCCAGGCAAGAACACTGGAGTGGGTTGCCATTTCCTTCTCCAATGCATGAAAGTGAAAAGTGAAAGTGAAGTCGCTCAGTCATGCCCGACTCTGAACGACCCCATGGACCGCAGCCTACCAGGCTCCTCCGTCCATGGGATTTTCCAGACAAGAGTACTGGAGTGGGGTGCCATTGCCTTCTCTGATGATTGCTGTATAATATTGTGTAAATTTAAGGTATTCAACATGTTGATTTGATATGTCTGTATACTGCCAAGTCATGACCATTGTAGCATCAGTTAACACCTTCATCTTGTGACATAATTACCATTTCCTTTGTGTACTGAGAACATTTAAGATTTACTCTCTTAGCAATTTTCAATTGGATAACACGATGCTCTTCACTATCATTACCTTGTGCATTAGATCCCCAGAATTGTGAGTCTTATAAGTGGAAGTTTGTACCTCTGACAGGTGTCTGCCCATTTCCCCCTCCACCTAGCTTCTAGTAACTGCCACTCCACTCTGTCTCTCCCAGCTCAGCTTGCCTGTTTTTCCATAGAAGTGATATCCCACAGTCGTTTTCTCTGATTTTCTCCACTTTAGCATAGTGCTCTCAAGGTTCATCCAAGCTGTTATAAACCAGCAGGTTTTCCTTCTTTCTCGTGGGTGAAAAGCATTCCATTCTATCCCTGTCCATGCCACAACCTCTTCACCCATTCACCTGTTGATGGACACGATTGTTTCCATCACTTGGCTTTTATGAATGACACTTTGGCCAATGTGCAGATTTCTCTTTGAAATTAAGGCAGATACTATCTTTAATCCCATTTTCTAGATAAGAAGACTCAGCTCCAACAGATCAAGGGACAGGACTGGTAACCAAGCTCGGATCTGTCCAGCTCGGAGTCCAAACTCTTGACTGCTGTGTCTGTCACCTTCCTGCTTTGACAGCTCTGGTGGGGTATCCTGAACAAGGCTCTGTCATGCCCAAGGCTGTGGGGAGTGACAGCTCTTTCATGGAAAAGTCGCTCTGGCTTCTCCCTTCAGCAAAGGGAATTTTTCAAGGCTCTGTTGCCCTCTTTCGATTTGAACCTTCTCTGTTCGAACCTCTTTCTCCTCCGACTTCTGTCCATTGCTCGATGTCTACCTCCTTGTTGAATTCCTTCAAGCCGAGGAAGCCTATCATGCCAGGCACTGCCCTTACTCTTCTAAATTCTTAATCCATGTAAGCTTCCTACTAACCAGATGGGCAGGCTTCTTATCAATGGGGTCCTGGGTTGTGTGTGAGATGACGAAGTTGCACGTGCGTGCATGCTAAGTTGCTTCAGTCGGGTCTGACTCTGTGTGACCCTATGAACTGTAGCCCTCCAGGCTCCTCTGTCCATGGGAGTCTCCAGGCAAGGATGCTGAAGTGGGTCACCACACCTTCCTCCAGGGGATCTTCCCAACCCAGGAATTGAACCTGCATCTCTTGTATCTCCTGCATTGGCAAGTGGGTTCTTTACCACCGAGCTACCTGGAAGCCCAACGCAGTTGCACAGAAGCTAGAAATCTGCCTGGGTTCACACAGTGGTGGAGTTGAACCCAGAGTCTGTGCTCCACACCACTATCCATGCTGCCTCCCGGACGGAGACAGGGTTCAGACCCACCTGTAGACGCTGCATCGCTCCAGCCAAGCCTGGACCGGCCTCGCTGAGGTGGTGCTATCATCCTGAGTCTGCTCTTGCCATCTCCACCCACTTGCTCTCATGGGCTTAGGTCTTCACTGCTCACAGCATGCCGAGTAGCAAACCCGGAGACCATTGCAGCTGCTTCGGTATTCTACAGCCCTCTTGGGTCTGGAAGCTGTTGGAGGCAGACACTGCAGCCCATTTGTCTAATAATATGGCTGCTCTTTCTTCCACCTAGCTAGAGCCAAGGCAGGGGGTGGAGGAGGAGAAAGAAAGAGAGGGTGGGGAGAGGGAGAGAGAGGCTGCCTACTGTCTCTGTATTTATCCCAAATCCATATATTATTTTGGAACATTCAGTATTGCAGAAATATGCGAAGGGATAAATCACTCCTTTTACCATCTGGTCTCTGAGAACCTTCCCAAGAACTGTAGCTTCATTTAATTTTGTTGTGTTCCTTTCTCAACCTTTTTGTGCTTTCCATCATCGTTTCTTGGCTGCATTTTTGGGGTTTGTTTTGCCTTCGGTTGCTTGCTCCTTTAGCTGTTTCTGCATTTTACTTTCTGAAAAAGAAACACCAGCTCTCGCTCATCAGCGTTCTGCCAGATTCTTTATTTGGCATGACGCTACCTCGTGCCTATTTTCTTTACCTTCATCTGGAGCCCTGGAGTGATGTGTGGGTATTTTTCAATGCCCCAACCAGATGCACCAACCGGCTTGATGCTCGGTAATGAGGAAGCAGTAGCACCCCTTGGTCTTTGAATTTCTTGGCAGTGCCTTCATGGCAAACGTTTCCATGAGATGAGTATGGTGGACCAAGCCCAGGCATCGCTACATGGCTCCAAAGTCCTTTTAAATGAACAAGTGGATTGGCACTCATCTAATGGGAATACAAGTCCAGTGAGGTTACTTAGCACGTACTGGTTCCTCACTGTCTGAGTGGGAGATTACAGGTAAGCACAGGAAGAAGGCCACAGTGATGACGTATTTAGATAATAGATGGGAGTTGGACAACAGTATGAACTCGTATTTAGCTTCTTACAGACACAGATGGTTAAACATAGAATTGTCTATAGAGATGTCTGTATGCACGGAATGTGTGTGCTCTGCTCAGCCGTGTTTGACTCTTTGTGACCCCATGGACTGTAGCCTGCCAGGCTCCTCTGTCCATACACTTTTCCAGGCAAGAATACTGGAGCAGGTTGCCATTTCCCCCTCCAGGGGATCTTCCCGACCCAGGGATCGAACTCATGTCTCCTGCGTTGGCAGACAGATTCTTTACCCCTGAGCCACCTGGGAAGTATACACGGGATAGTATATGCACATCTTTCTGCTCTGTCAGCTCAGAGGAGCTGGAAGCAGTGATAACCCAGCAGCAATGAGCACACTTGGCACCCAGATCTTGGTTTCTAATACCATTCTCTATTTAAAGGGACAAGGGCTCCTCAGAGGAATGACTGCTTTTGGGACTGGGGCATGAAATATACAGGATGAGCCTAGTACTGAGCACCTCAGAGTTCAAGAAAATAAAGAAATGCTCAAAACAACAGAAGCACAAGCATCAGGGTGGAATACGCCTTGTAAATGAGAAATGGAAGACTTCTTAACATGAGTTAGATGAATAGTTACTGCCACTCTTCACTCTGAAAACTTGGGCTCTTGTAACTAACGGCTAACTTAAATACTCATTGTTGTGAAGGGCTTTGGGCTACCTCTCTTTCTGTCTCTCCTGTGAGCGGGTGAGACCTGAATTCTGTTCCTTGGGTTCACAACCACAGTAACTTCCCGGGGCTCTCACAGCCCAGTTTTGAAGATCAGGGCAACTTGAAACAAGGAGAGTGAAGAATAAATCACATTTCCAAAGAAAAAAATCAAGTCATTGCAGCTCAATTATTAATGCGCAAAACTGTTATGTAACGTAGCAGCCCAATTAACAGGTGTCTCTTGGGGAATAATCAAGGCTTAATTTGGCATGATAATTAGTAAGCTCCCCTCCCAGCTTTGGATGGGGGCCCCTGCAGGACAGCCTGATGGCTGGTAATGAGGCAGTATCACTTACTTTGCAGCCATGTTAATTGTGTATTTCTGTGCACGGGGACAAGACAGATTTACCTGTTTCTAGATGCTGAGATGTGCCACTGGTCTAATAGAGCTGTGCTCATTTTCTGGTCTTGCCAACCCTGGCCTTCCTGAAGGGCAGCGCTCTTAGACTTTTGAGAATTCTTTAATTGGCAGAGTTGTTGTAATGGCTATACTTCTGTCTGTTTTTTTTTTTTTTTCCTGATAGACTGGGTGGCAGAATTCCAGTTTTACAAGACATATGGCCAGGGCTGACATATTCAAACCAGGAAATTGTCCTGTTTTGTGTGTCTGTAATAATGGGGGACCACAGTCGCCATGGCATAGCTGTCTATCACCTCTATGCGTCCCGGGGCATACCTGTTTGTTACAATAAAATGCTAGATGTGTGTATAGTCACAGAGAGCAAAAAACATGGGCAATTACAAGAGTCTTTTTATTTTTACCAGAAAAAGAAAAAGAAGGAGAGAAAGCACAGAGAAAAAGAGAAATAAAACTACCACAAATCACCCATCAGCTGAGAGATATTAACATTCTGGTATGATATCTTTTCAGTTTTACACACACATACACAGGTCTACATATCTATGGCTATTGACCTAGGTATGATTTCTGTTTGCAAAGTTGGATTTGTAATGAGCATACGACTCTGTTAACATGTTTGTTCTTGTTCTGTGTGTGTCCTCAGTCATGTCCAACTCTTTGCAACCCCATGGACTGTAGCTCACCAGCCTCCTTTGTCCATGGAATTCTCCAGGCAAGAATACTGGAGTGGCTTGCCAATTCCCACTCCAGGGGATCTTCCAACCCAGGGATCAAACCCACATCTCTTATGTCTCCTGCATTGGCAGGTGGATCCTTTACCACAGATTTTGAACAGAGTCCTCCCTGCCTTTTCTTAAACTGCCTTTTTTCTGAAGTTTGGGAGCCACTGATCTTCACTTTAAGAGTTAAGCTGATATAATATGCATTTCCCCCCTTTCTTTTCCCTAAAATCCTTTATTAAGAACCATTTTCCTTGAACTCTACTTGGGAAAAGCTTTGAGCATCTAGATAGCTTTCCTGTTTCTGTTTTGTTCAATTTTGTTTCACTATTATAGACATCCCAGCAGTGAACATCCTTACATGTGCATCTTTGCTATCTCTTATCCCTGGGCTTCCCTGGTGGCTCAGTGGTAAAGAATCTGCCTGCCAATGCAGGACACACAGGTTCGATCCCTGGCTGGGATGATCCCCTGAAGAAGGAAATGGCAACCTAGTCCAGTATTCTTGCCTGGGAAATCCCATGGACAGAGGAGCCTGATGGGTTTGTAGTCCATAGGGTCGCAAAGAGTTGCACGTGGCCGAGCGTTTGAGCATGCACACACACAGCTCACTCACAGAACGGGTCAAAGGGTATGGCTATTGGAAGGCTTTGGACTGACTTTGGGGAACTTGTCTTTCCTGAAGGTCTGTGCATCTACAACCCCACAGGTACTTCGGAGTCGCCTCCTCCCGTTGCTGCTCTGAAGTATATTTTTTTAATTCCAGGTTCTGCAACTTTAGTGGTGAGGCAGGAAGCCAATAGAGAAAGTTTATTAAATTCTTATTTATGATTTCAATTTGTATGAGCCTTTGCCTTCCCCAAGCTCGAGGCAGCACTTGGAGAACATCAAGCTTGTAACTCTTAGCTGTGCTGATTTGAGAGAGGGGAGGTAGAGAAGATGGGCAAAGAGTGCTGGATGGAAGGGGCGGGCGACCCCGCAAAGTAAAGGCTAGAAACAGAAGCAGTTCAGATGGCTGAGCATCATTTGAGGCACTTTCTGAAAAGCCTAGATTCGGAAGGAAAACACTTTTTTTTTTAATCCTCCTCTTGATTTCCTCTTAGGTGGGTAGAACAGAAGATCACAATGAACTTACGTGTGTGTGTTTAACTTTTTGGCATGCCACAGCAATGTGTTCAGTTCCTTTCAGTCGCTTAGTCGTGTCCAACTCTGCAACCCCATGGACTGCAGCATATCAGACTTCCTTTCCATCACCAACTCCCAGAGCTTGCTCAAACTCATGTCCATTGAGTCAGTGATGCCATCCAGCCATCTCATCCTCTGTCATCCCCTTCTCCTCCTGCCTTCAATCTTTCCCAGCATCAGGGTCTTTTCTAATGAGTCCGTTCTTTGCATCAGGTGGCCAAAATATTGGAGTTTCAGCTTCAGCATCAATCCTTCTAGTGAACATTCAGGACTGATTTATTTTACGATTTATTGGTTTGATCTCCTTGCAGTCCAAGGGACTCTCAAGAGTCTTCTCCAGCACCACAGTTCAAAAGCATCAATTTTTTCTTTGTGGTCCAACTCTCACATCCACACATGACTACTGGAAAAGCCATAGCTTTGACTAGATGGACCTTTGTTGGCAAAGTAATGTCTTTGCTTTTTAATATGCTGTCTAGGTTTGTCATAGCTTTTCTTCCAAGGAGCAAGCGTCTTTTAATTTCATGGCTGCAGTCACCATCTGCAGTGATTTTGGAGCCCAAGAAAATAAAGTCTGTCACTATTTCCATTGTTTCCCCATCTATTTGCCATGAAGTGATGAGGCCAGATACCATGGTATTAGTTTTCTGAATGTTGAGTTTTAAGCTGGTTTTTTCACTCTCCTCTTTCACTTTTATCAAGGGGCTCTTTAAGTTCATCTTTGCTTTCTGCCCTAAGAGTAATGTATGTGTGTTTAAATATTTTTGATGGTATGCAGGATCTTAATTCCCTGATCAGGTATCGAACTTGCACCTCCTGCGGTGGAAATGCAGAGTCTTAACCCTTGGACCACCAGAGAAGTCCCTTTTTTGTGTGTTTGTTAACTGGTTGGGCTTCCCTGGTGGCGCAGAGGGTAAAGCGTCTGCCTGCAATGTGGGAGACCTGGGTTAGATCCCTGGGTCCGGAAGATCCCGTGGAGAAGGCAATGGCAACCCACTCCAGTCCTCTTGCCTGGAAAATTCCATGGACAGAGGAGCCGGCTAGTCTTTACAGTCCATGGGATCGCAGAGAGTCGCACATGACTGAGCAACTTCACTTGCTGCCCATAGGCACCTGGCGGAGCAGGTAAGTTGGAGCAGAAGGACCAGCCCCACCTTCTCTCACCAAGCCCTCCTCTTCTGTTGAGTCTGCCCTATAGAGCCCCCTTCTCAATGAAGCATAGTAGTTGTCTGAGCTGCAGACACCCTGAGGGTGATCAGAAACAGACCTACACGCAGACAAGCAAAAACCACTGTCTTCCCGTCTATCTTGAGGCCATCATCTATTTTCTTATTTTCCTCTTTTTATTTATTTGTTATTGGTCAGTTGCTAAGTCATGTGTGACCCTTTGGGACCGCATGAACTGTAGCACCCCAGGCTTCCTCACCCTTCACCATCTCCCAGAGTTTGCTCAAACTCATGTCCATTGAGTTAGTGATGCCACCCAACCCTCTCATTCTCTGTCACCCCCTTCTCCTTCCTTCAGTCTTCCCCAGCCTCAGGGTCTTTTCCAGTGTTGGCTCTTTGCATCAGCTTCAACTTCAGCATCAGTCCTTCCAGTGAATATTCAGGACTGATTTCTTTTAAGATGGACTGGTTGGATCTCCTTGCAGTCCAAGGGACTCCCAAGAGTCTTCTCCAGCACCACAGTCTGAAAGCATCATTTCTTTGGCTCTCAGCCTTCTTTATGGTCCAACGTTGCTTTTTAAAAAAATAATTATGTACTATTTATTTTTCAGCTGTGTTGGGTCTTTGTTGCTATGCGAGCTTTTCTCTAGTTGTGGCAAGCAGTGGCTGCTCTCTAGTTGCGGTGTCCAGGCTTCTCATTGCAGGGGCTGCTCTTGTTGCAGAGTATGGGTTCTAGGGTGTGCAGGCTTTCATAGCGGCAGCTCCCAGGGTCCAGAGCACAGTCTCAATAGTTGTGGCACGTGGGCTTGGCTGCTTCATGGCATGTGGGATCTTCCTGGGCCAGGGTCAAATCCATGTCTCCCACATTGGCAGGCAGATACTTTACGACTGAGCCTCCTATCTCTTTTCTCCAATGAGGTATGAATGAACTTCTAAAATGATATGCTCTTGTAGCTCAGTTTTTGAAAAACATTCCTTTCTCCAACCACCACCTAGCGAGAGCCTGTTAAGATCTTTCCGCCATGTTCCTCCTGTCCCTACCTTGGACGATTCTACTCCGAAATCCACTACCCCCCAAACGATTTAAGATGCTCTTAATTGCTTTACTGGAGGGAAATAGAACACCTTTTAAGCCAACAGCTGAGCGATTTGCTATGACAATTCTGCCACTGTGCATTCACTTAATTTCCAATTAATCAAACATTCAATAAATCATTAGGATAATTACACCTGCTCCCATCCTCTGGCCCCAGCACATTAACTCAGCTCAGGCACCCCCTGGACTGGCTGCGGGGAAGGTGTTCATTTGTCTGCCCTGGCTGGGTGCACAACCTGGCTCCCTGTGAGCCTTGAGAAATGACGGGTAAGAAACTGTAATTATTTCAGGCACCACAAGTTTGCTCGGATTCCTCCTTCTCTGCTTCTCACCCCAGTGCTTCCTCAACAACTTAAGCCAACATCAGAGAATCCTAGTAGCAGTGGCTGGTTAATTTCAGCAAGTTTTTTTTTTTTTAATCATTTTTATTTCCCGACTGTGCCTCTTTTCTAATTACACCATCTCCCCAGGTGAGCGATAATTCCCTCATCACCATATATTTCAAGCACAGATTATTAAAATAATATAGCTTATGTCATATAAATGTAACAGAAAGTATCTTAAAGATGCTTTATTGAAAGCTGGTAAATTGGTTCAACAGATGAATGTTTTAAGGCCTGTTTTTAAAAGGTTGCACAAGTATAAACCCACTGAATTACTGCTGCAGTTTCACACGAGCGGATGCAATTATTTTAAGCATCTAACTGTGCACGAGACAGATCTGAAAGAGAAGGAGCTAAATTCTCTGAGATTAATTAAAGGGTTTCATTTTGCTCTTGATTTAAAAATAAATTTCAAGCATGCATCACTTGTTATTCTCTTGAAGAATTTGCATTACAGGGTGTTTTTTTTTTTAATATATGTATATATATATATAAAAATACCGAAAATGTTAAGCTTCATGAGTTCTTCATACAATATAGCCAGCAGCTTATAAAAAAGAAGGGTTGACCTATTGTTGCCACAGCTTATTCTCCTGCATATTTCTTTATACTTTTCCATTTGTGAAGGGTATTAATCTTAAAACTCATTTCCAAGGTAAGACGGTGCATTTACATGCATTTCCCGTAAGATTGCTCTCGATCCGATCTATGCCCATTGATTTAATTTCTTCTCCCTCTCAGAGCCAGTGGTGCTGAAGGGTTTATGGTAATTACAGTGTTGTGGGTTTCAGTGGAATGGCTCCCTGGTACCTTGAGTGTGGGTTTTGATTCTCACGAAGCTCACTCAGCCCTGGAGACACTGAGGGGAGCATCTCCGAGGCTGGGGGCACAAGGCGGATGGGGAAGGATGCTGGCTGGTACACAGCCTGGAGGCATGGGGAGGCTGGAGAGAGGACAGCCCGGGGCTACTGGCCAGATGGATCACCATTCTAATGGGCCCCTTTAAGGTGAATCACTTGGCAGTTTTGAGAGTTGGCAGACAGTTCAGCCACCTGTGCTCATCGTGAAATGAGATATAGGAACCTAGGGGTCTGAAATATGCCGCTCACCCTTTGAGGGATGGTCTGGTGGTGCAGGAGGCGATATGCCTAGTAAGATCGGGGGCGGAGTGGGCAGGCAACTGTCGCCCAAATGGCCTGGGTTTTGAGTTGTGCTGACCAGGGTTCAAGTACTCCAAACCAAAATGCTCATCGATAACAGCACTGGCCAATAGAACATGATGCATATGTTGTGTTAGTTTTTCTAGTAGCCTCATTCTCAAAAAAAAAAAAAAAAAATTTGCAAAAAAACAAGTGAAACTCCATTAAACACAGTACTGTGTTTCCCCGTAGTTTATTATATGTGAGGTATTATGTCAGCGTGTCATCAATATAAACGTAAAGAAGACAGCTTATGTTCCTTTCTTCGTATAATTCTTTTAACTCCCATGATGCATCTCCAACTCCCAACACCTCTCCGTCTGGACCAGCCATGTTCCAAGTGTCTGGGAGTCACGCTCCCCCTGTGGTGATGGCTGCCATGCTGGATGGAGCTACTCCAGGCTGGGGCTTCCCAGGTGGCTCAGTGGGTAAAGAACCCGCCTGAAGTGCAGGAGACATGGTTCAATCCCTGGGTCGGGAAGACCCCCTGGAGGAGGACATGGCAACCCACTCTGGTCTTCTAGCCTGGAGAATCCCACGGACAGAGGAGCCTGGTGGGTGGGATCCAGAGGGTCACAAAGAGTCGACATGACTGAAGTGGCTTAGAATGCATGCACTCTAGCTTATATATAAGTAGAATATTCCCCGCTGCAAGTGAAGGAATCTAGCTTCAAATAAGCTTCAGCAAGAAGAGACCATTTGATTTCAATGTAACTGGATCTAGAAACCCAAATGTTGCCGTCAGGATAGCTCCCAACCTAGCACCCAAGCCTCAGTCCAGTGCCTTCCATGGCGAGATGACATACTTTAGCCATTCATTCTTGATTTCATTTATTCAGAAAACTTTTGACTGAAGCCTTGCCATAGGATAGGCTCTGTAACAGGCACTGTGGTCAAAACATTGGTATGACTAAAAATATACCCACATCTCTGCACCTCTGCGTTCCACTTCCTTGGTCCCGACATCATTTTGCGGGTGGACGATGCAGTATCTTCCTCACCAGTCTCGTGTTCTTGCTCAGTTTTGCTTGTCTTTAACTCATCTTCTGCCCAGACCCAGGGTTATCTTTTCCTTTCTCACTTGGAGCTATTGACTTAAAAAATACAGTCAGTCACAACCTGAAAGTAGAGCATTGTTTTATTTGGTGGGAATTCTCAGGACTTCAAGCCCAAGAAGCAGCATCTCAAGTAGCTCTGAGAAATTGCTCTGAGGAGGCAAGGGAAGGAGCCAGGTTATAAAAAAGTTTGCAACAAAGGGGGCAGGGAGTCTGACCGTCAAAGATGATTGTTAACAAAGGAAAGCCAGGTAGCTCAAGTTAAGGGATTTAGCTTTCTACGTATGGGAAGACGCTAGCATCTGGGCTCATGGAAATCATTCCTTCCATATGTATCTCAGCTATCTGAGGCCAGCTCCTGCGTTTTCACCTTCCCTGTCCACAGCAAGCCAGCGAGCCTGATAGCTGTTAGATCGCAGGTATTCTTTTCCTTCCTGAATTCCTGTAGGGCTCACCAGCTCACAGCAGAGGGCTGCATTTGCTGATGACTGTGACATCCTTGCTTACTGATACGGAAATAAATACTCTCTTTCACATAGCTCTGATCACATCACTCCCAAGTTTTTCAGGAGTAACCCCCCCCCCCCCGCCTCCATTGCTTATGGAGTTGAACCCTAAAGGCTAGGAAGAATCTTCATGACCTTGCCCCTGCTAACCTCCTCTTTCTCTCACCAAACGCCTTTAGACCCTAAACTCCAGACCAGGTTTTCTCACCTTCAGCAGTTTCAGCGTTTATGTCAGGTCATTCTCTGTAGTGTCCTGGACACAGTCCAGCAGCATGGTGGACCTCCACCCACTAGAGGACAACGGCATCCCCTCCCCGGCTGTGACAACCCCAAACATCTCCAGACATTGCCACATGTTCCTTAGTGAGCAAAGCTCTGCCTTCATGGAGAACAACAGCTCCAAAAAAAAGAAAAAAAAAATAGAAATGTCAGTTTCTCAAACATACATTGTTCTCCCTCATTTGCAGACTTCTGTACCTTTCTTCATTTCAGTTTTCTGATCCACCTTCTTACTCCTAGCTGGTAACCTCTGCTCACGTTTCATAGCTGAGCCCTAACAACACCTTCTATGAAGCTTTCCTGACTTCTCCCCAGGTAGAAGGTATATGGCAAGGTTCCCATGTTCCTATAGGGGAGAGGGGAGATTCATCGTAGAGTGGTGCAGAGATAGGTTTATGGACACATTGCATGCAGGAAATATGGTGAGAAATGGACTATTTCCTGCCACATCAGTAAACAAAGGGGGCCACAGTCATCAGGGATTGCAGCCACCACTGCAGGTGAGCTGGTGAGCCCCGAGGGAACTCAGGAAAGAAAGAATACTTTCCTTCTAGCAGTGATCAGACTGTGGCCACTCCCCATGGTGAACCCTGAGGAAACTCAGGATGTGAAAACACAGGATACTGGCCCCAGACAGCTGAGGTGCAGATCAAAGGAATGGTTTCAGAGAGCCCAGACTCTTGCATCTTCCTGTACACAGAAAAGCACTAGATTCCTTAACTTGAGATATCTGATTTTCCTTTAATTAACAATAATCTTTTGATGTTCAGACTTCCTGCCCTTTGTTGCAAAACCTTTATATAACCTGGCACCTCCCTTGCCTCCTCAGAGCAGTTCTCTCAAGATTACTTGAAATGCTGTCTCCTGCCCTTGAAGTCCTAAAAATCCCCACCAAATAAAACATAACTTTCAACTTTTAGTTTGTGTATATGTATTTTTCAAAAGTCGACCATGCACAGGAAGAGGCCACCTTCCTGGAAGTTCAGTCCAAGTCCCTCATGTACAGCCCTGAAGCAAAGATTCATATAAAAGCTGTATATTGGAGAGGAAATCCTTGCAGTGATGGTGGAGGAAGGGTGAAATGACAAGGGGAAGAGAGTGCGATGTTTGTTTTATCAAACCACTGACCATCGTGTGTAACTGGAGCTTAATCCCGGTATAGGAACACATGGAACTTCTGTAGGCACACACTGTAGATTTATCCTACCTAAGGGCAGGGGAGCTGGGGTATTTATACCCCAACTCTATTAGTCATTGGTTGAAGGGTAAGGCTTCTCCAGCACACCTTGTGGGCAAAGCAGTTTTAACATCCAGCAGAAGAAATCCAGACATTGAACATGAACACTTGAAACATCAGGCCAGTAAGCACTGACATTGTGAAACTGAGGGTATTTGCTTGAGGCACATATCCCCCCCCCTCCCCGTGTCTGCCCCACACAGTGACTCCAAGGCTGGGAGTCTACACAACTGTGAGACGGGCAGTGTGTGCCATTTTTGAACACAGAGGAGCTCATCAGGAGAGCCAACCTTTTTCTTAAAATAACAAGAGTTGCCTCCTTGGGAGGTTGCCTTTGAGATTCTGGTGGCAGTTGAACTAAGGTCTCTGGGAGGCAGCTGACAGTGAGGAAGCCAAGAGTGGAGACTGATTGCAGCTCAAGAATCTAGTTGTGGAGGCATCTTTGTGGAGATGGTCATTGATGTTTAGTTGCTAAGTCGTATCTGACTCTCTTGCAAGCCCATGGATTGTAGCCCACCGGGTTCCTCTATCCATGGGATTTCCCAGGCAAGACTACTGGAGTGGGTTGCCATTTCCTTCTCCAGGGGAATCTTCCCGACCCAGGGATCGAAACCGTGTCTCCTGCCCTGGCAGGAGGGTTCTTTACCACTGAACCACCAGGAGAGAGTTGTTGTTGTCCGGTTGCTCAGTTCTGTCCAACTCTTTGCAACCCCCATGGACTGCAGTACGCTAGGCTTCCCTGTCCTTCACCATCTCCTGGAGCTTGCTCAAACTCATATCCATTAAGTCAGTGATGCCATCCAACCATCTCATCCTCTGTCATCCCCTTCTCCTCCTGCCCTCAATCTTTCCCCAAATCAGGATCTTTTCCCGTGAGTCAGTTCTTCACATCAGGTGGCCAAAGCGTTGGAACTTCAGTTTCAGCATCAGTCCTTCCAATGAATATTCAAGACTGATTTCCTTTAGGATGGACTGGTTGGATCTCCTTGCAGTCCAAGGGACTCTCAAGAGTCTTTTCCAATACCACAGTTCAAAAGCATCAATTCTTCGGCACTCAGCTTTCTTTATGGTCCAGCTCTCACATGACTACTGGAAAAACCATAGCTTTGACTAGATGGACCTTTGTTGGCAAAGTGATGTCTCTGCTTTTTAATATGCTGTCTAGGTTGGTCATAACTTTTCTTCCAAGGAGCAAGTGTCTTTTAATTTAATGGCTACAGTCACCATCTACAGTGGTTTTGGAGCCCAAGAAAATAAAGTCTGTCACTGTTTCCATTGTTTCCCAACTATTTGCCATGAAGTGATGGGACCGGATGCCATGATCTCTGTTTTCTGAATGTTGATTTCCTTTGGGTTGGACTGGTAAAGATGGAAGAGGTAGGATGTATAGGGGAGGGGATCACTGGAGAAGTTCTATAAGTGGGATTAGCTTTGCCCCTCCCCTGAAGTCTGTGTGTGGCAGTGGGGAGTGATGGATGCAGAGATGCCTGCCACTTGCAGCCAAGCCACAACGATTCCAAATAAAGTTTCAACAGACACTCCTCAGAATGAATTAAAGGGGCTAAACCTTATCACTCACACACACGGAACAGGGAACCTTTCCCTGAGGCGATGCAGGAGAAAGTTTTCATCTTTTTAAAACCCTGTTCTCCTGAATTATCTTCAAAAGTGCTTTAGAGTGTGGGACTGGGGTGAGGAGGAACAGAGGAGGCTAGTGATTTTGAACTAGCTACAGCTTTATCTGGTGTGTGTTATAAATATGTGATGCTACTTAACATAGCAAGCCATCAGGTTAATAAACAAATGATTGCCAAATTTGTAATTGGCAAGGAAGGAGGTTATAATCTGTAAGGAGCTTTGTGTCCTAACCAATTTATTCTCTAACAGGACTGCATTGCCTCTGTCGCTGAAAACTCCTAAGGAGTCTTAAGAGCTAAAAACCCAGATTGGCTGAGCTGGGTTTCTCTAGCCTCTTTCCTCTTTTTTTTTTTTTTGGCTTCCTCTCCCTCCCAGATAAGACACTTGGAAAACCCATTTCTTTAAATGCTGCTGCTCACCTGGGCTAGTAATGCCTGGCTTGTTCTTTTGGGGTGGCTTTTATCCTGAGAGCTGGAAAGAAGCGAATTCCATGGTGGAATTCATTTTAAATCCTTGTAGGCTATGCAGAATCAGGAAATAAAATAGTGTGTTTCATAGGAACATTAACTAATACCATCTGGTTTGCTTAGCAAAATATGAAGGTACCTTGGGATTAAGGTTCAGTCTGCTACCTGTCTCCTTGGTCCAGTGGCTAATGCACGTTCCCTTGTGGTTCAGCTGGTAAAGAATCCACCACAATGAGGAAGACCTGAGTTCAGTCCCTGGATTTCAAAGATCCCCTGGAGAATGGAAAGGCCTGTACTCCAGTATTCTGGCCAGGAGAATTTCGTGGGGTCGCAAGAGTCAGACACGACTGAACAGCTTTCACTTCACTTCACCATGTGCAGTTGGCCAGAGTTCCAGGGTCCAATTCTAGGGGCCGCCATTCACCTCCCAGTCTACATGCATGGAGCCACTACAGTTGTGCAAGCTCACCCTGCTCAATTGTATTGATACATGGTAGTCCTGGTGAAAAGATGAGTATGTGTGTGTGTCTGTGTGTCTGTGTGTTTTTATTTTGTTTTATTTTTTGGAGTTACATTGCGACCTAAGTCACTTCAGTTGTATCTGACTCTTTGTGACCCCATGGACTGCAGCCCACCAGGCTCTTCTGTCCATGGGATTCTCCAGGCAAGAATGCTGGAGTGGGTTGCCATGCCTCCAGGAGAACTTCCCAAGCTAGAGCTCAAACCTACATCTCTTGTCTCCTGCCTTGGCAGGTAGGTTCTTTACCGCTAGCACCACCTCGGAAGCCCAACTGTCCTGAAGCAAATCCCACCAATAGAGTGACCTTTGGCAGTTTTCTTCATTTCTGAAATGGGAATTTTAATACTCTTCGTCATAGCATTGTTGTTAGAGATGATGCAAGAAATTTCTTTTGCACTTTCTATCCCCTTGCCTAGACTGCTTACCTGGGCAAGCTGCTCTTCACTTTTATAAATCCACCTCAGATACCATCTTCTTGGTATTCCTGATACCTAACCACCCCCCTGGTCCCCACCCCAGTTCCTTCTTCTTTCCCATACCTAAGTATATACATGCAACTAGGAGATGAGAAGAACCCTTACAGGGTAGATTTTTTTTTTCTCCCATTTTGTTTTATTTTGTTTTACTGTGTTTCTCTTATTTAGTGGGCAACTCTGCCTTCACATGCCCATTTCTGCAGCTAAAATCTGATTGCTTGCTTACCTGCCTTCCCAGAACTTCCTCTTCTATCTTCTGAAAATGGAACCCATCCTGGAAAGGTCTGACTCATTCAGTAAAGACTGACTCTCCCTTCAACTCCTGGTAACATGAGCTCTTCCAATCAGTATTTTCCTTTCCTCTGGGCATGGTGATTGGCTCACCAATGGACATGTGACCAGCTCTAGCCAATGAGACTTGTTCCTGGAAAGGAACTCATTTTCCTGGGGTTATGAAATGAATAGGATGGTGGCCTGGGATATCTGATGACTATGTTGTCGTACACGGGTGTCATAGACTGCATGTTTGCACCCCTGGGAAATTTGTATATTGGAAACCTAAGCCCCAGAGTGATGGTATTTGGAGATGGGACTTTGGGGAGTTAATTAGGTCATGAAGATGAACAGTCATGAATGGGATTAATGCCCTTATCAGAAGAGACAGGACCACGCCCCGCCCAGCCTCTGTCTCTGTCTGTTTCTCTTAGTCTGCTTTCCCTCATGTGAGGAAGCAGTGGGAGGGTGCATGTGTGTGTTCAGTTGTTCAGTTGTGTCCGACTGTTTGCAATCCCGTGGTCTGTAGCCCACCTACCAGGCTCCTCTGTCCGTGGGATTTCCCAAGCAAGAATACTGGACGGGGTTGCCATTTCCTCCTCCAGGGGGTCTTCCTGACCCAGGGGTTGAACCTGCATCTCCCGTGTCTCCTACATTGGCAGGCATATTCTTTATCACTGCGCTACCTGAGAAGCCCACAACAAGAAGGATGCCACATGCAAACCAGGAAGTGGGCTTTTATGTGGCATCATTTCTGCTTGTCGGAGAAGGCTATGGCACCCCACTCCAGTACTCTTGCCTGGAAAACCCCATGGACGGAGGAGCCTGGTAGGCTGCCGTCCATGGGGTCGCTGAGAGTTGGACAGGACTAAAGTGACTTAGCAGCAGCAGCAGCATCTCTGCTGGTACCGTGATCTTGGATTTCTTAGCCTTCAGAACTTTGAAAAATAATTTTGTCTTTAATCCACTGAGTCTATAGTATTCTGTCAGAGCAACCTGATTGGACTGAGACACTAGGGAAAGCCAGTCTGAACACAAAACAAACTGTTAAAAGGATGTTCGTTTCTGAAATCATTTGGATGTTGGCACCTGCATCTAACTGAGCCTGGAGCCTTAAACTTCTCAGTTTTGTAATAAATCAACCCCCCTTTGTTGTTGTGTGTATAAGGTAGTTCTAGACTGTGTACCCTCCAATGGAGTCTCATCTACAAGAGCATGAGAAATTTGAGAGCAGGGTGATGTATCTCTTGACACATTTGACACTCATTATGTCAAATTCAAAAATGCCCAACTTGAGATTCAGAGGCAGAGATTTAACAACCCCAAATTGTGCATAGTCAACCAGATGAATTAAGATAGCCTGTGAGCCTGAGACGTGGAAGTCATTTTTTTTCCCCCAGAAATATAGTGATTTTTATATGTCACATCCCGGATCGACTCTCTCTGTCAGCTCTGCAAGCGTCTTTGGAACTGACAAGTGATAAACCAGTTGAAAGCCCCAGTCACGAGGTTTGGTTATTGATGATGCTGCCGGACCAGGGATGTGCCATTAGTCTGTGCTGTGGGCGCTGTGAGTCTGAACATGGACCCAAAGGAAAGACTGGGTTCTTCAGGCGTTCCCTCAATTGACCCAGAGGGAGAGTGGCTCCTGCCCAGAGGAGTCCTGGAGTTGAATGCATGAGAATGTCTGTCTTTGTTTCCTTTCAAAGCCAGTGATTAGTTCTCACCCATCGGGTGGATGTTTTCTGCAGAAAACCTGACCGCTGAGTTCCATGACAAGATGTCTCAATCCTTCACTTTCATTGTCTCTTTGGAACAAAGTTACCATACAAAATTATAATGGCAGCTAATATTTATTTATCTGTCCTTTCCAGGTAGCAGGTATGCTGGAACTATTCCAAGTGCTGGTATGAAGTGGCGAATCCTCCATCCTTATTTTTGTTTCAATGTGTGCTGTGCCAAGCTGCTCCAATCATGTCTGACTCACTCTTTGTGACCCTATGGACTATAGCCCGCCAAGCTTCTCTGTCCATGGGATTCTCCAGACAAGAATACAGGAGTGGATTGCCATGCCCTCCTCCGGAGGGTCTTCCCGAGCCAGAGATCAAACCCGTGTCTCTTAAGTATCCTGCGTTGGCAGGCAGATTCTTTGCCACAAGTGCCACCTGGGAAGCTCCGTTTATTTCAGTGGGAGATATCAGGGATAGAAAGTAAACTCCTAGGTGAACAAGATAAGTACAGGTTTTGATACATTACATAAACGAATCTATATAGGGATGCAAGAGAGAAATTGATGGTGTGATAGTTGGTGGTGGTTAGAGAGGCCCATCTTTAGAACAACTTGTTCCAAAATGAAGCCATCTCAGAAGAGGTAGCACTTGAATGGAGACCTGAGGGTGCAGGAGGAGCAACCAAGGATAAGTCAAGAAAGGGTGAGCCAGGGCAGATGAACTGCAAGCGCAACGCTCTCGACACTGGAAAGAGGTTGGCAAAGTGAAGAAACAAGCATGAGATCACTTGTGGCGAGTGAGAAGGGGAGATGTTTCGGCTGGAGCAAGAGACAGGAGGCACTCCATTTATGCTAGGACCTATATAAGTGGTAGGAAACTTGGGTTTCATTCATGCGTGTGTTTCCCTATTTGCTGATGGAGTAGGTGCTCCTGAAGGATGGAGGTTATTGCTGGGTGGCAGAACTGTGATTGAGCCGTTCTCTTTGCAGGATCCATCTACTTCACATGGACAGACTGCCACCGTGATGTTTTTTGTTGTTCAGTCGCTAAGTCTTGTCTGACTCTTTGTGATCCTATGGACCGTAGCACACCAGGCTTCCCTGTCCTCCATTATCTCTAGCAGTTTGCTCAAATCCATGTGCATTGACTCAGTGATGCTATTTAGCCATCTTATCGCCCCCTTTTCCTCCTTCCTTCAGTCTTTTCCAGCATCATGGTCTTTTCCAAAAAGTCAGCTCTTCACATTAGGTGGTCAAAGTACTGGAGCTTCAGCTTCAGCATCAGTCCTTCCAATGAATATTCAGGGTTGATTTCCTTTAAGATTGACTGGTTTGATCTCTTTGCTATCCAAGGGACTCTCAAGAGTCTTCTCCAACACCACAGTTCAAAAACATCAATTTTCTGGTGCTCAGCCTTCTTTATGGTCCACCTGTCACATCCGTGCATGACTACTGGAAAAACCATAGCTTTGACTATACAGACCTTTGTCGGCAAAGTGATGTCTCTGCTTTTTAATGTGCTCTCTAGGTTTGTCAGAGCTTTTCTTCCAAGGAGCAAGTATCTTTTAATTTCATGGCTGCAGTCACCATTGCAGTGATTTTGGAGCCCAGGAAAATTAAATCTGTCACTGCTTCCACCCCCATCATGATGTTAGCTGGTTTCTAAGCCATAGATGGATCCCAGAGAAGATGGGGCTGTGCCTATTCGACATAAGTATCATGAGGGTTACAAAGACATCACAAATGTAGATCTCTTAACTCAGTGTCAGGCAGAGCCAGTGCAGGATAAATAACAGAATGTGTCCTCTGCTGGATGCTTTGTCTCCTCTTCACATAATTTAAAAAAATTAATTGTGATTAAATACACATACTGCGATCTATACTATTCCAACCTTTTTTAAGTCTATGGTTCAATACTATGAAATATGTTCACATTGTTGTGTAACCAGTCTCCAGAACTTTTTCATTTTGCAAAACTGAAAATGTATGCTCATTATGGAGCAAGTCCCCATTTCCTGTCCCCCAGCCCCTGACAACCACCATTCCTACCTCTGTCTCGACGAGTTAGACAATTCTAGGGACCTCATATAAGTGGATTCATGCAGGTTGTTTGCCTTTTGTGACTGGCTTGTTTCACATAGCGTAATATCTTCAAGGTTCATCATGTTGTAGCTTGGTTCACAATTTCCTTCTTTTTTAAGGGCTGGATAATATTTGATTATATGTATAGTCCACATTTTGTTTATTCATTCATCCATGGATGGACATTTGAGTTGCTTCAGTAGTATCCAACTCTTGGGACCCTATGGACTGTAGCCTTCCAGGTTCCTCTGTCTGTGGGATTCTTCAGACAAGAATACTGGAGTGGCTTGCCATTTCCTACTCCAGAGAACCTTCCTGGCCTAAGGATCAAACCTATGTCTCTTATGTCTCCTGCATTGGCAGGCAGGTTCTTTACAGATAGTGCCACCTGGGAAAAGCCCAATATTCGATTGTATGGATAGTCCACATTTTGCTTATTCATTCATCCGTGAATGGACACTTGAGTTGCCGCGACTTTTTGTCTACTGGGAATAAGGCAGCTTGGAGCATGGGTATACAAGTACCTCTTTGGGACATTGCTTTCAACTTTTGTGAGCTTCTTCCCCAAAGTGGTAATGCTGGATTAGATGCTAATTCTGTTTCTATTTTTGAGGAACCGCTATATTGCTTTCCACAGTGGCTGCAGCATTTTACATCTACCAACTGTGCACAAAGGTTCTCATTTCTCTGCATCCTGGCCAAACCTGGTTATTTTCTTTTCTGGTTTTGTTTTTGTTTTGCTTTGTTTATAATAGTTTTCCTAATGGGACTGAGGTGGTCAGGTCATGTCTTCTTGGCTGTCTTCTTGGGAGGTATGCCATGTGTAGAATAACTGGCCATCTTTCATCTTCTCACTCCCTTCCATCCACAACTTCCTGGAGAAAGCTGCATAAACCATTGAGAAAATCCTTAACTTGAAGGTAAACTGAATGGCATTTTGCCCAAAAGAATCGTGTCATGTATTTAGTACCATGTTTGTCTGGCGTTTATGAGAATCCACAGATTTCTCCAGAACAATTGAGGGGGGTTCTTGAGTTTCTCTCTTAGGAACGTGAACGTCTCCAAGCCATACCCATTTAAACATGGCTAAAATGCTGTTTCTCTCTGGGTGTCACACAGCCCATAATTAAATGATTTGTAGGAGCAGTCTGAATGGAGGGCCCCATTCATCAATACTGCATGAATTATGTAGGCATATCTTCATTTTTACATTATTCATCTCCGCGGCCAGATGGGTATGTTGGCTGTAATATTCATCAGTAAAGAACCCAAATGCAGCTTTGGCACACAGACATCTGTGCCTGGTCTGACCACCCGCGGGCTGGAGTGTGTGTTTGTGGGGACAAGGGGATCCTCTGCTTCTAGGCAACTCAAGGGTGCTGCAAGTTCTGGAGGTTGACCCTGGATTAGTCACCCCTAAGTAGCTCCCATCAGAGCTAAGAAGGAAGGATCTGAGAGATGCATAGACATCCGGGAGGGATAGGCAGTGTCCTCGGTGTGGTGATGTTGACACCCATACCGTTTTCACAACCTGTTCATCATGGTTTTTAATGCTGGTGCAAAACTTACAGTAGTAACAACAGCTAATATTTAAGAAGGGAGTATAATACAGTGAATGCTATAATACAAGAGTTTACACCCCCCCACAAGTGTTTATACCCCCCCAAATGTGTTCATTGAAACCTAATCACCAATCTGACTAGGCTGTTGCTATTCAGTCCCTAAGTTGTGTCCTACTCTTTGAAACCCCATGGACGGCAGCACTCCAGGCTCCCCTGTCCTTCGCCGTCTCCTGGAGTTTGCTCAGAGTCATGTCTGCTGACTCAGTGATGCTATCTAAACATCTCATCCTCTGCTACCCCCTTCTCCTCCTGCCCTGACTCTTTCCCGGCATCAGGGTCTTTTCCAGTGAGTTAGCTCTTCACATCAGGTGGCCAAGTACTGGAGCCTCAGCTTCAGTGCCAGTCCTAATTTTGGTTAGGAGGTGGGACCTTTGGAAGGTGCTTAGGTCATGAGGGTGGAGCCCTCATGAAGGGGATTAGTGCTCTTATTAAAAAGACCAAAGAGAGCTCACTGGAGCTGCCTGGTGAGGTGCAAGGAAAAGATGAGTATCTACAGATCCTCACCAGACACTGGATTTGCTGGTGCCTTGATCTTGGATTCCCTGCCTCTGAAACTATGATAAATAAATGTTATTTCTAAACCACCCAGTTTCTGATATCTTTGTTGTAGCAGCCCCAGTAGACTAAGACTGTGGATGAAAGTGAGGCTTAAATCCTGGTTCCCCCCACTAAGTACTCTGTGGCTTTGGATAAGCAGGTTTCTTATGTTTCTCACCTGGACAATGACCTGATCCAGGCACATGCTGTACAAAGTCATTGTGAGGACCACTTGAAACTGTGTAGGTCATAAAATACAGCACTATACAACCATGGATCAAAGAGAGAACAATTTAGAGGTGCGGCTATGGAGTGATCTCAAAGGTCTACTCCTGACAGATACAAAGGGCAAAATGCTGCATAGCGGGGCTTCCCTGGAGGCTCAGATGATAAAGAATCTACCTGCAGTGTGGGAGATCCAAGTTCAATCCCTAAGTCAGGAGGATGCCCTGGAGAAGGGAATGGCTACCCACTCCAGTGTTCTTGGGGTTTCCTTGGTGACTCAGATAGTAAAGAATCTGCCTGCAATGCAGAAGGACTACTCTTAATGAAAATTCGAAGGGCAAAATGTTATATCGAGTATGTTCCTATTCGAATAGGAAAAAGAAATACAATTATAGATAGAGTGTGTTCTCATATACATATAATACAAATGCTATAATACATAGCATTTCTGGAAGGTTCCGCGCCTCAAATTAACTGGTTTCCTCTGGGGAAGGTAACTGACAGGGGATGTTTCACTTACTATTTTATATTGTGGTCTTTATGTTTGATTTTATTATGTGCATATGTGAATATTTTTAAAGGCATGGTTTCATTTTTAGAACAAAGAATGATATAGAGAAATATATATTTGTCCTAAGTGAAGATATTTTTTTAAAAAATAGAAACCTTTTTAGTAGCTGGTGATGAATTTTTCTGACTATGTCCTTTAGGTTTAGGGCTTCCCTGGTGGCTCAGTGGTAAAGAATTTACCTGTAATGTAGGAGATGTGGGTTTGATGCCTGGGTTGCGAAGATTCCCCTGGAGAAGGAAATGGCAACCCATGGCCATATTCTTATCTGGGAAATCCCATGGACAGAGTGGCCTGGTAGGCTATGGTCCTTGGGGTTGCAAAGAGTCAGACAAGGCTTAGCAACTAAACCAGCATGACCACCTTTAGGTCTTAACCTGAGGGACCTGGTGTCCTGCCCGAGGGTTCCCTCCATTTCCCAGCTTCACTGCATCGCTGAGCAGAGAATACCAAACAGGCATAAACCAAGGGGAAAAAAAGAAAGCCAGGAGGATCCCCCACTGGCCCTTGGCTGAAGACATGCATGGTGCCCTCTTAGCAATAGGGGAGAAGTGGGTATTTTCCTCAACGTCAACATGTAAGAGTTCTGCTGAATCATCAGTTCTCAAACTCCACATCCAGGGCATATTTCTCTTCCTTCTGTAAAGGAATCCAAAAATAAGAGTCTATCGTTTTAATGTATTTTATGAGGCTCTGTACTCTCCTCAAGCATCGGGCTGTTCACAGTTTGCCTTTTTTTCTTTTTTTTTCCAGCTGTGTTCTTCATTTGATTTATCAGAGATGATCCTTGGTAATTCAGTTTGATATTGTTCCCTGTATCTGATGATAAACACTTGAGAGGAACCAGGAAATCTATTTTTGTATTAAATAATAACACTGGCCCTTTCATTATCCTTTCAGAATTGCAAATCAACCTTGCTCTCTTTGGCTAAGAGAGAGGATCTGAGATTTGTTCAGTTTGACTCCTGCATCATTATGCTGTTCGATGTTAAATAGAATGGGACTTTAAAGCCAGGAGGGGGCAGTATATTCCCTTTTTACTGTTATTAAAACTGAATCCGCATTTTGTGCACAGAAAGAGCTCACCTCTTTTCTCTAGACCTTGACCGTTTTTTCCCCCATCGAGGGAAATTTTTGAGCTTCACTGTGACTCTGGTTTTATGTAATAGCCCCATTAGGTTTTAATTAAGAGTCCTTCCAAATTGCTTCCTGTCAATGGACAAAAACAAATCTTGCACCTGCAGAAGAGAACTTTCCCCCCACTTTGCGCTAAGTCGCTTCAGTCGTGTCCATCTCTTTCTGATCCTAAGGACTGTAGCCCACCAGGCTCCTCTGTCCATGGAATTCTCCAGGCAAGAATACTGGAGTGGGTTGCCATGCCCCCCTCCAGGAGACCTTCCCCACCCAGGCATCAAACCCACGTCTCCTGCATGTCCTACACTGACCAGCAGATTCTTTACCACTAGCGCCACCCAGGAAGCCAGGCTTTGTAAATGAGATGAAATCCGACCTGTCTTCAGTCCTATGTAGGCGATGGCAAACATGGCACCAGGTGAGCTGAAATCAGTGCAATGCTTTGGCGTGTTCAGGTCCCGGTAAAAAACGAGAGGAGAGAAGGATGCCTTTAAAGTAAACAGCTACCGTCCTTGTAATCTTCCACTGCTTCAGCAAACGTAATGAATTCAACCACGCGTGCCCGCCCGAAGACCAAGTTAGCAAGGAATGTTGGAACTGAAACCCTCAGTGTGCAAACACACTCTTCTTTTTTCTGTGGCTCCTTCTTCCTTCCACTTGTGTCTTTGAATACCATCAGCTTATGTAATTGCTGTGTTCCTTACCCGGGTACCTAATATATCTGGCTAGTTTTTAGGCACGCCGAGTGTTCTCTGTGGGATGACTTGGGGGTGGTTTGGGAATTATTATTGGCTGCGCTATAAGCATCTGGGAAGGAAAACAGAAGACGCGGCCAGGACCCAGCTCTAACCCCCTGATGACACAGCCAGTGTGCTACCCAGCCAGGGAGCGAGGCAGTGCAGACCCAGAGAAGTGACCGCGGACACGGAAGACTCCTCATGACTTCCACGTACCTGGCTATATGGATGTAGGGGTTTAGATGCACCCTCACAAGTCACAGTTTCACAGAAGGAAGAGGTCACACTCATTTTTTGCCTGTTTTTATTTTTTCTTTTTCCCCAACAACCTCCAACTGGGCATCTCTAAAGGATATTTTCTTAAGGATCCAAGTTCTCATTAGTCTTCATTTTCCAGTTGTTGCTTTTTTTCATTTTCCCCCTGCTCCCACCTACACCAGATGAAGCACAAGGCAAAAATTAGATTATACACAAATTGTACACTGATTTATTAGCCTGAGCCAGGACTTTAATGAGAGGAGAGGAAACAGTATAAACAGCTCTTGGGAGACCTGTTTGAGTGGAGTTCAGCAGCTACGCAGAGTTTCAGTGTGAATTGGGGCTGGGGTACCTTAGCTCCTCCTTCCTAGAGGTGGGACTGAGGAATGGGCCCACTTACAGATGCCCAGCCACTTAGCACAAAGGTTAACACACGTAAGCACCTCCCCGAAGTGCCTTATTGATTTCAGTAGGACCCATCCGACTTCTGCCTGGAAAGGCGATTAAGTCTTTCATGTTTTCCTTTGCGTGTTACTTCATTTCTCTGTTCCTCATCTTATATCATGTGAGCAAGATAATTCCTAGAATGTTTTTCTTCGGTCTCTAAGCCACGTCCACCTCTTTGTGACCCCATGGACTGCAGCATGCCAGGCCTCCCCAGCCCTCACTCTTTCCCGGAGTTTGCCCAAGTTCATGTCCACTGAGTCGATGATGCCATCTGGCCATCTCATCCTCTGCCTTCCCCTTCTCCTTCTGCCTTCCATCTTTCCCAGCGTCAGGGTCTTCTTAGAATATAGGATTTCATTGTTTCTCTATGAAATCATACAGTCTCTTTTGGAATCTGAGCTATAGCTCTCATGCACTTAAAGACAGAAGAAAATTCTCTCAGGTTCCTTTACCTTCCCCATCTGGAAAATGGGGAGATCATACTAGTTTGGCCTTCATGGGTTTGTCCTGATGCTTCTGTGAAATAACGCAGTTATTTCTTAGCAGTTGGGTTCTTAGCAGAGGGCCAGCTGCATTGTAAAGATGCGACAATCTGACACTGTCTGTTTATTCTTTTTTTTTTCAACTATTGTTCCCTAACTTTTTCATTCTGCTTTCTGGCAAATTTCTTCAAGCAGCACCACTTCTAACAGTCACATCTGAAGTGGAGCTTCTACAAGACGACTCTGGTGTCGTATTTTTGCCTGTAAGCAATTTTCAGCTTGGGGAAATACAGGGTTGCAGTTTACTCATCAAATAACTGAAAACATAACTTTAGCAAATTTCTCTCTTGTGTAAACAGTTAAAAACATCTCTCTCTCCTTATAGAGGAGGCGAGTTTCCTTGAGCCCAACTGTATTTTGAATGTTTCATAACCTTGAAAATTGTTCATCTCTATGAAGTAATCCCTTTTATTACATAATATAAAGGGAAGATAAAGTTGTTAATTCTCGATGCATCTGAAGTGGTGACATGCAGCAAACAGCTCATTATCTTCCACACAAAGTGCAATTACTCAGTATAGGCAAACCTTCTTTCCGAAGCTGCCTTATATTTGAGCTTCCCCATGTTGGCTAATGCCGGATATTGATTCTGAATAATTCAAATAGCAATAAAATTGGGTTTTCATGACAGTCAATCAGAGGCATTTTATATTTAATGCTCAATGGAAGAAGCACCGTGTCTTCTTACCTTCTGAATTTCAAAGCCATTAAAGTAATTGTAGGTCATTAAGCTAAATTTCTCTGCATAATCGGGATAGTTAATCTAATTCATGTTCCATTCAAAACAGTGAAGAAGAACTGATGACTTTTTAGTTAATGCTGTACATGTATATATGGACATGTATGTGTATCTGTCTACCTGTATCTATGTATGTACACACACACACACTTAGTCAAAGTGGTGTTTCTTTTACTAGCATTCATTTCATTTAACGCAGTCAACAAAGCATATGGGGATGTCTTTAAATAATTCATTTGATCCTGTTTTTCAGATATTCTCATGGCCTCAGATGTGATATTTCAATGGAAATATTCAATACTAAACTAAGAAACTTAGTTTTAAAGATATGATTATTCTCATCTGTTCTTTCTCAGCCACCATTACACAGTACATACTATTATATATTTCAGACAGAGAGAAGTAGGGAGGGAGGTAAGGGGTCTCCAAGCCCCAGAGAGTCTGACTTGGTTTCTCTAACATTGGGGTCTGAGCATCAGGGTTTTGTTTGTTTGTTTGTCTGTTTTCAGCTCAGCTCAGCCGTGTCTGACTCTTTGCGACCCCATGGACTGCAGCACACCAGGCCTCCCTGTCCATCACCAACTCCCGGAGTTTACCCAAACTCATGTCCTTTGAGTCGGTGATGCCATCCAACCATCTCATCCTCTGCTGTCCCCTTCTCCTTCTGCCTTCAGTCTTTCCCAGTATCAGGGTCTTTTCCAGTGAGTCAGCTCTTTACATCAGGTGACCAAAGTATTGGAGCTTTAGCTTCAGCATCAGTCCTTCCAATGACTGTTTTGATCTCCTGGGTTTTGTTTGTTTGTTTGTTTGTTTTGTTTTTTAAAGCTTCCAGATTGACTCTGATATTCAGCCTGGAGTGACAAGCATGGCTAGTCTAATTCATTCACTCACTGTTTCACTCATTTATCCAAAAATTGCTTATCAAGTGCCTGCCTTGTTCTACAGTCCTGCAGATGTTCTGGTGGCTGACAAGATGAGCATGGTGGTCTCCCAAAACCTTCAAACAAATCTACTAGAAAATGTAAAAATGCTGATCAGTTCAGTTACTTAGTGGTGTCTAACTCTGTGACCTCATGGACTGTGGCATGCCAGGCTTCCCTGCTGATAATAGACCAAAATAACAAAGATACAGTCTATGTATAGCTGCCTGGACAGCCTAATATTTCTGTCTCTAGGAATGTTATCAAAACCCTACAGTGTGATTTGTTACTGAAGGGTTTCTGACTGGCTACAGCGTTTACTTCATTCTATTCTAAGTTGAGACCTGTAAACCTTAATACTATTAGCCTTCTGTATCCATGGATTTTGGTCTTCCTCTTCTGTAGCTCAGCTGGGAAAGAATCCACCTGCAATGCAGGAGACTCCGGTTCTATTCCTGGGTTGGGAAGATCCCATGGAGAAAGGATAGGCTACCCACTCCAGTATTCTTGGGTTTCCCTGGTGGCTCAGACGGTGAAGACTCCGCCTGCAATATGGGAGACCTGAGTTTGATCCCTGACTGGGAAAGATCCCCTGGGGACATGGTGACCCACTCCAGTATTCTGGCCTGGAAAATCCTCATGGACAGAAGAACCTAGCGGGTGACTGTCCATGGGGTCGCAAAGAGTTGGACACGTCTGAGTGACTGAGCACAGAGCACAGATCTATGGATTTTACTTCCATGGATTCAACCAACTACAAATTGAAAATATTTGAAGAAAAATTCCAGAAAGTTCCAAAAAATAAAATTTGAATTTGTTGCCTACCAGCAACCCTTTACATAGCATTTTCTTTGTGCTTGCAACTATTTACATACCATTTTCATTGTATTCGATGTTATAAGTAAACTAGAGATGATTTAAAGGGTTTCTGTGGTGGCTCAGATGGTTAAGAATCTGCCTGCAAAGTGGGAGACCCAGGTTGGATCTCTGGGTCAGGAAGATCCCCTGGAGACTGGAATGGCAACCAACTCCAGTGTTCTTGCCTGGAGAATTCTATGGACAGAGGAAGCTGGTGAGCTGCAGTCCATGGGATCGCAAAGAGCTGGACATGACTGAAAGCTAACACACAGAGATTTAAAGGAGACAGAAGGCTGTGCTGAGGTTGTATGCAGATTCTGTGCCATTTTATGTAACAGACTTGAGTATCCCCAGACTGTGGGATCTCTGAGGATCTCGGAGTGAATCCCCAGCAGAAACCGAGGGATGAATTCATGATCACAGATTTGTTTGTTTGAAGGTAGGAATTTGTGTGAAAGCAAGATTCTGCCTATTCACACTTTGGGCTGTGAAGTCATCTCCTGTGTTAACTTAGGTCAGGTTGTCTCTACCTCTGGGAAGAAGCGATCCTTCTCACAGTTAAGTGCGGATACCTGTAGGACAAATGAGCTTTGGGAAACAGCTGTTCAGAAGAGAGGCTGGCCCCATGATGTGTCTTCCTAAAACGTGCATGGAATGCCTCACTTTAAGAAGCGGGAATAGCTTATCAGAACCCCGGGTCTTAACGTGCTGACAGGTGTTTCAGCTTCTTCAGCATGTTCCTCCAGGAAATAATTTGGAAGGTTTGGAAATAACCATGGAGATAATCTTGATGCTCTTTAGAAATGCCTGGGCTGTATGTTAAAAAGATAGTTTCCTGCCTTGGCGATCCCTCCCTGTTTTGATTTGAGTATTTGTTTCCCTAAAAGAAGCCTAGAGTAATTATAACTCTTTATCTATCTGGAGAGGAGGAGGGCATCAGAACAAAGTCTGAGAAGATATGAAGGATTTATTGGGAAGACGCAGAATTGTTCACCAGTGCAGTCACTGAAGATGGGGGAACAGCGGGTTAGGTGTATCCATTTGTTCTCCCTTGTGTTCACTAGGGGCCATGAAATATATACAGTAAGCAATAAGTATGCAGACCATCTATACAGTCCTGAAAAGGGGGTTGAATTGAAGGATGATAATGATGCTGTTTGGCTTCCCTGGTGGTTCCTATGGTAAAGAATCCATCTGCAGTGCGGGAGACTGGATCCAGTCCCTGGGTCGGGAAGATCCCCTGGAGACAGAAATGGCAACCCACTCCAGTATTCTTGCCTGGAGATTCCCATGAACAGAGGAGCATGATGGGCTACAGTCCATGGGGTTGCAAAAGAGTTGGACATGACTGAGCAACTAATGTGCACGTGCACGCACACACACACACACACACACACACATGATGATGTCATTGGTTACCAAGGAGACTGGTCATTTTGTGGCAGATTTTCACTAATGAGTAATAAGGACTTTTATATGGAATGCCAGTCTCCTGGAGCTCCATGCTATTTTCAGAATCATGGTTAGAGACGCTGAGACCAGAGTGACTTTTAAGTGGATTATGGAATTCTAGAGATGAAAGACACTTTAGTCATTTATTGGATGTTTCTCATACCTGGCTGAGGATCAGAAACATGATTGAACTTTGTCAAGATGCCCAGTCCCTAGTCTGTTTTCCTGAATCAGAATCTCTAAGTATAAGGTCTAGAGATCAATTTGGAGGGCTTCCCAGATGGTGCTAGTGGTAAAGAACCTGCCTGCTAATGCAGGAGACATAAGAGTCACGGGTTCAATCCCTGGGTCGAGCAGATCCCCTGGAGGAGGGCATGGCAACCCACTCCAGTATTCATGCCTGGAGAACCCCCATGGACAGGGGGGCCTGGCAGGCTACAGTTCATAGGGTTGCAAAGAGTTGGACACGACTAAAGTGACTTAGCACACACACAGAATTCATGATTATAGACCACAGTGGTTAAAAACCTGAGCTCTTTTAAGACAGTGAAAATACCCTGTATGATACTATAGTGATGGATACATGTTTTTATACATGTGTCCAAACACATCAAATATGTAACACCTAGCATGAATGCTAAAGAAAACTGTAGGCTTTGGGGGGTATGATGTTCAGCGTAGGTACATCAGTTGTAACAAATGTACCCATTAAGTGGAGGATGTTCATAGTGGGGGAGGTTATGTATGGGGAGGCAGTAGTGACGTAGGAAATTTCTGTATATTCCTCTGAATTTTGCTATGAATCTAAAACTGCTCCCCAAGTAAAGTCTTTTAAAAAAACAGCCCCTCCCTCCAACAAATGAGCAAACCCTGAACTCAGGAATCTGACAGAGCTGCTTTCTAATCCCATCGTGATGACTTGCTGATAGATGGAAGAGGAGGTCCTCACTGCAGAGCTGATGATGGTCAGAATGCATTCTGATGGGTGGGTGCATGCTGTCCAGGGGGAGTGCTGGTTAAATAGTGTGGATAGTATCCTTGCCTGCCCGAAGGGTCACGATAAAAGCAGAATCCCTCCGAGAGTTTGGGGGACTCAAGACTCAGTCCTGGCATCATTAGGGGTGTAGCACATGCGTGTGCTTCTTTTTGCCATGGATGTCTTAAAGCACTTCCACACAGTCTGCCTGAATGTGAAGTTCCAGTCTTCTTACCAGCTTGCACAGACTTCTGCCTGAATTACACAGAGTTCAACAGCTTTATTTATAATCTTTTTTTTTTTTTTTTTGCTTTGGATCCTGGCCCACCTCTGTGAGCTTGGCAGTTGTGTGAAGTCTGACCCGTCCGTTCAACTTTCATTGAATGTCTGTAAATGCCCTTTGTTGAACACTGAGCACTGAAGGGTTTGTATAGATGTATTTGTTTTGTTCAAAAAGAAAGTAATATCCTCAGGGCTGTGTTTTGAATTCACAAGATTGCTAATCATTGATCATAACAGCTCAAATTTGCAGAATCCTTGACACGGATTATCTCATTTAATCCTCTCAATAAACCTGGGGGTGAAGGTATTAATATCCCCACATTAGGAAAGAGGCCCTTGGTGCAGGAAGTTAAGTAAGTTATTTAAATTGCCCCAGAGTGTAAGTGGACCAACGGGGTTTTGGGTCCATGTCAATCAGAAGATTGCTTTCTTAATGGCTCTCCTAAAATACCTGGGATGATGTCACTCTTACCAGATCTTCTTTCTTCTGGGGTAACTCTTCATCTCTCTCTACAAGGATATTCTTTGCAAAGGAGGTTTCTACATGTAGCACTAAACATCTGATTCCCTACTTTCCCTTCCCTTCCTTTTCTCCCCAACAGGGACCACATAAATTTCACTTAAAAATGTGGAAAGGGTATCTTACCAAATCTAGATCTATAAAATGAAACAGGTGCAACATAAAAAAGAGTAATTTCCCAAAAGTTTTTGATGCCTTGTAAATGTTGTCAAAAAAGTGTCTTAAAAATAAAATTGGTGATATATTGCTATATGTGATCAATAATGCACACGGTCTCCAATTTTATGGGACAAGATGCATGTGGTTTAGTGAATAGAGTGTGGGCTTGGAAGTTAAATAAACCAGAGTTCTAATCCCAACTCAGCCATTCATCAATAGGGTGGTCTAGAGGAGTTCCTTAAGCTCTGAACTTAGTTATTCAATCCTGTCAATTAGGGAAATTGTATCTATTGTTCAAGGCCTGTTTTTAGGATTGGAAAATTTTAGATAGATAACCTTGAATGCACTTGGCAGAGAGTAAGCCTTCAGAAATTAGATATTACTCACCAGAATTTATTCAGAGCTCTCTGAGTGGTAGGCCCTGTTTGCTGTTAATTATGTCTTACCCCTATGACTAGGCTCTTGATGAGGGTGAAAGAGGAGAGTGAAAAAGCCGACTTAAAACTCAACATTCAAAAAACTAAGATCATGCCATCTGGTCCCATCACTTCATGGCAAATAGATGGGGAAACAGTGGAAACAGTGACAGATTTTATTTTCTTGGGCTCAAAAATCACTGCAGACGGTGCCTGCAGCCATGAAATTAAAAGAAACTTGCTCCTTGGAAGAAAAGCTATGACAAACCTAGACAGTCTATTAGAAAGCAGAGACATCACTTTGCCAACAAAAGTCTGTATTGTCAAAGCTATGGTTTTTCCAGTAGTCATGTACAGATGTGAGAGTTGGACCGTAAAGAAGGCTGAGTGCTGAAGAATTGATACTTTCAAACTGTCGTGTTGGAGAAGACTCTTGAGAGTCCTTTGGATGTTAAGAAGATCAAACCAGTCAATCCTAAAGGAAATCAACCCTGACTAGTCCTTGGAAGGACTAATGCTGAAGCTGAAGCTCCAATACTTTGGCCACCTGACACAAAGAGCCGACTCACTGGAAAAGACCCTGATGCTGGGAAAGATTGAGGACAGGAGGAGAAGTGGGGAAAAGAGGATGAGATGGTTGGCTGGCATCACTGACTCAATGAGTCTGAACAAACTCTGGGAGATAGTGAAGGACAGGGAAGGCTGGTGTGCTGCAGTCCACAGGGTCACAATATTTGCACATGACTTAACAACTGAACAACAGCCACCCCTTTGGAGTTGCACTTTCCCCAGGCACTCAAGGCTGGGTATGAGAAACTCCAGTAAAGGAGAAACTATGAGAAACTCCCCACTCCAAGAGACATGGGGTTGGGGCGGGGGCTGGGGGTGGGGATGGTGAGCCAAAGTGGTGGTGCTCTCCCACTGTGCCGAACAGAAATCTGAGGAGATGTATTCTACAACTGGACCATTAGTTTCATAATTCAGAGGCCCTCCTCTGGTGACCAGTTGGAATAAGCAGATGGTTGAACAGTGAAAGGATTTTGGGTTTTTTTGCTTTTGCTTTTGGAATAATTGCATTTTATTTCCCTAGTTGATCTGCTCAGTTAGATTAATTTGTTTATTGAAAAGGGTTGGGGACACATCAACATGATTATCCAAATATTTTCTGACCCATCTAAGATTTCCCTTTTGCTGCTTTTAATTCTTTTAGCCATGAACTGGGGGCATATACAAGTATAGCTCCCTCCTATGCTGTTAACACAGAAAAGAGCAGTTTAGAAGGAGAGGTTGTTATTTATATTAGGTCTCTGTTTTACTCTGCCTTCTCAGACCATGTGTGAAATGATTTATTCATACCCTGGATTCTAAATGTGGGTACATTGGAAAGAGAGGGGTGGGGATCGAGCAAGTGAGCGACCTGGAGTCTGAAGCAGTGGATTCAGAGCCTGAGAGTAGATAGATTGAACAGGGAGGGGTACTGTGATTGATTGGTGATGTCTTGTCTTAGGTGCCGCTTGGAGCAGTAACAGCTCTAAGTCCTGCCCCTGCCACGTATCCCTGACCTGGAGACTTTCTGAAAGCGGTGAATCTCCTTTAGACAGTGTTCAGTGAGCATCTACAATGTGTCAGACATGTAGTAGGCACTGAGGAATCAGCAGTACATAAGACACTTGTGGTTTTCCCTTCATGAAGTTTTGCAGCAAAGAAAGCCAGAGAGGCAAAGCTATATTGGGGTTGGTGATGGACAGGGAAGCCTGGCATGCTGCAGTCCATGGGGTCGCTAAGAGTCGGACACGACTGAGCGACTCAGCAACAGCAACAGCAAATGATAAGGAGATATAATTTGTCCGTTTGTCTGTTTTGACTGCATCAAGTCTCCGCTGTGGCACGCAGGATCTTCGTTGCATCACGCAGGATCTTTCATCACACAGGGTCTCTCGTTGCGGTGCCCACGCTCCAGAGAACGCAGACTCAGTAGTTGCAGGGCAAATGGGCTTAGCTGCTCTGCGGCAGGTGGGATCTTAGTTCCCCAACCAGGAATGGAACCCACGTCCCCTGCATTGCAAGGTAGATTCTTAACCACTGGACCACCAGGGAGGTCCCCAGTATAATTTGTATAGGTAAGGAATTATAACATTTTTGCATCTCCTCACATATTTCCTGCAGAAGTCCGGTTGTGATTTGCCCTGCCCTTATTCATTATTACTTCTTTTTAGAAGTCTAAAACTTAACCAGGATGATCTGTTGTTTAAACTACCAGGCATAATTGGGAAGAAAAAATCTTGGGCATGCGTGCAAGCGTGTATCACTGTATTGAACCAAAATGCAAATACTTGAAAGTGGGAAGAATAACCATGTTTTTTTTGTTTTTTTGTCCTGCCCTGCTCGCTAGAAAGCTACCATCTGGTTGCCTCTCAGCTTTCTAGTGCTCATTCCTACTGAGCTCCAGTTTCAAACTGAACTCTGCTTCTGAGATGCACTGTCTCACCTGAGGCTTATTTGATGTGAGGGCTGAGCAAAGAAATTTAGTTCAGAAGAGTGAAGAATGTTAAGCAGATTCTAGATGGGCTGGTTTCTTTCCCCAAAATGTTCTGAAGCCTTATGTTGGTTTTGTGTCCAGGTACACAAAGCGTGGAATGTAAGAACCAATTTACTAAACAGAGACATATCAAGGGTGTTTATATTTTAGTTAGTAACCCATTTCCTTTAGAATATTGTGGACTTTTTCAGAGGATGAGATGAGTGGATACCATCACAGATTCAGTGGATGTAAACTTGGGCCAACTTTGGGAGATGGTGAGGAACAAGGAAGCCTGCAGTCCATGGGGTTGCAAAGAGTCAGACACAACTTTACAACTGAACAACAAGAACAAAATACTTCTTTTTAAAACAAAATGCTTGAACTGTATTTTTTAATGATGGCAGAAGCTATGAGGCCTTCAAAATATTTATTAGATAGGCTAATGAGTGAACATTCCTTAGCAGAGTGCCTTTTGCAGAGCAGAGTATTAAATAAATGCCAACTGTTGCCATATACATGATAATGTGTCTCTACGATGGAAAATAGCAACAGAAAAAGAGGTTGGAGAGTTCTAGTTCTGGCCAAGATGGAAAAACAGGTACCAGATTTAATCCGTCAGTTTAAATGACTGTATAAAGGACAAAACACATGTAATGCTGGTTTGCATGACAACATATGTCTTAGTCCATTTGTGCTAGTATAAAAAATGTATACCACAGACTAGGTGGCTTATAAACAAACTGCAATTTATTTATCACAGTTGGAGAGGTTGGGAAATCCAAGATTAAGATTGGCAGGTTTAGTGTCTGGTGAGAGTCCAGTTCATGGTTCATAGAGGGCTATCCTTTCGTTGTGTCCTCACACGGTAGAAGAGGTCGGGGAGCTCTTTGAGGCCTCTTATAATAGAGCATGAGGAACCCCATTCTGGGGGACTTCACCCTCATGACAATCACCTCCCAAAGGCACCACCTCCAAAAACCATCACAACAGGAATTGAGTTTCAACAAATGGATGGGAGGAGAGGGTGTTCAGTTCTTGGCGCTGTATTCCCAACAGTGACAGAGAGTGACCTTTGGGAGCTGGAGAACAGTTGCCCTAGCTCACTGGCTTAAGGGAGCTTCCATGCAGAGGGAGGGAGAACCCAGGGAAGGCTGGTGGACTGTCTGCACTGAGGGGTCAGACCTGTTTGTCCAGGAGACTTTGCTGGAAGTCCAGTGCTTAATGCTCCGTGCTTCCACTGCCTAGGGCATGGGTTCACTCCCTGGTTGGGGATCTAAGATATGGCATCTCAGCCAGTGTGGCCATATGTATGCGCATGCACGTGTGCGCACACACACACACACACACACACACACACACACGCGCGTCTGTTTGTCCAGGAACCAAGGTACCTATCATCCTTAGGACGGTGTGCTAGAGAGGAGAGTCAAACCCAGGAGATAATTTACAGGATTCGTATTTTTATCTACCAAACAAAAGAGCTGTTAAATTTAAATAAAAAATGGATAGAACCAAAAAAAAAAAATGTATGGCAGATTTCATACTTATAATCGGAGGCTTAAACATCCTTCTTTCAACAACTGAAGAACAACTAGATCGTATATCAACAAGAACAGAAAACTCAACACCATCAGCTGACAGGATGTAACCAACATTTGTAGATAACGCCAGGTTCAAACAGCACAAAATACACTGTTCTTAGGGGCCCCCAGGCCATGTATCAAGATAAACCATGTCCTGAACATAAAGATAGCAGGAAAATCTCCTAACACTTGGAAACTAAACTGTAAAATTCTAGGTAATCCATAGGTTAAAGAAGCCTCAAGATAATTAAAAAACAAACCAACACACACATTCTGCTTAATGAAAAGAAACATATAGACTGTTAAAACTTGTGAGACAGCTAAAGCAGCAATGGGGAGGGAAATGCATAGTAGTAAATACTTTCAAAAAACAAGGGGGGGAGTCTAAAAACCAATAAATAAGCTCTCACTTCAAGAAAACAGAGAAAGAAAAACTATATACCCCCTCCCCAAGCAAGCACAAATGGAACAGGAAATAAGATGGGAGCATAAGTCATGGATTTCATAACAGAAAAACAATAGAGAAAAGCTGGTTCTCTAAAAATATTTTTATTTTTTTAAATTGCAAGCTTCTAGCAAGAGTAACAGAGGGGAAAAAAAGAAGAAAGAAAGAGGGCAATAATTACCAACATCAGGAATGAAATGGGATGTTGCTATTGACCCAGCAGACATTAAAATGGATAATAAAAGAATACTGTTAACAACTCTACGCACATACAGTTGACAACTCAGATAAAGTAGGCCAATTCCTTGCAAAGTACACGCTATCACAATTCACCCAATAGGAAAGAAATGATTCGAATAACCCTATAACTGCTAAGAAAATTGAATTCGTAATTTTAAGACTTTCCCACAAGGTTCAGATGGTTTCACTGGAGAATTCTACCAATGTTTAAAGAACAATTAACACCAATTCTACACAGTATCTTCCAGAAAAGAGAAGAGAATGGAACATATCCAAATTTATTTTATGAAAGCATTATGCCCTGACACCAAAACCAAACACTGTATAAAACGAAAAGAGAAAACTCACTGCAGATTGATAGTCCTCAGCAATATATAAAACAATTATACCTTTACAGGAATGCCACACTGGTTCAGTATTCAAAATTCAATCAGCGTAATCCATCATGCTGATAGGCTAAAGAGGGACACTCTTGTGATCATGACAGTCGATGCCAAAAAAAGCATTTGACAAACTTGGAGACCACTCAGAACTCTCAGAAAACTTAACAGTGGGGGATAGTTTCCTTAACATGATAAAGAATATAGGCAGAAAACATCTAGCTAATTTTGTGTATAAAGGTGAAAGACTGGATTATTTTTTCCCCTGAGATGGGGAGGAAGACACCTCTGTTATTCAAGCTCTTATGGGAGTTTCAGCTAGCACAAAAGGGTAAGAGATGGGAATAAAAGACATGCAGATTATACATGAAGAAAGAAGACTATCCCTCTTTATAGGTGACATAATTGTCTGTATAGAAAATCCCAAGGAATCTACCAAGAAAGACCACTTTGTGGTCAGCAAAATCACAGAATACAAGATTAAAACAAACAAATGAAAAAAGTTAGGAGTATGTATAACAAGATACATACAGGAGTTGTATGCTGAAAACTTCCAAATGCTGATGAGAAAAAGAAAAGATCTAGATAAGTGGAGAAAAATGCTGTATTCATGGATTGAAAGACTCAGCATAATAAAGATGCCGGTTCTCCCCGAATTGATATAGAGGTTTAACGCAGTTCCTATCAAAATCCCAGCAAGACTTTTTTATAGATGTAGACAAGGTTATTCTAAAATGCATATGGCTAGGCAGAAAAAATAGAATTGCCAAAACAATTTTGAAAACAAAGAATAAGGTGAGAGAAATCAGTCCACCCAGTTTCAAGACTTACGTTGTTTCAGTAATCTTTACAGTGTGGTATATTCTGAGGGATAGACACAGAAGAATCAAACAGAGCAGACAACATAGAAATAACTTTATACATGAATGACCCATGATTTTTTACAATGGTCTAAAAGCAAATAAGTGGGGGAAAGGATAGTCTTTTCAACTAAGGGTGCTAGAACTGTTGGATATCCAAGCATATATAGGTCAGAAAGAGAAAAAACAAACAAACAAAAAACAGAAATCTTGGTCTACCCTTCACACATCTCTTAAAAATTAACTCGAAATGGATCATTGATTAGATGTTAAATGCAAAACCATAAAACTTTTAGACAGTAACGTAGGAGAAAATCTTTAGAATTGAGCTTGGTGATGTGATAGCAAAAGGATTATCCAGAAAATTAAAAAATAAATAAATAAACTAGACTTAATTAAAATTAAAAGCTTTTGTTCTGTGATTAAGATATTGGGAAGGCAAGCTACAATATTTGCAACATAGAAACCTGATACAATCTAGTATTGAAAATATATTTTGAAAAGTCTCAAAGGCTACAGATAAAACACATCCAATTAGAAAATGGACAAGACTTGAATAGACACTTTACCGAAGAGGACACATAGATGTGAGAAGATGTTCAGCATCACTGGCCATTAAGGAAATACAGATTGAGAACATGAGCTATCAGACATGCATATTAGAAAATGCAAAATAGAAACAGGGACAATACCAAGTGCTGACAAGAATCCAGAGAAACTGGGTCTTTCGTACATTGCTGATGGGAGTATAAGATGTCACAACCCTTCTGGAAAATAGTTTGGTAGTTTTTCAAAGAAAATGTACACTCACCATATGAACCAGCAATCACACTTCTAGTGACTTACCCCAGAGCAGTGAAAACTTAAATCCAAAACCAAACAAAAACAATAATAATGAAAAGAAACCAACCTGCACACAATTTTCATAGTGATTTTGTTGATTAAAAAATAGTGGTTTCCAAGAGTTCAGGATTTGTGGAAGAAAAGGAGATGGCTGTGGCTTAAAGGAGTAGCAAGAGGGAATCTTGATTGTGGTAGTGGTTACACAGATCTACACATGTGATTAAGTGGTATATACTATACAGACACATCAATGTCAATGTCTGGTTATGCTATTATGTATATTTTACTGTAAGATGTAGTCAATGAATCATCAATATTACTGACTAGATGAAGAGGGTAGAGGACCTTCTGCACTATCTTTGCAACTATCTGTCTTTCTATTTCAAAACAAAAGATTATAAAGGTATCACTTCAAAAGTACCCTAAATCATCCATTAATAGGACAGAATACGGTTCAAGCTAACAAGCTTGACAGTTAAAGCTAACAGGAGATAAAATGAAATCACATAGGTAATCTAAAAGTAGACAAAACGAGGGAAAAGGGAACAAACAACAGATGAGACAGGTAGATTATAGATTTAAATGTAAATATATCAATAATCACATTAAATACAAATGATCTAAATATGCCCAGTTAAGAGGCAGAGATTGTCAGAATGTATAAAAAAGACAAGACCCATTTATAGGCTCTCTACAAGAAACATACTTTAAACATAAAGACACAACTTAACAATAAAAATGAAAAGAGATAAGCCATGATTACACTCCTCTAAAGAAAACTGGAGTAGCTTTGTTGATCTCAAGATGCTAGATTAAAAAAAAAGAGAACACTACTAGGGGATAAAGAAGGTTGTTACATGATAAAAAATGGTCAATTAACCAAGGCAGCATGACAGTCTTAAATGTTTATACACCTCACAATAGAACTTCAAAATAAATAAAACTAAAATAGGTGTAAAAGCAGAGAGAAATGGCTAGAGATTTCAGTACTACTGTCTCAATAACTGATAGAATAAAGAGCCACAAAACCTCATTAAATATGTAGACGATTTGAACAACACTATAAATCCACTTGTTCTGGTTAGCAACTATAAAACTGTTTACCTCAAAAGCAAAAGAGATGTTATTTTAGTAGACTGGGCTATTTAAAAACAAAGAGACTAACAACAACAACAAAAAAGTCAATAAATTTAAAAGAGTTAAAAAAAATCATAGACTATGGTCTTTGATCACAACAGAGTCAAACTGGAAATAACTGACAGAAGAATAACAGGACAACTCCAAATATTTGGTAACTAATCAGCTCACTTATAAATAATTCATAGATTAAAGAGGCATTTAAGAGAAGCCAAAAGAGAAATTGACCTGAATGAAAATGAACACACAGCAGATAAAATTTTGTGTACTGTCTCTAAAAAGTATTTAGGGAGAATTTATACCATTAAGCATCCATATTAGAATTTTTTAAAGTTTCAAATAATCATTTATGGCCATAGGGAAATACAAGAAATTAAACCGAAGTTAAGTAGAAGGAAGTGAAGTGCAAATGACCTAGAGTGTCTAAAGCATATTTTAAAAAAGGAAAAAGAAAGTTTGATGGGGGTAATGATACAACATGTTTCCCAGACTTCATACAGATATTACACAGTGGTACCACTGTCGTCTTCTTAAACCTTCACCCTTATCAGTTTCATCGAGCTCATACTTTGGGCTTACCATGATGTCAAATGTGCACAGGGTAGAGCAAAGAAGTATTGGCGAATATATTCTAGATGTCATGTGTGCTCACCGGACTAGAAGTGCCTGTGAGTTTTTATTAAACACAATAACTCAAACGTTGATGTCTAGCCAGTGGGATTCCATCTCCTGGCCGTCTTCTCGGAGTACGTGGCAGACTCCAGCAGGTGTGTCGTGTGTGCAAACTCAAATCTGATTCCATCGCGTGGAGCTCTACAGCTCTGCAGACATCCCCTCTTCGCAGCTTTCGGAGACATCAGTCAGCCCACCAGTGTTCTCTTAGATCTGCCTGCTACTAGTGCAGGTCTGCTTGAGGTGCCAAGTAAGGAGACTTTTAAATGCCCTTACCTGGCAGCACTGTCACCTGCAATGTAAGAAGCATGCTGTTGGGATGTTCACAGAATCCCTCCTAGAAGTGGTACTTCCAGCATTTTCTCTGGCTGCTCTCTTTTAAAATCTCAGACATTGTCTTGTAAGAAAAACAAACCAAAAACCTTGCAGTGCCATGTTCCCCTCAAGTATGCATCTCCCTCTTGTGCATAAATAGAAACACATCTTCTGTCTTGAGAATCTTTATTTTATTTATATTTTATTTATTTTTGGCCGTGCTGGGTCTTCACTGCTTTGAGTGGGCTTTCTCTAGTTGCGGCGAGCAAGGGCTACTCCCTGGTTTTGTTGCTCGGGCTTCTCGTGGTGGGTGGCTTCTCTTGTTGTGGAGCAGGGGCTCTAGACATACAGGCTTTAGTAGTTGTGATGCACAAGCTTAGTTGCCCCGAGGCATGTGGAATCTTCTTGGACCAGGGATCGAACCCATGTCCCCTGCATTGGCAGGCAGATTCTTAACCACTGGGCCACCAGGGAAGCCCAGAACACATTTCCTGGGCACTGTCTATCTCACGGATACAAGCTCCTGCAAATAGATTCCTGGAGTCGTCAACCCACATGCCCAGATGCATCTGAATCACGATTTATTCTCAGTACCGACCCACCGTCCAAAGTCATTTTCCCCACATAAAACTTTCATAGGCAATCCATACCTTGTAGCTTCAAAATTGTAAAGCTAGTGGAAAGCATAACACTGTGTCAACCTCAGCATCATGAGGGTTAGGCTGTGTTTGCTAACTCCCTCCTCTTTTAAAAGACACATTCAATACTTAGTGGTGTGGCTTGATGGATTTTTCATGAGAAATGGCACTCTTATTTATTGTGCTGTTTTACTGATACTTTTTTGGTATTAACTGAGGTTGTATATTTAATTTGAATCGGGTAAGAAAATCCCTTCTGACATCACTTTTGGTGTGATTTACTAGCATCTCAATTAGACAATAAATGTATGTTTGACTGAATGCCATTATAGATTCAGTGCTATACTGTGTATGTTGGGTTGGCCAAAAATTTTGTTTGGGTTTTTCCATAAGATGTTAGGAAAAACATGAAGGAATTTTGGCTAATTTGATAGATACCAGAGATACAGACCCGGTCTTCCTTACTCTTTCTCTTCTTTCTTTTTCCTCCCCTACACCAGATAGATAGATAGATAGACAGACAGACATGTATACGATATGCATACATAATCTATGTATATATATATATGTATATATATAGTTGTTATTCAGTTCCTAGATTGTGTCCAACTCTTTGCAACCCCATGGACTGCAGCACCTCAGGCTTCCCTGTCCTTCACTATCTTCTGGTGTTTGCTCAAAGTCATGTCCATTGAATCAATGATGTCATCCAACCATCTCATCCTCTGCCACCCACTTCTCCACCTGCCCTCAGTCTTTCCCAGAATCAGGGTCTTTTCCAGTGAGACAGCTCTTCACATCAGTTGGCCAAAGTATTGGAGCTTCAGCTTCAGCATCAGTCCTTCCAGTGAACATTCAGGGTTGATCTCCTATGCATATACATGCCTTATTTGGAGTGTAGAGCATTTGAGTTTGGTTTTGATGTACTAAGAATTCTCAGAGGTTATAATTGCCCATCTTAGTTTCTATCTTTCATTCAATAAAATTTTTCTGAGTACCTGCAAGATGTCAAGGATTCCACAGTAAGACTGCAAAGGTCCCTAACTTGGTCTAAAGGAAGAACACAGACCTCAGGTCTGTGGTCTTAAGGGTGAGATACACACTTTTGACAGGGAAGAATTTTTCTTCTTTTTATCATGGGAGTATATGACATGAGGAACTAATCTGGGTAGCCATGAAAAGTCTGACCTATCTGTCCACAGTTGACATTGAGGTCAATATTTAGTGAGAAACTGCTGGTGGTGGGGCTGGGGGGCATATAGTGTTCAGGAGAACAGATTGTGGCCTCAGACAGATCTGAATGAGTCCCGGGTCTTCTATGGTTTAGAGGCAAGGTCTTGTTTGCACAAGTTGCTCCTCTCTTCTGAGTCTGGATTCCCCATCCTTACAGTAGGTCAGCCATGACATCAACCTGATTACATGCAAGAACAGAGGTCCACACGAGGCACTTCACACAGTGCCTGGGAGAAGGTGAGCGCTCTTGCTCTTCCCCCAAGAATCTCTCAGTGGATGCTGGTTCCTGTTACCTGAGTGCTTTATACACATAACCGACCCGAGAAGTGTCTTTCCCCCCAGTTTACAGATGAGCATGCTGACGTCCAAGGGAGTGTGAACAAACCTGCCCATAAGCACGTCCCCAGGAGGCAACCAAGTGGATTTCAAAGCTCTTTTTCTCTCCCTTCGTCCCACCCTTTATTGACCTCCTATACCTTTTTCATGTCCAGGACACTCTTTCCTAATTGGTATATTGAGGGTAACAAATCTAAGTGACCTCAGTGCATAATGAGCCAGCAGCATTTGCTGTGTGCACAGATTCTTGCTTAAGAGTAACAACGACTAGGAAATTTTCTCAGTGTCAACAGAGCCGCCTTATGATTAAAATCACTGAAGAATGCAATGTAAAATGTTTTCATTTCCTCTTGCTTTCTGTCTCCCTTGGAATAATAGTCAACAGGAAACACATTTCTGAAAGACTTCTCCCCCTCCCTCTCTCTACATCCTCAGAATATAATAAGGACCAAGCTAACTGTCTCCGGCTATTGGGAGTTAGTCGACACACAAATGAAAAGAGGGTAGTCTCAGAGTTTTATGAATTTTTCTCTCTTAACAGTCTTGGGTTGGAAGGACATCTTTGAAATTGATGTAGCTATCACCCAGGGGCTAACATTAAGATTTCAGTAGAGGTGTATCAGGTTATGATCTTTCTGTTACTGTCAGAACTGCAGCTGTGTGTCTGCACTGAGTAGTTAGTGTGCTGGATAAAGCAGAAGGGTGTCCTGGAGAAGGGGGAAGAATATAACAAAACCTACTGAATCATGAGCTCTACCGGAGGGCGTTTGTTAAAGGTAAATTCATCAATAGCTGTTAAGTCATTTGTATTGAATAATTCTCATAGCCTCACAGCACTTCTTGGTTTTAATAATGGGTCAGAGAGAGGAGGTTGGTGATGGATGTGATGTTATGGCATTTAGGCACTTAATTGCAGCTGAGCTTAAAATAGCAGCAGGAGCTGAAACTGGGCTGGCTTGAGCATAATTTATGTTTTCCGACTACTAAGATACTCTGTTTTTTAAATTCACGTTTAATATTTCGTGACATATGCTTCTTGGTGTGGTATCAACCAGCAGTGTGTCAGAGACCCAAATAAATTGGCAAAGAACCTTAACATAAACTGGTGACCAGAGTGTGGCATCTGAAGTTACTCCTTGCCCATCGCTGGGAGAGATATAAATTTGATAATTGATATGAAAAATGACACCTGCTGTGACCTCAGGACAGAAACATTCAATCTTGAAGTCTGAGGCTTATTATTTATTGATATTGTTGAGGGGTTACCACGTGCGTTGGGGGTAGAGGGTTGAGTAAGAGAGAGATCTTTCTTTGCCTTTATAGACTGATTATTTCTTTGGCATGTAGAACAGGAAACATGTGAAAAACTGATTCATGTTGATGTTTGACAGAAAACAACAAAATTCTCTAATGCAATTATCCTTCAATTAAAAATAAGTTAGTTTGAAAAAAATAAAGAGGAATAATTTACAGCCCCTTTTTAAAGGGGTTTGATGTAAAAAAAAAATTTTTTTGACAACTAATGCCAAAAGAGACTCGTATCTTGAAGGAACCAGAGGGCTGAAACAGTGAACGCTGATGGAATTCTCTCTAAGAAGGACACACTGAAGCAGAGATCTAAGTGATGCCAAGGTGCCTGCTGGTCCCAAAAGACAGAGAACATTCTAGAAACAGAGACAGTGTGGGAAAGAACTAAGAAAGGTGGTTGTAAGGCACAGAGGGTGAGTCAGGAGAGCGGTAGAAAGTGGAGTTGAAGAGGAAGGCCTTTTAAGCAGTTTATGTTTTATTTATGACACAGTGAGGGATAATGATGGATGTCAAGTAGGAGGGTACCACGCTCTGATGTAAAGTATTAGATCACTTTTGCTGACTGTAGCCTGGACAAGGCATAGAAGGCTGAGAAGGAAGTATTGCTGTGATACAGGAAAGAAAGAGCAATGGCCTCAAACAGAGAAGAGGATGGATTGAAGATGTATTTAGAAAACGTGCTAACTACAGAGAAATGTGGTGACCCATACCCGTGAGACAGACTGGGGACCTGGGACCCGGGACCCTTTCCTGCAGTGCTTGCACCTAGACAGACCTCTCCTGGAGCAACAGAATACAAAAACAGTTATAAGGGACTAAAAAATAACTGCATGCATGTGCAGTTGGGGCAACTTATGGACAAGATACAAAAAGACCAAAAACCCAACTGATGCTTCTGAAGAGCCTGGGGCAAGAGCGAGGTACTGCACATGCCCCCTGCACTGAACACCTCAAAGAGAGTGGGCAAGCCACCTAAACCATCCCTCTAGTCCAACCTCTGGAGCCCCCCGTAGTCTCACCCCACGTGAAGAACCTGCCCTCCCTGCTTGTTCTCACTCCTTGCTACTGCAGCAGGGACCCCAATAAAGCCTTCCTGAATTTCTCATCTGGCCCCTGATCTTTTCTATTGATTAAGGAAGCCAAGAACCCTGGTGGATAACTTGCCCTGAAAGCATGTGGTCCATATGCTTGGAACTTTCACACTTAGATAGACTGAACATCCTCATTTTCTGTGTGTGGTTTCATGCCCAGCAACTATTCACTTTATTTGTTCAGTTCAGTTCAGTTCAGTCGCTCAGTCATGTCTGATTCTCTGTAACCCCATGGACTGCAGCACGCCAGGCCTCCCGGAGTCCACTCAAACTCATGCCCATTGAGTCAGTGATGCCATCCAACCATCTCATCCTCTGTCTTCCCCTTCTCTTCCTGCCTTCAATCTTTCCTAGCATCAGGGCCTTTTCAAATGAGTCAGCCCTTCGCATCAGGTGGCCAAAGTACTGGAGTTTCAGCTTCGACATCAGTCCTTCCAATGAATATTCAGGACTGATTTCCTTTAGGATGGACTGGTTGGATCTCCTTGCAGTCCAAGGGACTCTCAAGAGTCTTCTCTGACAGGACAGTTCAAAGGCATCAAATCTTCCACACTCAGCTTTCTTTATAGTCCAACTCTCACATCCATACATGACTACTGGAAAAACCATAGCCTTGATGAGACAGACCTTTGTTGGTAAAGTAATGTCTCTGCTTTTTAATATACTGTCTAGGTTGGTCATAACTTTTCTTCCAAGAAGTAAGCATCTTTTAATTTCATGGCTGCAGTCACCATCTGCAGTGATTTTGGAGCCCCCCAAAAATAAAGTCTGACATTGTTTCCACTGTTTCTCCATCTATTTGCCATGAAATGATGGGACTGGATGCCATGATCTTTGTTTTCCCAATGTTGAGCTTTAGGCCAACTTTTTCACTCTCCTCTTTCACTTTCATCGAGAGGCTGTTTAGTTTTTCTTCACTTTCTGCCGTAAGGGTGGTGTCATCTGCATATCTGAGGTTATTGGCATTTCTCCCGGCAATCTTGATTCCAGCTTGTTCTTCCTTGAGCCCAGCATTTCTCATGACGTACTCTGCATATAAGTTCAGTAAGCAGGGTGACAATATACAGCCTTGACATACTCCTTTTCCTATTTGGGACCAGTCTGTTGTTCCATTTCCAGTTCTAACTGTTGCTTCCTGACCTGCAAACAGATTTCTCAAGAGGCAGGTCAGGTGGTCTGGTATTCCCATCTCTTTCAGAATTTTCCACAGTTTATTGTGACCCACACAGTCAAAGGCTTTGGCATAGTCAATAAAGCAGAAATAGATGTTTTTCTGGAACTCTCTTGGATTTTTGATGATCCAGAAGATGTTGGGAATTTGATCTCTGGTTCCTCTGCCTTTTCTAAATTCAGCTTGAACATCTGGAAGTTCATGGTTCATATATTGTTGAAACCTGACTTGGAGAATTTTGAGCACTACTTTACTAGCATGTGAGATAAGTGCAATTGTGTGGTAGTTTGAGCGTTCTTTGGCATTGCCTTTCTTAGGGATTGGAATGAAAACTGCCCTTTTGCAGTCCTGTGGCCACTGCTGAGTTTTCAAATGTGCTGGCATATTGAGTGCAGAAATTTCACAGCATCATCTTTTAGGATTTGAAATAGCTCAACTGGAATTCTATCACCTCCACTAGCTTTGTTCGTAGTGATGCTTCCTAAGGCCCACTTGACTTCATAGTCCAAGATGTCTGGCTCTAGGTGAGTGATCACACCACTGTGATTATCTGGGTCATGAAGATCTTTTTGTACAGTTCTTCTGTGTATTCTTGCCACCTCTTCTTAATATCTTCTGCTTCTGTTAGGCCCATAACATTTCTGTCCCAATTATTGAGCCAATCTTTACATGAAATCTTCCCTTGGTATCTTTAATTTTCTTGAAGAGATCTCTAGTCTTTCCCATTCTATTGTTTTCCTCTATTTCTTTGCAGTGATCACTGAGGAAGGCTTTCTTATCTCTCCTTGCTATTCTTTGAACTCTGCATTCAAATAGGTATATCTTTGCTTTTTGCTTCTCTTCTTTTCACAGCTATTTGTAAGACCTCCTCAGACAGCCATCTTGCCTTTTTGCATTTCTGTTTCTTGGGGATGGTCTTGCTCCCTGACTCCTGTACAATGTCACAAACCTCCGTCCATAGTTCATCAGGCACTCTGTCTATCAGATCTAGTCCCTTAAATCTATTTCTCACTTCCACTGTATGATCATTACAGATTTGATTTAGGTCATACCTGAATGGCCTAATGGTTTTCCCTACTTTCTTCAATTTAAGCCTGAATTTGACAATAAGGTGTTCATGATCTGAGCCACAGTGAGCTCCCCATCTTGTTGTTTTTACTGACTATATAGAGCTTCTCCATCTTTAGCTGCAAAGAAGATAATCAGTCTGATTTTGGTGTTGACCATCTGGTGATGTCCACGTGTAGAGTCTTCTCTTGTGTTGTTGGAAGAGGATGTTTGCTATGACCAGTGTGTTCTCTCGGCAAGACTCTTATTAGCTTCTGCCCTGCTTCATTCTGTACTCCAAGGCCAAATTTGCCTGTTACTCCAGGTGTTTCTTGACTTCCTACTTTTGCATTCCAGTCCTCTATAATGAAAAGAACATCTTTTGGGGGGTGTTAGTTCTAGAAGGTCTTGTAGGACTTCATAGAACCCTTCAGCTTCTTCAGCATTACTGGTTGGGGCATAGAGTTGGATTACCGTGGTATTGAATGGTTTGCCTTGGAAACAAACAGAGATCATTCTGTCATTTTTGAGATTGCATCCAAGTACTGCATTTCGAACTCTTTTGTTGACTAAGATGGCTACTGCATTTCTTCTAATGGATTTACTTTATTTGTAGGTGAGATGAAATGGAGTCACCCTCTGAATTGAATAGAATAAAGGTAGAAGATATAGTACTTCCTCCATCACCTGATTTGGGAGTTTTGAAATGGATTTGAGTCAGACTGCAGGCAGTGTCAAAAGAAGCCCATTAATGGTGCTTTATTCCTTTAGTCCCTTGGTTACCATCCGCTTGCTACTTGAAACATGAAGTGAAAGTGTTAGTCGCTCTGTTGTGTCTGACTCTTTGTGACCCCATGGACTGTAGCCCACCAGGCTCCTCTGTCCATGAGATTCTCCAAGCAAGAATACTGGAGTGGATAGTCATTTCTTCCTCCAGGGGATCTTCCCAACCCAGGGACTGAACCCAGATTTCCTGCACTGCAGACAGATTCTTTACCATCTAAGCCTCCAGGGAAGCCCTTGAGCTGATAGAGCCAGGAGCAGCAGTCCTGGGAGTTGAACCTGCACCATTTACTACCCTCATGATCTTGGGAAGAATAGGTGATTATCATAACTTGCTTGTTATTATTTTCATAATGAAGCTGTCTCTGACCAGGTATGATCTTGGGCTTACATAATTGAATTTTAGATGGAGAAGCGCTGCTGGTTTATATGAAATTTCCGCGGATACCAGCGTGAGTCCAGGATTTAGCAAACAATATTTTTAATTGAGATTTTATGTCCTTGCCCTCAAATCAAGCACTTTAATAGGATCCCAGTTGGAATAGGTGACTCAGTAACAAGTTACCGCTGCTTTCAACGTCAGAAAGGTGTTAATTTCTCTAACTCCTGCTATGAGTCCGTCCACTCCAGTGACCCACTGCCTGCATGTACCATAAAACCAGTGTTTCTGCATTCCATTATGTTCAAAGTATAACTTTAGTTGTCTGCATATTTCTCGCAGGACGTGCTGGCTCTGTTCCATCAGAAAACATTAAGATGGAAAAAGTATTAAAAATATTGATTTGTCATCTATAACACTGAAGTGATAGATTAAGATGAAATTTGGATGTACTCCAAACCTCCAATAACTTTGACATTCTTGGATGAAATGGGATGATCTCAGTCTAATTAATAAGCTACATCCATGTGAGAAAAGTTGGGGGAAAGAACCAAGAAATTGGCCATAGAAAATTTCATATTTTTCAGATATGTGTAGGATTTTGAGATCTTAGAGGATACTCCTTGTAGTGGGAACTTGCCGTCAGCTGAAGGTTGGTGTTCTTTTCTGTGTTGGCTCAGCTAAATGGTTTAAAGTTCTTTAGACTTCTCAGGTCACCTTACCATAATTAGTTAGTTAGTTCAGTCTCTCAGTTGTGTCTGACTCTTTGCAACCCCATGAACTGTAGTCCACCAAGCTTCTCTGTCCATGGGATTCTCCAGACAAGAACACTGGAGTGGGTAGCCTTTCCCTTCTCCAGGGGATCTTCCCAACCCAGGGATTGAACCCAGGTCTCTCGCATTGCAGGCGGATTCTTCAACAGCTGAGCCACAAGGGAAGCCCAAGAATACTGGAGTGGGTAGCCTTTCCCTTCTCCAGGGGATCTTCCTGACCCAGGAATCGAACTGGGGTCTCCTGCATTGCAGGCAGATTCTTCACCAACAGAGCTCTGAGGGAAGCCCTCTCTACTCTAATGTTTTCCTCATTTTTCGAGTGGGATTCTATCTTTCCTTGCAGCTGCTCTGCTCACAATTAAATAGAATCACATAGTTAAGTTTATGTGTTTTCCCAGAGAATCTTTATCTCCTGAATGACCAGGTGTTTATAAGCAGTGGCTACATAGTAATTTAATTTTTTTTTTTGAGAAGGAAAAAATGCACATTTGAATTTGATGTGTATTCTCTTTGGAAGTTTGTGCAAATTTGAAAATTTGTGTTAACTGTTTCATAGCTGCCATGTAGTTGTATGAAGTCATGGTGGCATGAAGAATGCAGACACTGAATTTGAGTTAATATCACATGTGCTTCAAAGTATGTAAGGGGATGGTGATGATGTCTGAAATTTACTTCAAAATGCACTGAAAACATGGATTATTGGAGTGATGGGCATATGGAAAGTTCTGAGATGAAGCAAAAGCCTAGAAAAATGCTAGAGTACAGTTGGTAGGTAATAGCTATTTGCTGTAAAATTATTTCAACTTTTCTGTAGGTTTGCAAATGCTAAATAATAAAATGTTTGAACTGTATAGTACCAAAGTTAACAATCACATTGATAGCTCATAGACTGAGTTTGATGGCTCAGATGGAAAAGAATCTGCCTGCGGTGCAGGAGACCCAGGTTTGATCCCTTGGTTGGGAAGATCCCTGGAGAAGGGAATGGCAACCCACTCCAGTATTCTTTCCTGGAGAATTCCATAGACAGAAGAGCCTGGCAGGCTAGAGTCCAGAGGTCACAAAGAGTTGGACACAAATGAATGACTAACACTACTTTCAGACTGAGTTTAAAACTGTATGCTTGCATCTCACATCCATTCTATTACTTGAGGATGCTTTGGGGACCATGTTTGTAGCAGGATTATCTTGCCATCACCCCTTGACTCCCCTTCTACCCCCTGTTTCATGACTCTTGGCCTGTTTTTGTCTTCTCTTTGAATATTTGTTCTATCTGCCTGAATAGAAACAGTGCAATTTGGTCTCCTCATCAACTTCTCAAAGTAGAAGAAGCATCAGACCAGGAGGAAGAAAGAGAATTTTTCTTTAAATTGAAGTATAATTGCTTTACAGTGTTGTTAGTTTCTGCTGTACAACAAAGTCAATTAGCTATGTACAAATATGTACAAATGTACAAATATATCTCGTCCCCCTTGGACCCCCCTCCCATCCCCTCATCCCACCCCTCTGGGTCATCGCAGAACACTGACTGAGCTCTCTGAGCGATGCTGTAGCTTCACGCGAGCTAGCTATTTTATACCAGGTAGTGTATATACGCCAATGCAACCTTCCAACTCCTTACATAGTTCCATTCCCTCCCTCCAACAGTGCAAGAGAGTCCCCTTTCCTCCACATGCTCTCCAGCATGTTGATAGATTTTTTTATAATGGTCATTCCGATCCATGTGAGGTGACACCGCGTTTCAGTTTTGATTTGCATGTCTCTAATAAACAGTGATGTTCAGCATCTTTTTATGTGCCTCTTGGCCATCTGCATGTTTTCTTTGGAGAGATATCTATTTAGGTCTTCTGCCCACTTTTTTTTTTTTTGATTGATTTTTCTTTTTAATATATTGAGCTCCATAAACTGTTTGTATATTTTGGAGATGAATCCTTTATGCGTTGCTTTGTTAGCAAATATTTTCTCCCATTCTGAGGGTTGTCAGCCAGTGTGGAGAACAGTATGGATGTTCCTTAAGAAACTAAAAATAGAGCAGCCCCACTACTGAGACATGCGCTTCTTACGTTCCTTCTCTTCCCTTCCTTCCACCCTGAGCCTCCCCATCCCTCCTCCCCTTCCACCCCGCTCCCTCCTTGGCTGTGTCGGAGCCAGTGAAGCAGTTCTGGCCTCTTTGGATTTATGCGGTTCAGGGTGAGAGGACGCTGCTGCCATCCGGGCTGCTGTCTGCTCTGCATTGATTGAGCTTCCTGGGCTTGAGGGATTTTTTGCCGAGCTGAGTTTTCCGGTTGATATGCTCTCAGTCATTTGTCATAAAATCATTCCAAGCAAGCTGTTTACTGGTCTGAATGCTTAATTACTGACGGGGAGGAGTCTGGCTCCTTGAGGATCTGGGTGTTCCTTTGCATGCCTTCTTGGAGCTCACTTATCATCTGGGACCCCGTGATTGCCGGGTTGTATATACCGTACACGTATCCCACTTCAGAATAAAAAATAAAGACACCCACACTTGCACCTAACTATCTGAGGTATGTGCACACAGGTCATTTCACCTCGTACCATGATAGTATTTTCTTTTGAATATAAATTGATTGCCAGACTCAGCTCTTGGCAGCTCCGGCGATACAAGGGCCTCTCTGCTTTGGGTTTTGGATCAGAATGTTCACCTGGTTTATTTTGAGCAAGTTCCAGAAATGCTTTGCTGATTCCTCTCTCACCCTCGACTCAAGAGCCTCCGTCCTAACTGCTGAAGTGGTGCTGGGTATAATTATCTTCCTGAAAGAAAAAAAAAAGTTTGTATAAATTGGAGTCAAGTTTATTTGTGACTGCAAAGCCATCTTGAGAATTATATTTCAAAACCTGTCGTTGAGGATTTAGCATCTGAAGTCCTTTCCTGGTGGTTTATTTATAATTTCAGCTCTTTTTTATGAGGAAAATTAAAACACTGTTTGTGCCCTCCTCAACATTAATTCACACAGACAATTGCCCTCTACAAATTGGCCTCAGTTATCTGTTTTCATTGACTGCATAACAGTGAATATTTAGGGAGTACATTTTTAAAAATTAATTTATTTTTTAATTGAAGGATAATTGCTTTGCAGAATTTTGTTGTTTTCTGTCAAACATCAACATGAATCAGCCATGGGTGTACATATAAATGTCCCCTCCCCCTTGAACTCACTCCCTTTTCCCTCCCCATAGCACCCCACTCGTTTGATACAGAACCCCCATTTGAGTTCCCTGAATCATTCAGCAAATTCCCATTGGCTATGTATTTTACGTATGGTAATGTAAGTTTCCATGTTTTTATACAGGTGATGCTTTGGGCGAGATTCAGAGAGACAGAGTAAGTCAGAGAGAGATTCAGAGAGCAAGAGAGATTTAGGAAGACAGAGAAAGTCAGAGAGATGCAGAGAGAGGAGAAAAGCAGGAAATGGAATGTTTTAATGCCAAGATAACCTGTCAGAATGCCTTAAATATTTACTGGAGTTTTGATGTTTCATTTATCTCTAAGTCAGCAGGGCATTGTGTTGTTTCAATTTTTTATCGGGGAGTACCATGGCTCTTGTCTCTGTAAGGAATTAGAACTTAAAAAAAACAAAAAACAAAAAACCACACACACTCAAACTTTTAATCACTCTGCTATAGATATATTACAGGAGAATTCTCTCCCTGACCTGTCATGTTCTCCTTATTAAAAATAACTGCTTGTCACCCCTTGAAGCTCTTTCTCTCGCCATCCCCCCACTCTTCTTATGACCAGTCCCCTTATTCAGAGCTATTGCCCTTAAAGTAATCGGGATGCTTTCAGAACTGCCAAAAGGTGAAATTGACTTTTTGAGGATGCATTCCTGAAAACTGCAGCTGATGCACTTTCCCCAAGTAGAAACATCCTGTGTGTTAAGACCGAGAGGGGCAATTTACAGCCAGTTCCAAATGGGGAGCTGAGGTCAGTAAGTGCCCACTTCGGCAATCTTATCAGCCTGGTTTGGATGACAGTACCCGGAGAGGTCCTTCCGAGGGAGCAGTCCCTGGGGACCCGGCCGCCTCCGCCTGCAGCAGGCTTGCTTTGCGAGTTTTATGTATGGTGGCATCCACAGTAGACACCTCCCGAAGTCTAAACTTCTTTCAGCCGTTGTGAAAAATGTACTGTCTTGGCAATTCCGTGTCAGAGGTTTTATGTAAAACCTGGAGCTTATTGGTTCTTTTTAATGTGTACTTTTTTATGAATTATCACTCTGAACCCTCCCATTTGTTTTCAGAAACCATTTCCATTTTTAAAAAATTATTTATTTATTTTTAACTTGGAAGATAATTACTTTATGATGTGTTAACTTCTGCTGTACAGCAACATGAATCAGCCATATGTATACGAGCATCGCCCTCCCTCTTGAACCTTACCCTCCCATTTTTGCAGGGCTGTTTAAATTACTCTCTTTATTTCACTAAAAAGAGAAAAACAAAAAAGCAAGGCTTAGAAAGTTGGGGAAAAGACGCAGGCATGTCTACATGGATCTGTGATTTAAAACTACCTGGTTTGTGGGTCTAGTTTAAACGGTCTTAACCCAGCAACTTATGTTCTGTTGTTGCTACATCCTTTTATTTAAGGACTTGTTTTAAAAGTCTTTTTGTCACTCCTTGTAAAATTATTTTGTTATTAGTAAATTTTGCTTATAGGAGCATGGCTCCTCTATTACAAGGGGAAAATATAAAGAACACATTTTAGGATTACAATTGTTAAAAGATAACTTGTGCATATCATTATACAATAAGTGTCAACTGTGTGTCTGACTATTCTATCAATAATTCTTTAACAAAGAAGAAACAGAATGGCAGTTATTTTTATTGAACTAAAAAGATTAAACATCTTATTTGGTTTGCATTATATTTATTATACTTTGTCCATCCAGAAAGTACTAACAAAGTATTAACAGATCTTTAAGAAAAAAAAAAAAAAAAACTATGCAATTTGACTCTAAAGCCTGTCCTCTTCACCACCCCCTTGCAAGGCTTGAGATCCAAGAAAAATTGGCATTCTTGAGACCCCAGAAGCTACCGTCAACATTAGCTCCTCCACTTGTTTTGTTAGTGTAGACTAGAGATAATTTAGTGTAAAATGTCCCAATAAAAATTTTCCCCAAAGCATATGTAAACCACAACATAATAAATTTATCAAAGTAGCAGAATGCTATTATGTTCAAAAGATTAACCAGACCAAAGCTATTTGTCATAGCAACGGGTGCTGGGGTTGACAAATTACAATTGAACCCAGTTTGTAGCAAAATGTTAGGCAGAGCCTTGGCACTGATGAATTGACATGGGAGTCCAGCCTGGAATATATTAGAGCAATTTAAATATCATTCAAAACAGCACACATCCTCAAATCGTACCAAGCAACCGCAACACATTCTTGATCCTAAAATGCATCAGTAGCCAGACACACCATCCCTCTAGTCATTCTTAGCTGAGAGGAAGGAACTTCTGCACAAAAGTTTATATCAGTTGTCAGGGAGTCTGATTATGTGCTGCGTGCTCAGTCGTTCAGTCCTGCCCAACTCTTTGTGATCCCATGGACTGTGTCTTCTTGTCCATGGGATCTTTCAGGCAAGGATACTGGAGTGGTTTGCGTTTTCCTCCTCCGGGGGAATCATCTCAATCCAGGGATCGAACCTGTGTCTCCTGCATCGCAGGCAGATTATTTACCATCTGAGCCACGGGGGGAGCCCATTACAGGCATTTAAAAACTTGTGGTAGGAGCACAGGGTGACATCATTTTAGAAATAAGAAAAATTCCAGATAATGTGTTTCACCCTAATGAGATCAGAAACCTTTTCCTAGTAAAATTTATGGACTGGGTGGTGATAGGGGCTCAGAGAGGGAAGAGGAAGTGTTCCGAAAGAGGAAGAACCTGTGATTTTTAGAATAGAAAATGGATCTGTAAGTTGTATCCCTTTGTACAATGAGTTGATCAAATTATCACGAGAAGAGGTCTTCTCTTTCTCGGCGGTTAGTTTTCTGCTATGAGACAACAAACGTGATTAGATTCTTTGGAAGGAAAGTTGAAATGTAGTTGAGTCAGCAGTTTCATATCACTTACCTCTGTCTTGCCAGTTAATTTGCAACACCACCAGCTTCATTTCAATGTGTGTTGGTCCCGTGTGTGTGTGTGTGTACCTGTGTGCACGTGTTTTTGCCTTCCGCTTCTACCCACCTGACTGTTGCTGTCATTTTCGTTCTTGGGGTTTGAGTCCGGGTATCTGTGGTAGAGTCTCTTCTTTTTCATGCAGGATTTTATATGAATCCATCATCTATTTTCACTTTGTCTTTGCCTGTTCTTAAATTTCAACTTTGATAGTAGCCTTTTGTAGACCTAGCACGTACAGTCCCTTTCCTTGACTAAATTTATGCCAAGCAATATGTGCAAAGCTTTGGCCATGATCCATTACAGGCTAGTTTTATGGGTGTTCACGCATGCTCAGTCATGTCCAACTCGTTGTGATCCCATGGACTGTAGCCCATCAGGCTCCTCTGTCCATGGGCTTTCCCAGGCAAAAATACTGGAGTGGGTTGCCATTTCCTACTCCAGGGGATCGTCCCTACCCAATGACTGAACCCATGTCTCCTGTACTGAGGGTGGATTCTTTACTGCTGAGTCAGCAGGGAAGCTCAGAAGATAGCATTAGCACCCTGCTAACATTTGTCCCTACCTTTGTGTTGTATATGAAGGTGAAAGGGGAGTCAGGAATTTCAGAATATTATGTTTTTTAGGTTTTATTTATTTATTTTTTTTTTTTGCATTTTAAGCTCCATTTGCAGTTTTAGGCTTAGAGTAAAATTAAGAGGATAGTTACAGAGACTTCCCTTCTATACCCTGTCCCTACCACATGCATAGACTCCCCCATTATCAGCATCCCCCATGACAGTGGTGCATTTTGGGCAACTGAGGAAACCACACTGATGTCATAATCACTCAAAGTCCATAGTTTACATAAGGGTTCACTCTTGGTGTTGTATAGTCTATGGGTTAGCATAAACATAAAATGACACATGTCCATAATTATAGCATCCTGGAGTGTTTTCGAGTCAAATGGAAGACTTTGACAAAGTATCCATCTTTTGCTTCTTGCAATTATAACTTGTGTTATTTTTTATGCCAAGGAAATGTGTGCATTTAAAACAAATCCTTAAGCATGGTGATAGCAACAGTCCTGCTGGACTAGGTGGCATGTACAAATGTGAATGGTTTTAGGAGGAATGATCAGTTCACTGGACTACTTAGCATTCAATACAGTTCTACACTAGCCTGTTACAACCATGGCCTTATTGATTGATTGGGTAAAACAAGATAAGATCATGCATTGGAGTAGACCCTGTCTTTCTCTGCAGGGTTTGTGTTTAGGTTATAAAAAAATTACTAGGGACTTCCCTGGTGGTCCAGTGGTTAAGACTCCGCACTCCCATTGCAGGGTTCCCAGGTTCTATTGCAGGTCAGGGAACTAGATTTTGCATGGCACAACTAAGACCCAGCATAGTCAAATTAAGAATATATATACATTGGGAAGGAGAGCTTTTAGAGTAACTCAGAGCTTTGGCATGTGACAAAGAGATGATCTTAGTCACCTGAATGGAGGAGGATCAAAGATTCCCACTGAAGACCAAGTCTACAGAGTGTGGGGTCCTTGGGAGCAAAATTTGCCTTAAGCCACAGAATCTTCAAGAACTGATTTTATTTTATTTTTTTATTTTTGATGTGGACCATTTTTAAAGTCTTTATTGAATTTGTGACAAAGTTGCTTTTGCTTTTTGATTTTCTGGCCCTGGGGTATGTGGGATCTTAGCTCTCCAACTAGGGATCAAATCCATACCCTCTGCTGGAAGTAGAAGTCTTAACTAGTGGACTACCAGGGAAGTCCCTCAAGATATGGTTTTAATGGATGTGCATCCCTAGCTCTCTGCCTAAAAGTTGACTTGCCATCTTTCCAATTAATAAGAAAATACCAAACAGAGCATTAAAGTTTACAGCTTCACATTTTCAAATTAAATTATCTATTGATTAGTTGGGAGCTATTATTAAAAATCAGCACAAGCACATCTGACAAGATCTTAAAAATATATTCATCATGATGGCTTTCATCACATCATAAATGGTGGATCTGCACTTTATTTTAGAAGGAAAGGAGGCAAAAGAGCAATTAATTTGAAGCCCAAGTAATTGGGAAAAAACTAATCTATTTAATCAGTCCCAAGAGATAAGTGATTTCAGAGAACTGACACTGGAATATTTGTTTAAGAAATTTTTGTCTGAAAAGGTTATTTATATGTGCTTAAGAAACTATTCTGTGTGTGCTTCAGCTTAGCATTTGCATCTCTTATGCTAAACTGTGCTTGGTTTATGGATATATTCTTTTTTTTTTAAGTTTTATTGGTGTATAGTTGATTTACAGTGTTGTGTTGGTTTCTTCTCTATAGCATAGTGAATCAGTTATGCATATATATATGCCTATTATTTTTTGTATTGTTTCCCCGTATAGATCATTGGAGAGCGTCAAGTAGAGTTCCCTGTGCTATACAGCAGGTTCTTACTAGTTACTTATTTTACATGTATGGGCTTCCCTGGTGGCTCAGATAATAAAGAATCTGCCTGCAATGCAGGAAACCTGGATTTGATCCCTGGGTTGGGAATATCCCCTGGAGAATGGAAAGGTTACCCACTCCAGTATTCTGGCCTGGAGAATTCCATGGACTGTATAGTCCGTGGGGTCACAAAGAGTTGGACATGGCTGAGTGACTTTCACTTTCACCAGAATGGGCTCTTTACAAATTCTTGCTCCAAACACATTTGTTCAAAAGCTGAAATCTTAGGCTACCATGTTTAATTGCCCTGAAAAAATCTTAGAGATGGAAGAAACTGTGTACGTTTTTGAGATTCAGTCTCAGTGCCAGAACACCATTAAACTTGATATTAAATGATATGTTTAAAGTCTCTGTAATTGGCCCCATAATAGGCTGAATTCTAGAGAGACAGTATGAATGAGGCAGACCCTAAACCCAAGGGGCATATAGACTAACCAGGAAGACAAGAAAGAAAAAATCCTATTGCAGAGTTAAATAACGTGTTACCAGGGTCATAGCCACCTAGGACATATAGAGATGGGTGTGCTTCCTTGATAGAGGTGGGTGTAGGGTGAGTCCAAAAAAGATATTCTGAAAAAGATGACATCTCAGCTGGCAGCTGGTGGGTAAGGAAGAGCTTTCTAACAGGAGGCAGAAGAGGAAAGGAAAGTGCACACGGATGTCCAATAGAAAGATGTCAGATAGACCATGCCATATTCACTCTCCAGGTACTTATCAAGTCCCTAAGATGGAGTAGGATTATATTCTGAAGACTTATAGAAATGTCAGATTACTTTTTTTCTTCACCGCTAAGCTGAGCTCCTTTAGGGCAGAAATGGTTCCATTTGTCTTGGTTAACCCAAGACCCTCAGCTTAATGTATATCACATGAAAACTGTTTAGCAACTATTAGTTGAATAAATGAATTGATCAGTCGATGGTTTATCACAATTGACTCTTGTTAGTGAGAAGCAGGGTCATTGGTAAAACCATTGATCTTGATGGAGTCAGGGTGGAGACCTAAAGCTTATTACCAGCGATCACCTTCTTGGTGCTTCCCAGACCATTTAATCTGCACTTTTTGGCAGTCATTCAGCCAGAAAAAAAAAAAAAAATTACCTTTATCCAGCCCTACACTTCTCTCTTATTCCTGGAGTTTTCACAAACACAAGGACAGATATGGAATTTCTGCCCTCTCCTATTGCCTGACTGATTTAGGATTTCAGCAACAGAGGAAATGATCTTAGCTTGGAGTAACTTTCTTGGTAAATGAACTATAGCTATATATAGTTATATATAGTCATCAGCAACCATTTACTTTTCTAGTGCCTTATCAATCATGTATTTCACTTTCTGATTGGCTTCCTGACAAAGTTTCAGGTCTGTTTTAGAATCTCCTTCTTATTAGGAATATTTGCCAGTGTGACCTGATAGTGGGGCTTCCCTGGTGGCTGAGAAGGTAAAGAATTCGCCTTCAATGCAGGAGACCTAGGTTTGATCCCTGGGTCAGGAAGATCTCCTGGAGAAGAGAATGGCTACCCACTCCAGTATTCTTCCCTGGAGAATTCCACGGGCAGAGGAGCCTGGTGGTCTGCAGTCTATGGGGTCGCAAAGAGTCTGACATAACCAAGTGACTGACAACCTGATAGCACCTTTATCATCCCCAAACACCTGACAGATTGCTAACAAATACTCAACGTTCAATCATGTGTGCACCGCAGTGTGTGAGCATGGCAAATTTTCTTTGGCTGCCATTTGTAAAAATCTTCTGAAATTCATGCATTTAATTTGTGTATTTGAGTGTCTACTATGCTCAGGAAACCAAGCTAAGTGTTTGGATATACTCTGTAGTTCCAGATAACAGTGTGATCTGAACAAAGATGAGTCAGTAAGTTTCTTTACAGTGGCCACCAGGAGAATGAGATAGCATGGTTGGTAGCACTGTCTGGATGCCATGAAGGATGACAGGCCATTGGAATCACTCATAATGGGGTCTACAATATCTGTGCATTTCTCCTGCATCCCGGCCTTCACATCTGGCGGGGGGAAGTTCCCTAGTCAACTTAAGCTCTGGATGCCCTAAAAACCTCTACTAAAGCATCTTAACTCTTCATTTTGTTTTTAAATAACAGGAGCTAGAGTACAAAATGGGGTTGTCCTAGGTGGCTCAGTGGTTAAAAAAAAAAAAGAAAAAAAATCTGCCTACTAATGCAGGAGATGTGGGTTCAATTCCTGGGTCAAGAAGATCCCCTGGTGGAAGAAATGGCAACCCACTCCAGTATTGTCGCCTGGAAAAATCCTGTGGACTGAGGAGCCTGACAGGCTATAGTCCATGGGGTCACAAAGAGCTGGACATGACTTAGCAAACGGGCACAGACACAGCAGTGCAAATTAAGCAAGACACGAGAACATTCGCACTCAGCTCCTCTTGTCCTTGCTCTGCATCGGTGACCCAGTGCAGCCCTTCTGGAAATGGCCCATCCTAGAGGGAAAACGGAAAACACTTCCTCTGAGTTCTGTATCTCCTAATGGTGATGGTATCAGGCAATACTTGGTGGTGTATTTCTTAGTTCCTGTTACTGACAGGTAAAGCAGGCCAGTTTGCTGAGCACAATCCCACAGTCTTGGCTCTGACTCTCTTTCTCTGCCCACTTATTCATTCATCCCACAAATATTCATTGAATGTCCACTCACCTTTGGGGCAATCATGGGGAATAAGACACACATGGTCTCTGCCCCTATGGAACTTGCATTCTACTTGGATCTGGCAGGAACAAAAGAAGTAAATAAAACAGAGATTGCAAGTATCATAAATAAACAGATGGCATGTTGAGGTGGAGAATAATAATGTGTGTGTTGGCTGAGGTGATCAGAAAAGGTTTTCCAATGATATGAGGCTTAAACAGAGCTCACACATAAGAAGGAATCTTGGAAGTGTGTTCTAAGTTGATACAGCAGCAAGTAAAAGGACACGGAAGCTCTGAATTAAGCCTGTGATGCAAGTGGGGAGGAGAGACTGAATGTCGGAGGGACAGGCAGAGACCAGAGCCTCAGGATTCTATATGCTGAGGCTTGAATTTGGTTCCAGACCTCAGCTCAGCTCTGCACACAACTAAATTCATTCCATCAACCACTGGAGAGAAAACAGAGAGCAAGTACTACCTGTCAGAAGTCTATGTGTAACTGTAATTATTACTGCAAAATTTCAGATGGGGAAAAAATAAAAAAGAAATAGGAGCCTTTCAGTGCAACAGACATTTGATTTAGTTATCCTATCGTTGTCTTTGCTTTTATACATGCTCTTTGTCTCTTTCTGTTGGAGAAGACAAATAATTCTTCCTTTTTAATTTTGTATAATGTTCAGGGAAAAACATAATTTTGACCCACTTGAGCATTTGTTTTTATTTTCACCGTAACTGTTAGAATTATAGTCTCCACAGCCTACGGGACCTTTCAAAGGTCATTAGGCACTTCCAAAACCAGTCAAATAGCCTTTGTTTTTTCTTTTCTTTTTTTTAAATTTTGGGATGGAGGAGAAAATACTCAAATTCGGTAGAAGTTTCTGCAATAATGCGGATTTCTACATCTTCGATATCTAATACAATACCCACTAACCATGTTCAAGCTGAGTTTTGGAACTAATGCTACTGCTACCAAGGAATGACATTTTAAATTTTATCTAATTTTGATTAGTTAGCATTTAAATAACCACATATGACTAGTAGCTATCATCTTGTACTGCACAGCTCTAGAGCCTCTTTTGAATGTCTTGCCAGGGTTTCAGTAGAATGCACAACTAACAGTGGTCCTCAGAGAGGATTTTGTCTATTGCCTTGATGTTGTTGTTATTTAATTGCCAAGTCACGCCTGACTCTTTTGTGACCTCATGGACTGTAGCCCGCAGGCTCCTCTGTCTATCTGTGGATCAATTCTGCATATAGTTACTTTTTTCAAAGTAACCGTTGTTTTCACCTTTTCCACCAACCATTTCTTCTCCCTCTGGTTTGCTATTGTTGTTCAGTCACAAGCTGTGTCCAACTCTTTGTGACCCCATGGACTGAAGCACACCTGGCTTCTCTGTCCTTCATCAACTTCCAGAGTCTGCTCAAACTCATGTCCATTGACTCAAGGATGCCATCCAACCATCTTTTCCTCTGCTTCCCCCTTCTCCTCCTGCCCTCTGTCTTTCCCAGCATCAGGGTCATTTCCAGTGAGTTGACTCTTCGCATCAGATGGCCAAAGGATTGGAGCTTCAGCTTCAGCATCTGTCCTTTCAATGAATATTCAGGGTTGATTTCCTTTAGGATTGACTGGTTTGATCTCTTTGTAGTCCAAGGGACTCTCAAGAGTCTTCTCCAGCACCACAGTTTAAAAGCATCAGTTCTTTGGTCCAACTCTCACATCCGTACATGACTACTGGAAAAGAGGCCTCTATTTTACTTAAAGAACCACTTCTCCCATTACCTCCCCCTCTCATGCTTACAGGGAGAAACTCTGCCTAGTTCTAGAGTTGGGTATGTAATCCAATCCTGCCCAATTGTCAAAGTTTCATCTCACAGACAAAGGGGTTGGCCAGGAGAGATGAGACCCAAATCCAGACAGGGAGACTTATTCTCAGAACATGAATCAAAATTATTGGTAACTGAGCATGTTTAGACAGAAATTGTTGGCACTATCTGTGCTTCTCTGAGAGCCTCACCAATGCTATAGAAAGCCCAGTAGCACTAGGACTCATGGTCAAGCTCCTGAAAATCACTCTGCCAAAATCCAGAGTTATTCTTAGGTTTTTCACTCGTATGATCCAAGAGGTCCCTTTTTGCTTAAGCTAGTCTGAGTCAATATTGCATTTGAAACAAACAAACAAGTTTTGATGACTACAGTGATTAGACAAGCTGTCCAACATTTGTGGAAAATATAAATTTCTTAAATCCCATAAGACTGATATCTAAGAAATCATGATAGAAAACTGGACATAGTCAAAAACATGGAAAGTGATATCATGAAGGAGCTAGTGGAATTTCTTCCTTATTCAGCTGAATATGTGAATCTGACAGCAAAGGCTATTCCTTTGGCATCCTACATGGATTGAAAATGTGACAATCCCATCAGTGATCAAAATTAAGTTTGGGCTAAGATTTAGACTCAGAGGAAACTGCTCTTGTTATAAAACAAAAGTCAGTATGAGCCAAGTAAAGATATTTTTTAAGCAGTGTAGCTGTTACTCTGAATCTGTCTAGGTAGGACCTGAGAGGTAAACTCTTCCAGAAAAGAAAGTCCATTCTTACCAAATTATTCCCCAAACTTGCTTCATTTCAGTCTTGTGAGAGGGCTGAACATGGAGGAAATGCATGATTTTGAATTCATTTGTGTGTCCACACCTACGTGTGTGTGTTTACACCCCTGTGTGTGTGTTTGTGACTTCCACCTTACCTTATTCCTGGGCTTCTTTCTGGAGCAGAGCCTGGTCCCTTTGCCATTTCTGTGTTTCTGCATGATGACTCAGTGATAATCACTAAATTCAACTCCCAAGTCACACCCCAGAATTTTATCTTTCATGTGACATGAATATATGTTTCTCAAGCAGTCATCTGTCTGCCCTTGGCACAGTTTCAGGCTGAGAGTCCATTTCCTTCAATGCTTCGAGTTCTTTCTCATGTCAGTTCTCCAGTTCCAAATGAGCAGTATGTGGAACTGTGGCCACATTTCCCATTCTTTATCTTTGCTTGAAACACACCTCACCATGGCCAGCCATAATTCAAAGGCTTGGATTATGAAGATTGCCTGGGTATTGCCTGTCTTTTCCCTGCCAATGTCCATTAGTGACTCAGCTCACTGAAGTTTCTGGGAACCATCTCAGCCCAGTGGGAACAGTCTCAGCCTGGTGTGAACCACCTTCAGTGACACCAAAAAATGCTACATCCTTCTGACCAGGCTTGAGGGCATGTGGAACACGGGACGGCTAACTCTCCCTTCCCTCTCTGCTATGGGGCCAGGACTCTTAGGACCAAGTTTGTCTATAGCTTCAGAAGGTTGGTCTTTCCCAAGGAACATCATCTGATTTCATTAAAAGCAGGCCCTTCAGTTCAGGAAAATCAAACCAGTGCTCTGTGAGAACCTAGAGGAGTGGAATGCGATGGGAAGTGGGAGGGAGGTTCAAGAGAAAGGGGACATACTGTACCTATGGCTGATTCATGTTGATGTATGGTGGAAACCAACACAATATTGCACCGCAACTATCCTCTAATGAAAAATAAATAAATTAAAATAAAACCAAGTCCTTTGAGTCACATCCTGAACTGCTGACAGCAGATGCCCCTGGAGTCCTGCGTGGGTATTGTAGAGAGTTAGGGTAAGTGTTGACTTCATTCTGCTTTTCTTTTTTTTTTTTCCAAACAGGAAGCATTTGCAATTTTTAAGACAATAAAGAATGCTATTTGAAAGCATTTTCAAGTTTTTTTTTTCTCCTAGAGTGGATGGTCTAATTTTTTTCTTTAAAAATACAAATATGATTGTTCCAAGAAGATCAAACATAAGCATGCATAGAGTAGAAGGATGAAATTCCCTTCCCAACCTACACAAGCTTTTTAAATGTACTTCCCAGAGGAAGCTATTGTAAATAGCATCTATTTTCTATACATTGACAAAAATGTCTAGAGATAATCGGTACATCTGAGATGAAAAGATACATGAGTAAATGTACTCATGTGTATTTATTGCGAATCCAAAGACCTGTACAATTTTGATCAAAATGACCTCTCTCTCTACATGTTGCATATATAGATAGATGATGTATGCATGTGTATACACACACACATATATATATGGTGCTCAGCTGTGTTGGACTCTTTGTGACCCCATGAACTATAGCCCACCAGGCTCCTCTGTCCATGGGGTCCTCCTGGCAAGAATACTAGAGTGGGCTACCATTTCCTCCCCCAGGGAGTCTTCCCGACTTACAGATCAAAGTGTCATCTCTTATGTTTCCTGCATTGGAAGGTGGATTCTTTACCACTACAACCACCTGGGAAGCCCATGTGTGTGTGTGTGTGTGTGTGTATGTGTGTGTATATATATATATATTTATGCATGCACATGTATATATACACATATATATTATATTGTATTTTTTTCATTTTACAGTATATCAAGAGTGTTTTCCATCTGCACCATTCTTTTTAGCAACAGCTTAACATTCTTTAGTATGCACATCTGTCTCTATAAATACTCACCCCCTATTAACAAGCATTGGGCTGTTACTTACTCTGAACAATTACCATTTGTCCTACCGATTGGTATTAGTACTACAACAGCATTCTTATCCATATAAGCAAGGCTTCCCTGTGGCCTCCCCAATTTGTGCCAATTGACTCTGATTTGCAGTTACAGGTGGTATTCCATAGCCATCTCTGCTAAGGTCCCCGGCTGAAATAGGACACAATCATGTGACCTGATCTTTGCTGATGATCTGTTCCCGGGTATAACAAAAGGAGGAGATATGTTTTAAATGCACCTCTAGATATGTGGAGTGTTTGCCCAGGGGTGATGCTGCAAAACCCATACTGAGGACTCTCACCTCAGGTTTGAAGGTGATTTGTTCGGAGCGATTTGAAATAAAAGGCTTATTTCTCATAAGTCTATTATTTGGAGGGGGATTTCATGAACCATTCTATTTATCTTATGCCTTCTGGGCACAGGGTTTTATGAGATGGGTATTTTTAAAGGAACAACTTTATTCTTGGGTAGGTTGACAGGACTTTTAATGAGGAAAGAAATTAGAAACCAGAGCTGGAGGCAACATGGTCAGTAAAAAGGAAAAGGAAGCAAGGAACAGAAATTTAGTTTAAATGCTCTTTAAAATGGTTGTTCCTGTAAATATTCTTGTATATATCCATTCATAGTTATGGCTGAGAAAAATAGGGAGGTGCGGCTCTTGGGCTTTTCTTAACAAGAGAGTGATTGTCACTTTTCCAGGTAGCCCTGATTTTACTTAAATTCCACCGAGTGTAGTATCAACTGAAATTATACAAATCCAGTAATGCACATAATGTTCTAAGGCGGGAGTTGACAAACCAGCCCAGCCTGTCTGCCGGTTTCTGTAATTAATTCTTCCTGGAATGCAGCCACACCCGTTTATTTATGGGTTGTGACTGATTTTGTGCCCTGAATGACACAGTTAAGTAGTAGGATATCCCTCAGAGCCTAGGGTCCTTGTTACCTGGCCCCAGAGACTCCCTGGGAGGAGGGAGGGGCCAGGAGGTTCTCTGTCTGCCTGGCAGGGAGATGCAAATGAAAGGAGGAGGTGGAACTGTAGGCTTGCTCCGTTCTTTCTCCTTGTATCCCTGGTCAAGGATGTCACTCTTTCTTTAACAGGAAAAAGATGAACTTTGGAGAGAGCCTGATTCTAATCAACAGGTCTGAATCTATAACAGATAATGCAGCTAAGTTTTTAGTGATACAGAAGAATCATGTAGTTGGGTCTGGGATTTGCCTCTTGTTATGAGCTGAATTTGGAGAAGGCAATGGCACCCCACTCCAGTACTCTTGCCTGGAAAATCCCATGGACGGAGGAGCCTGGTAGGCTGCAGTCCATGGGGTCGCTAAGAGTCGGACACTACTGAACGACTTCACTTTCATGCCCTGGAGAAGGAAATGGCAACCCACTCCAGGGTTCTTGCCTGGAGAATCCCAGGGATGGGGGAGCCTGGTGGGCTGCCGTCTATGGGGTCGCACAGAGTCGGACACGACTGAAGTGACTTAGCAGTAGCAGCAATGAGCTGAATTGTCTCCTTAAAAAGGAGACAATAAATTCATATGTTGGAGTCTTAGTTTCTGGTACTTCAGAATGTGACTATATTTGGAGAAAAGTTTTTTTTTTTTTTTTTTAAAGGAGTAATTAAGTTCAAATGAGGTTGTTAGGGTGGTCTCTAATCTAATATGATAGGTATCCTTATGTTTCTTATGTTTCTGAGTCTAAGCTCATACTGCTTGCTGCGTGACAGGTCAATAAATCCAGAGATGATTTGTTGAGGCAAGGGTTAGTAACTTTATTTGGAAAACCAGGAGACCTGAAAGCTGATGGACTAGTGTCCTAAAGCACCATCTTCTCTGAGTTAGGATGCAGGCTTCTTTTATACTAAAAGGAAGGGGTGTGGTTGGTTGTTGCAAACCCCTTGGTGCTGGAATCGTTTGTTCTTGTCGCCGTCCATGTAGGTCAGGTGACAATATTCCTATAAATCTCCCAGACAAATGTTAGTCTCTGTTGTGCAACTTTTTATCTTCATACAAATGGAAAAATGTTCTATGTTTAAATATCAGAGCCTTGAGAATGGGCTATCCTGTATATTTCAGGCTATGGGCAATATTCTTAACTTGTAGAAAAACAATAGAATACAAAGTTTAAAGTAAGAGAAACAGATCTACTATGGAGTCAGATTTGTTCTTCCCTATTGAACTTATAAGAGGAAGAGATGAGGACACAGATACATACAGTGGGGAGACCATGTGAAGAAGCAGGGAGAAGACGGCCGTCTACAGGCCAAGGAGTGAGGCCGTAGGGCACACCAACTCTCTTGGCACTTGATCTAGGACTTTTGGCCAACAGAATACATTTCTGTTGTTTAAGCCACCCAGGCTGTGGTATTTTGTTTTGACAGCCAGAGCAAACGCACAGACTTCTGCTTAAGTCTAATTTCCTTGCTGCTTAGATATGACATGGGCACTTGCTATATTACACAAGCCTTTCTGTGCGTTAAGTCAGCAGTTCTCAACCAGGAGAAATTTTGCCTCCTGTTGTCTACTCCCAACATTTGGTAATGTCTGGTGATATATATACTTTTAAAATTTGTATTTATTTATTTATTTGGGGGTGTGCTCTGTCCTCGTTGCTGACACGGTTTTCTCTAGTTGCGGCGAACAGGGGCTATCTGCAGCTGTGTTGCACGGACGTCTCATCATGGTGGCCTTTCTTGTTGTGGAGCATGGGCTCTAGGGCTGTCATGCTTCAGTAGTTGTGGTGCACAGGCTATGTTGTCCCTGGGCATGTGGAATCTTCGAGGACCAGGCATCGGACCCATGTCCCCTACACTGGCAGGCAGATTCTTAACCTCTGGGCCACCAGGGAAGTCCTGGAGACATTTTTGATTGTCACAACCAAGGAAGGAGATAGGTTTATTTGTAGCTAATGGTTAGAGGCCAGGATACTGTTAAACATCCTACAATGCAGAGGGCAACCACCTGTAACCAGTAATTAACCCGTTGTGCCAAGGCTGAGAAATCCTGGTGCAGGGGAAGATGCATCTCTGCTTCCCCCTCCCTCTCAGAATGATTCTGGTCTTTGAAAGTGCTGGAAGAGGTTCATCCCACGCTGAGCAATCTGCACAATGCCCATATATGATCATCAAGATAATTTAAACTAAGGGTGCCTTCAGCCATTAGATCTGGTCCATTAGTTCCTGCTCAGTACACTCTAGAAAAACTATTCGGTTTGGTGTGATTTTGAGGACAGGGACTTCGGGATTCCTAAGGGCCAGTCTTCCTTTCAATCCTGTTAACTTCCCCAAGCTTACAGCCTGGGGGTGGTGCTGGAGCAGGCAGAGGAGAATGAATGATTGATGGATGGCGAACCTCTCAGGTAGAAGCAGGCTGGTGGGAAGCTGCCTTTAAAATCATATTTTATATACAACTGTGGGTCAGCGCAGGCCCCCAGTATACAGTGCCTGACCTTAGTATGGGAGAGCGATCGATGGTGCTCAAACAGCGAGCCATCCAAATGATTTATTTATGCAGCAGTGCAGCTTTCCGCTTCTTTGGAAGTAGGCGCCGACGAACAGTTTTGTGCATGTGCTTGCATGTGTGTGTGTGCATGTGTGTGTGTCTGCGTGTGTGCACGTGTGTGCATGCGCATGTGTGCGTGTGCGTGCATGCATGTCCCATGACCCTCCCAGTTTCAACAGAACCTATAATTAGCTCTTCGGAGACCAGATAATCACTCTTTGCTTTTTCTACCTGTAAATGCTCATTTGGCTTTCGGATTTTTGTTAATGTCCCAGCTTTAAACCACCAAGTATTGGGGTTTTGGCACAATATCAAGTTATCAGAGCACAGAGTGGCAATCTAGAAGATAACTGAAAGACTCCAGAGTCTCTGTGATACAGATTGCTCCCCTCCCCTTTTTTTTTGCCTAAATTTGAAGGAAAGCTTTGGAGTGATTATTTTTGAACATATCTGCTGTATCCCCCTCCCAACTGGAATACTGTCCTAGGAAAGTGTTGGAATATAGTCATTAAGGCTAGACACTTCAAAGCTGATAGACTACACAGGCATCACAAATGGATCCCTGGCGTTCTGTGCTAGAGATCACAATCCATACAACTAGGGCTTCAAAAAATAGGTTTCTGAACCAGATTAAGTATCTACAGCCCAGTTTTCATCTCTGCTAGCAAGTGGGAATTCTGAGAGTCTTACTTCTCGAAGTTAGGCAAAGACCGTTCAAGAGTTATTTGTAAGAAAGAAGAACAAAATTCCAATTTATGGATAATTAGCAATATGCCCTGTCAGCTACTGTCCAGTAGAACTTTCTGCAACGATGGAACTGTTCTATCCATGTGCCCTCCCATATTGTAGCCATGGTCCACATGTCATTATAGAGCATTTTAAATATGGTTAGTAAAACTGAGGAACTGGATTTTTTATTTGATTCTATCTTAATGGGCTTCTCTGGTAGCTCAGATGGTAAAGAGTCTGCTTGCAGTGTGAGAGACCAGGTTTCAATCCCTGGGTCGGGAAGATCCCCTGGAGAAGGAAATGGCAACCCACTCCAGTATTCTTGCCTGGAAAATCCCATGGACAGAGGAGCCTGGCAGGCTACAGTCTATGGGATCACAAAGAGTTGGACACTGACAGAGAAATTTCACTTTTTCACTTTCAATATTAAATAATCCCATTGAGGAGTGTCTACCATATTGGAAAATATAGCTCTATATGGCCTGATCTTATATCTTTTAAAAAGCATGACTACATCTTTATTATCTCTGTACATGTACATACAATGGACTTAAAAAGTGTAGGCAAAGAGCCTATAAAGATACACAGATGCACATCAAACTGTTAATACCTATCAGGTTGGGATTAGAGAGGGGTAGAGAGAGGATTTTAACATCTTATTTTGCCAAGAAGAAAAAGTGATGGGATTAAAAACTAATCAAGCTAAATGAGACCAATTATAGAGTCAATTTTGTCAAGCCATCTCCTTGAATTAACCTCAGAAGAGAAAGATGGGGGATTATACAATTATCTCTGGATCCCAGACCACCTTCTCCCACCCTTTGTCCCTGTCATTTCAGATAGTGTGAATTTGGGGTCTTAGCTAATACAGTCCTTCTGTTTTCTGCAATCAGCACTGAAAAACAGCCATCTCAGTGGCCTTCAAGGCTGTGAACCTGAAAACAGGGAACAGTGAGGGAAGAAGGAAGTCACACGAACAAATGCATGAACCACACAGTCCCTGAGATGAAATCCTTGTGTTTTATGAAAATCCCCTATTGTGGAAAGCTATTTGCAAAGCCTCCATAGGCTTCGCTTGGCTGATAAACAGCAGTGAACGCCTCTTTCCAAGTCTCCTGCCAGTGACAGAGAAATGACTAACCAGGGATTGTGTGCATGGGCTTATTGATTCCAAGTTTGATCCCAGCCACAAATTTCTTTCCTAGGTTCTGAGGAAGAAATCAACACTTTACTGGAGCATGAGTTTTTAAATGTTAAGTAGGAACGAAATTAAGAGAGAGAGAGAAAAAAAAAGAAGAGCAGCAGAGAAATACACTAAGGAGAAGCAAAGGGGTGAAATTTACAATGCATAGAATTAAAACACATGGACGATTTGCTCGGATCACAAGAACTTGACCAGATCACATCCAGGGTTTACACTGTTTCCTGGGCGATTTGGAGACCCAGCTGACTCTCTGGAGTAGTCAGTTTTCTTCATCCATGACAAATCAGTAAACCATCTCTACATACTTGAATTATTACAACAGCAACAACTTATAAAGCTATGAACGTCTTTTGAGGCTCAATGCTTTCCTGTGACTAAGCCACACTAGGGTGCTAAACCTTTCTGCATAGATGCAATCAAATTAGAAGTTAAATTTGATACTCTAACAGGTTACCACCTGGGACCAGAAGTGGCTTGCATTGTATCTTTTCTTCCTAGCATTGTGAAATAAACAAGGGATATGGCCCATTTTCATTTCAGTAAATATTAATTTTTAAGGAGAAATTTACACCTGTTTTTGTATAGTTCCTGAATTATCCCTGAGGTTAAAACAATTTGTGTGTGTAATTCTTATGCAATTGTGGGCTTTCCTAGTGTCTCAGACAGTAAACAGTCTGCCTGCAATACAGAAGACCTGGGTTCAGTCCCTGGCTTGGGAAGATCCCCTGGAGAAGGGAATGGCAACCCACTCCAGTACTCTTGTCTGGAGAATTTCTTGGACAAAAGCAGGCTACAGTCCATAGGATCCTAAAGAGTTGGACGTGACTGAGTGACTAACACTTTCACTTTTCATGCAGTTGTAATTATAATGAAAAAACTAATATTCTTCTTTCATGGATGGCACATTGATCTGAAAGCTGCCTGTGGGGAGGGATTCTGTTTTAAGTATGTTATGCTCAATTGAGTGAAATGCCAGGCTTAGAGTAAGCAGTCCCCTATACTATCTGCCAGATACTCTATCTCTCTGCATCCTGACCCTCAGAAAAATTACAATATGACCTTGGACTGAAGATAATTGCCGAGAAAAGAGGAAATGCTCGCACATTCTCTAGCATTGCTTTAAAAATAAATAAATAGTAATTGATTGGTATGTAAGCGCATGAACAAGTTTCTTTCCTCCTATATGTAACAGAGAGTGTTTAAGTTAACAATATTTACCTGTTCCTGAGAAGGCAAACTGGTAAAGGGTGGGGTGGTGGGGCAGAGGACAAACAAACAAACATACAAAAACACTAGGGATCAGTTCGCAGCTACATGTACACTCAAGTTATTTTTTAATGATTTTATTAGGAAGGCTTCTATATTCCATTTTGTAATTCATTTCCCGGAGGCGACTTTAGACCTTGCAGGTCTGTTTGCAATTCCTATCAGAGTTGGGGGGAAAAAAGAGAGAATAATGGAAATTTCACAAGTTATTCAGTTGTTTGTTTGTTTGTTTTTTAATTCAGTTATGTGCCCTGACAGTTTCTTAAATTTGCAGACCTTGATGTTTTAATCTCATGCATGTTGATAGTGCTTGATATTCATAACTGGTAGATTTGATAAATTTTTAACCAGGAAGCTGAATATGATGAGAAAACACAAGGGGAGGTTTGTATTTTGTACCTTGTAGTGGAGCAGCCTTCCAGTTTCATTTTCACTCTTTGCACTAAGAGTATTCCTGGGAGGCATCAGGATTGCCCAAAGCTGACTTCCATCCATATTGAAATGGCTTCGTCTAAGCTTTTCCCAAATTGCAATTTCAGTGCAGGTGGTAATATCTGTGCAAGAACAGCAGTATAGATATCAGTTTAAAACTCATATAAATATACATTTATACTCCAGGTGTGAAGTCATAACCTGTGGGATAAATCTTATCATTTCAACTAAGTGGAATGACAAATAGATTGAAAGTAGGATGCATTGTTGAAAACAAAAACAAAAACATGTTTTAGATTCACAGTGCCAAGTCATACAACGATAGTTTCATGAGAATTGATTTCCAAAGATCAAACAATCAATGATAAACAACATTTAATATAGATGTTTCATCTATATCCCCACTTACTCCCTCCACGTTCCTGGATTTTAAAAAATATATGCATTTACTTATTTGGCTGTGTTGGGTCTTAGTTGTGACACATAGGCTCTCCATTGCGTCATGTGAGATCTTTCTTTGTGGCACACGGACTCTCTAGTTATAGCGGGCTCAGTTGCTCCAGGGCGTATGGGGTCTTAGTTCTCTGATCAGGGATCAAGCCCAAGTCTCCTGCATTGCAAGGTGGATTCTTAACCACAGAACTATCAGGGAAGTCCCTCATGGATTGTTCTGAAGCCAAGGCCAGACGTTGTACATTTCATCTGTAAATGTTTCAGGGTGTATTCTTAAAGGAGCAGATCTACTTTCAAGACAGCCTCACGCCTAACTGTACAACATGAACGTTGATCTGTTCAGTGTCCACATTATTTTTTCCCAGTTATTTTACATATTTGTAAAGTTAGTGTGAAAACTGGAAGTGTTAGTCTTTCAACCATGTCCAACTCTTTGTGACCCCATAGACTGTAGCCCGCCAGGCTCCTCTGTCCATGGAATTCTCCAGGCAAGAATACTAGAGTGGGTAGACATTCCCTTCCCTCCAGGGGATCTTCCCGACCCAGGGATTGAAACTGAGTCTCTTGAATTGCAGGCAGATTCTTTACCATTTGAGCCACCAGGGAAACCCTGTAAAGTTAGTTTACTTGAATTGAAATCCAACTAAACCCTATGGATGTAATTATGAGATAGGTCTACATTTCTTGAATTTACACCCCCAGCCCAGTTCATAATTTTCTGTTTCTTTGGGTGTGTGTGATATCCAACACAAGATATTAGTCTAATAGATCATTTACTGAACTAATGATACCTATTATTCATTCTATTAAATGTGTGTCTATTGGTGGCAACATTTAGATATTAATTGAGCATTTTATATATATAACATTTGGGAATAAATATAGCTAGAAGTTGAGAGAACTACTCAAGAGCTAAGTTAAGGTGGTTTAGAGTTATTGTCACCTAGCGTTCTTCTGCAGTTGCTTGAGAAATGGTGTAAGCTGTATTTTTTAACAGCTTAGATATGGAATTTTTCTTTCATGGATAAACTATGGCTGCCATTGACATTGATTTTTTTTTTTTTTTTGCACTTCTGAGTGAAGTAAATATGGGCATTTCACATAATATATATTACTCATATGAAATACAGGATATGACTTTACAAAGTGGTCATGGTTTCTCCCCCCCAAAGTATTCATTATTAAGTGTGGTGTTATATTTCATCCTTGAGCTAAGGGTTCTACCAGATCGGGTCTGTTCTTGAGAAAAATGACCAAAGAGACAAATTAGAAAAGTCCCTCATCACTTTCCTAACTCACTTAACAAATGTCGTATATTAACACGTATATGTGGAATCTAGAAAAATGGTACAGATGGACCTGTTTGCAGGGCAGGAATAGAGACACGGGCATAGAGAATGGACATGTGGACATGGGGTGGGGAAAGGGGTGGGCTGAGTTAGGAAATTGGGGTTGGCGTAAATTCACTACAGTGTGTAAAGTAACTAGTGGGGTAGGGAAGGGGGTGGGATGAATTGGGAAGTTGCGGTTGACCTATATACACTACAGTTTGTAAAATGGATAGCTAGTGGGAAGCTGCTATATATAACAGTGAGCTCACCTTGGTGATGATGACCTAGAGGGGCGGGATGGGGACATTGGGAGGGGATGTATGTGTACATATGGCTGATTCACTTTGTACAGCAGAATCTGACACAGCTTTATGGAGCAGCTGTACCCCAATCTAAAAAAAAAAAAAAAAAAGAGTTGCTGTGAACCAAAGCAATGATCCAAAACACCATGGATAATGAGGAACAAGCCACGTCATTTTTCAAGTCATTTCTATGGACCAGCAAATTGCCCCAGAGTCCTGGATACAGACTCTGAGAGAGGGAGGTGATGGACAGGCAAAGGGTCCCTGGCTCCGGGCTGAGCAAAAATGCACTGATCCTTTAGCAAGAGTCTAAACCAGAGAGTTGGCGCTAAGAATCCTATCTGTCTGTGTAACACCTTCTGGTCCTGATGTCACCAGACTGCATTGGATAGAGTTTGTTCTTATCACTTAAGCAGCCACTTTCAAAATGTCTGGGCCAATTTTCCACTGAATGTGCCGTGTTTTGTGTGTTTCCAGCCCCAAAATAGCCATCAGAAATGCTTACTGAAGGCCCATCGTGGTCCATGCTCCATGTAAGCACTTTCTGACCACTGTCCAGTTTCACGTGATATAAATTTATTGCTAGGATCCTCTGGGTTCCTCTCAGCTTTGGCTTTGGCCAGTGGCGCTGTGATCTGGGGACTTGGCATGCGTGTGTCTGATCTCCCCACCCAGCACTCTGAGCTCTGTCTACCCTCCCCAGCGGCTACTCCTTGACTCACGCTCTCAGACATGGGAATATGTTCATAAGCGGTGCAGTCTGCCCTGGGGAGGGCCTACTTGGGAGAGAAGTCTGTATGAGGGGACTGAAGGGAGACTGTCTACTTGTGGCAAAAACAGTGGGATCCCGGGTACCTCCAAATGAGTGGGATTTGGAATCCAAGTGGGCATCCCCTTGACCCTGTGGGCTTCTCACTTATCAGAGGTGTGTGTCAGAATGAGAGGATCTCAGTGGGCCCAGAGAGGAGCCAGCGCTTTTTGGGTCTAAAGTCTCTTAACCCCCAACCATAAACCCTCCCGTGTAACAAACTGAGATTCATGCCATGTGCTCCATACTGATGGAATTTCCCATGAGTCCAACCAGAATCCTTGTCTTAACTTTGGACTTACTGACTGCCAGCATTTTCATGACACAGAGCAAGAGAGAGAACATATTTTTGCAGGTGCAAGGCAAAAGCAAGGGAAAAGCAACGTAGTCCCTTTAAAGATGGTGGCCATGAACATTTCAGACAGGGCTCAGAGATCCTCAAAAGTATACCACGTAAGCAGGTCTACTTTTAAGAGCAGGAAGGCTCTTAAAAAAAAAAAAAAAAGACATTCATTTCCCTGACTCACAGGGAGATGATGTGGAGAGTAGGATTATGTACTAATTTAGGAGTCAAAAATGTTGGGGATGGGCTGTTTTCCAAGAATAGAGGCCTCTTGCACGGTGGTTTCCCATCCAGCACTGTCTTTAAACTGTTGGAAATAAGAAAGAGAAAGCCCACCGAACAGAAGTGGGTGGTGGGGTCATAGTGAGGGTCGTGGTCACTATTGACTGAGTGGGAAATTGATTTGAGGATAGCAGGTTTCAGACCAGAAGGCAGGGGATTGCTTAGTCAGCAGTTCCTTTTCTTAAAAAGGGCTTATGGAGTCTTAGGGATCTTATCTGAAATTCAGATGGCTGTGCGCTCCCCACCTCACAGGTCACCCATCTGGCTGCAAAGCCCCTGCTTTGGGACTTAGGTTGAAAAGTCAGCAGTGTACCAGTTGGTTTGAATTCTGAATATGTGCAAAGAAAGCTTCCCTGGTAGATTGTACCTCCACTAAGATTCAATGATTTCCTGTTCCCTGAGCTCTTCAAGAAACATCCATGAAACACTTATCAGGTGTGTGGAGTTAAGGTCAACTCTGGTACACCCGGTAGAACTGAGCTGGAGAGAGGGGACAGCATTCTCGAAGGCAGGTTACTACCTGATCTGGCCATTCTAGGCAGCATAATCTTAAAAACAAGAGCCTGGTTGGCCCCACCTTATTTAGGAATTTGTCAGCAATGGAAACGAAAGAAGCTCTTTCAGCTTTATGCAGAAATAGCAAAATGATGAGCAAGTCATCAGCATCAGCAATGCCTTTTGTTTTCCAAATCCTTTTTCTCCTGGGCTTGCCTGAAGGTAGACTGCATCCCAATCCTCAGATGTTAAATTGAGGTCATGTGACTGTGCTCTGAAACTCCAGTATTCTGGCCACCTGATGCGAAGAGCTGACTCATTTGAAAAGACTGATGCTGGGAATGATTGAAGGCAGGAAGAGAAAGGGTGGACAGAGGATGAGATGGTTGGATGGCATCACCGACTCAATGGACATGGGTTTGGGTAAACTCCGGGAGTTGGTGATGGACAGGGAGGCCTGGTGTGCTGCAGTCCATGGGGTCGCAAAGAGTCAGACATGACTGAGCGACTGAACTGAACTGAACTGAACTGACTATGCTCTAGACAATAGGAAGTGCATATAAATGATGTTTGTCCCTTCAGATCTAGCCATAAGTCCCCATGTGACCCTTCACAGCCTGTTCTCCATCTATGGTCACAGCGGAGACTGATTCTGATGATGCCATATGTCCTAGTCCTTTGGAGCTGCTGTTAACAGATGCTGTAGACTGGGTGGCTTATAAACAACACAAGTTTATTTCTCCCAGTTCTGGAGGCTGGAAGTCCAAGATCAAGGCTTCAGCAGAATAGATGTCTGATGGGGACCTACTTCCAGGTTGATAAACGGGTCGTCTTCTTGCTGTGTCCTTACATGGTGGAAGGGGCGAGGGAGCTCTCTGGGGTCTCTTTTATAAGAGCACTAATCCCATTCATGAGAGATCCACACTTGCAACCTAATCATTTCCCAAAGTCCCCACCTCTAAATAGCATCCCTTTAGGATTAGGCTTCAACAGGCAAATTTTGGAGGGACACAAATGTTCAGTCTATAGCACCACGTGTGCCCATGTGTGCTAAGTCACTTCAGTCGTGTCCAGCTCTTTGCAACCCCGTGGACCATAGCCTGCCAGGCTCCTCTGTCCATGGGCTTTCTTAGGCAAGAATACTGGAGTGGGTTGCCATTTCCCACTCCAGGGGATCTTCCCCACTCGGGTATCAAACCCATGTTTCTTATGTCTCCTGCATTGGCAGGCAGGTTCTTTACCACTAGCGTCACCTGAGAAGCCCCCTATAGCTTTTAATATGTTACAAGATAAAAGAAATTGAGTCCCTGAGTGATTATATGAGCATAGCACCTCATCCATTACCCTAGAAAGAGCTGCAAATGAGCATCACACTTCTCTTGGCTTAATCTCAGTGACCCGGAGTTGTGTGTTACAGAACTTAGCTTCCCCCAATAATACAACAACTTAACCCCAATACTATTAAAATTGAATCATACTTCTATTACATTGTAAAGTTAGCACAAGCATAATTCCATACCATGGGGAGGAGTTCTAATATTAATATCCCATCTTTGTTTAGTAAGAGAAAAAAGTCCGTGAGGTCTGCATCATATCTGTTCTGATTTGACTAGGATTTCCCTTTTTCTAAATTCCCCACCATCTGCGGAGTATTTCCTGTGGGCTCCACACCCCAGTCAATGAGGCATCTAATTCTCTTGGAATTAATTTCATAACAATTGTTATTCCCTCTGTAAAGATGTTCAGCCTGCGTGGGACACAGAATGTTCAACCAATCTCTCAGAAAGCCTCTGCAACGCCATGTGGTTATGCCTGTCTCCAGCTCATGTCCTGAAATGACAGTGCTGTGTTTGAGAAAAGCTGGGACTCTGTGGCTGCCTTTAAGCTTCAAGAACTCAGAGTCCCTTTCCAAACTGCCTGATTCCTTCCTTGTCTTTTCTCTCTTCCTGCTGCATGATGCGACAGTATGCTTTTCTTCTCTGAAACGTCTCTCCACTCAGATGGTTCCAGCCTGAAAACGACTCTCCTCCTGTACAGAGATATGAATGTCATGAAACTTCCTAGGTGACATCACTAACCAACCTCCTTGAATTTGGTAAATCAGAATTTTAGCGCAGAGCCCCTTTCTCCTAAATAGATTTTTCTTGAGAAAGAACTTAAGGCTGGAGACTACAAACCGGTATTCTTGCCAGGAAAATTCCATGGATAGAGAAGCCTGACGGGCTACAGTCAGTGGGGTCACAAAGAGTTGGACACGACTGAGTGACTGATACCTTCACCTTCCCAAAGGATGAAAAGGGCATGGTAGAATGAATGCCTCTGAATTATTTCCCAAGCCATGATAACCACCCTATTGTTTACCAAGACTTAAGAGAACAGATGGGCTTTGTGGTCAGTGGTGTCAGATGCTGTCATTTGAAGGATGAGTGAGATGCATCCTGGAATGTTACAATGTTAAGAGGTTCTAGGTAGTGTCTAGTTTAATTCTATACTTTTTAAGGCAAAGAAATCTAAGCATGTTGAGGGCACGTGAACCACTGATAGAGTCAGGGTGGTATGTTTAAAAAATAAAAAGCATCTTGGAACCAGGCAATCACTGCAGTCTGTTACTACTTGTACTGGTTGTATGAGTTTAAGCAAGTTAGTGCACTTAGCGGGCGCCCCTTTCCCAGGCCACATTGATTCAATGCCATGAACATCTTTTCATATACTCAAGAGGCATTTCATATTGATTCCTTTTTGTGGATGTTGTCTGTTCATTTCTTGTGCCCATTTTTCGATGGGATTTTTGTTCTTTTTATTTTTTTTCCATGTTCTCCATTTCATCAAGATTTTCACAATAATTTGCACAGAACTTTGTAAAGTAGTCTCCTATGATTTTAAAAAAATACTTTAATGGCTTCCCTCTTGTAGTTTCTTAGTTGTCTGTTTGAGTTTTCTCCTTCCCCTTGCCCCTTCATTTAGTGATGATTAGTTTCTGTTGGTTTTACTTTACAAAGAAATATGATTTAGTAGTAGTATCCAAGGTGTTTTTCTTTTTCCTAATTCATTGATTTCTGGCTATATCTTTATGAATCCCTTCCTTAAGCTTCTGTGTTTTAATTCACTGGTCTTTTTCTAAGTTTTGAGGTTGGGATTTAATGAATATATTGGCATTTTAAAACTTTTATTGAAGGTGTTTATGGTATGAATTTTCTTCTGGTCATTGTTTTAAATGTGACCCTTAGATTCTGAATTTTAATGTGCAGTATTTTTATTACTGTTATTTTTTATAAGTTCTGTAATTATAAATTTTGATTGTTTGTTTTTATTCCAAAGTGGATTATAGTTTCAAATATTCATTCCATTCTGTTACTTTCTTTTTATTTTTTCTTCCCCATGGACTTTCATTTTACGTAAATTGGATATTCTTTGCATGTCTTCTATTCCCTCCACTGACTCTGTGATCTATTTCCTTGATTGTTTTATTATTTTTCTTTAATGCTCATTTTAAACTCTCATTCAAATCCCTTCCCCCCCCCAGCCTTTTATAATTTTGACTTTATTTTTTATATAATTTTTGCTTTTTTTCTTTTATTTCATTCATTAACTCAGTCAATGGCCATTTCATTGTATTCCTATGTCTTGACCATTTCCACTTTGTATTTGTGAGTTAATCATTAAGATCTTCCCAAGTGCTTTTTTTGAGATATTTAACTGAGTGAGGATGTTGTATTTCAGTTTTCTTCTGTAGCATGCTTGGAACGTGGGGGAGACTCTTCAGCAGCTGACGTGCTTGGATTATCACTTTCGGTTTATGAGGCTACTGGTGGGAGTGGTTCACAAGATTTCAAGTTCACAAATGTTCCGCTCTGTCTGTAGTCAAGGGTGTTTTCTTTAATGGTTGGTTTCTATTGGGGAAAGGGAGGTTCAGGAGGAGGAGTTGTGTATATTGTTTTCTTTTGTAGTTCTTTGTGTTACTGGATCCTTAATTCCTCCATCTAGCTCTGTGTTCCCTTCACTTTATAGTTTCCCAAGGTCAGTTCCCTCATCCTAATTACCACCTATTTCTCAAAAGCATCCTGTTTCCAATGCAGCCTCCTCACATTCTGAGAACATTGTCAAGTCCCTTCCCTATAGTTAGCGCTCTGAACCACCAGTTCTGTTCTCTGTAGTTTCACACTTAAGATAGATGTTCCTTCTCAGAGTCATTTTAGTTCAGTCTTAACACTTCTATTCCTCTTTCTTCTCTTGCCTATCTTTTTCTGAACTCTCCTTATTCTTGTCAAAACTCAGGAGAAATATTTCTACTGGAATGTGGTGCTTATTTTGAAATCAGAGGTTGTTTAAAGTTACTGTGTTTTTTGTCTCCAAATAATGCTGCAGGTGTGGAAAGACCCAGATGCTGGGAAAGACTGAGGGCAGGAGGAGAAGGGGGCAACAGGATGAGATAGGTGGTTAGCATCACCAACTCAATGGACATGAGTTTCAGCAAACTCTGGGAGATAGTGAAGGACAGGGAAGCCTGCCTTGCTACAGTCCATGGGGCTGCAGAGAGCCGGATATGACTTAGCAAATGAACAACAGCAACAATCAGAATAGGTTTTGGAGAAAGTGCTGGAGATTAGTTTCAGCAGCCGCCATTGTCTCAGCTATGTGGAAGTTGCTTTTCTTTTTTAATAAGTCAGTTATGTATGGTTGGTTATTGATTATGTGTTTTAAGGGTTTTTGTTTTTTTTTTTCCCTTGTATTATGTTTTCACCCTCCAGGCAAGACTGGTTACATAATAGGTGAAGCCCTGTGGAAAATGAAAATTCAGAGCTGTTTGCTAAAAACTTGATAAGAAATTTAAGAGAGCAAAAGCAGAGCATTAATCCAAGTGCCGGAGCCTTCAGAGTATGGGGTCCTGTGTGACTGCGCGGGTCACACACACATGAAGTCTGCCTCGGTGCAGCACTTTGTATATGTTAAGTAAGTTTGGTTCAGCAGCTTCACAAGTGTTATCTATCATGTCCAGAGCCAGAGAAAGAGCAGGAGAGGGAGTGTGTGTCTTAGTTTGAGACTCGGGCTTAGGAGATCTGAGTCCTATCCCCAAATCTGTGGTGGATTTACAGGTGCAACTTTGAACAAGTCATTTTCTCTCTGGAGTTCTGTTTTCCTATTTGAAGAATGAAAAAAAAAATATTATACATCGAATTTTGCTATATAAACTATCACACATATCACTGATGAGAACTAAATAAATTTTAATAGTGCTATTCGTTCTATTACATAATAGAAAAATATAGACCACAGAGACTGTGCTTTATGTATATTACTTCTTAATACATGTGTAAAGTGAGTAATTTATTAAAAAAATCAAGGTTCAGTTTTAAGATGCTATTGATGAATTACAAGTAGAGATGATAATCATATACTGAAAACCATGAAGAAGGCCCAAAAGCTTCTAAAATTTGGGAAACTTGGAATAAGATGATGCCTGAGGACACTTTCAGTCTCTTTCAGCATGTTAGGATTCTATAATTGTGTGTATTTTTAGAAAATCGTGACTGTAATTTTTCTAATTTGGAAAAGAGGAAGAGTTTAAAATATATAATTCAGAGTCAACGTGTTCACACTTTCCAAAGAGACTGATGGAGAGGTGAAGTCCATATTCCTGGTTCTCCCTCAAAAGCATTCCGTCTCAAGACTAAACTGTGCCGTGTATCAAACCCCCACTCAGCCCCCTTGTACCCAGCCACCCAGCACTGAGCTGGGGTTGTAGAGAGCTGTCATGCAGGGATGTTGTCTGCGGCAGCTTGATGTCAAGTCTTCTTGACTGCAGGTTTTCATGTCTGCCTTGTCTGACACTCTCCAAAGTTCAAAATGGGCTGTTCGTGAAGGGGATTAAAATAGACACCACTCATCTGTTAACCAGTCACTAGATGTTATCTGTTGCATCTCACAAAAGTTCCTGATCCAGTTGCACAAGACCGTATCCCAAGCCAGATAAGTTTGTCACTTACTCTTTAAGACCCTAGAATTTAACACAGATACTGTGATCCTGTTCGCCAAATGGTATCATGTTTACAAAGATAGTGTTTGCAATTTTAAGGAAATCCTAGTGGCTAAATGGGAATAGACATTCAGTTTCCCTTTTACCCATAAGATTCACATGTAATTTTTAAAATGAAATTTGATGGCAGATTTGTTTGACCATTTTCACTGAAATTTGATTTTCTTCCACTGAGATTGATTAGGTTCTATAAGTTCCTTGAAAGAAAAAAAAAAGTGAAAACATTAGTTGCTCAGTCCTGTCTGACTCTTTATGAGCCCATGGAGTGTAGCCTGCCAGGGTCTTCTGTCCATGGAATTCTCCAGGCAAGAGTACTGGAGTGGGTTGCTATCCCTTTCTCCAAAGGGTCTTCCTGACCCAGGGATTGAACCCAGGTCTCCTACATTGCAGGCAGATTCTTTACCATCTGAGCCACTAGGGAAGGCGAAGTTCCTCATCAGATGCTAACTTCACCACTTGTTCTTAACCCAAGACACTCCACGAGAAATTCTTCTAAACTTCTGTGTCCTGGAGGACATTGTTGGCATCCTACAGTATTTAGACATTTTAGTCCATTTCCAAACATTTCTGGGCACCCCCACCCAGTCACTGACTTTCTGATGTTTCAACGCCTGGCCCTCCTACCAATGCTAAATCGTTGACTCTTCACAAACGTAAAATGGGAACTTTACTCTCAGGCCAAAAAGAAATAAAGAATCAAAGTGATTGACTCTGTAGGAAATAAGAATAATGAGTCATCACAGTTTTCACCCTGTTGCTAGACTATATTAAATTAAAATCACACAGCAACAGACATTCATTTCCGTGGTTTGTTTTGGATTTATGTTGATGTATGGTTTTGACTGCTTGTTTCTTTGCTTCGTTTAGAAGGAGGTAGTGTATTAAAGTCAAGGTCTTGTATAGCTGATGGGAACGGTTTCGGGAAAAAAAAAAATGTTACGAAACATATATCTCCCTCTTGAGCAATAGTCCAGGGGAGCAATCACACATCGAAATAAAAACAAGAGAGTGGTAATAGAGCAAGCAGGGTATGATTCAATAACTCCGTTAGATTGCTTTATTGGCTAGGTAATGAAGCATGCTAGGGAATTTCAACCAAACATGAGTCAACATACTGCCAGCTAACATTGGAAATAACTGAACTCCAAGTTTAGGAAGTATGGGATGAAGTGAACTGTTCAGTTTCTCCTGGGTTGGAAAGTGTTCCCAAGGTTCACCTTCTCAACCCTAACCTGGAGAAGTTGACCCAGGGTTGCTGGGGGTGGGAGAAGAGGACATTCAGGTCTTCTGTGAGATCTTTCTGTTGTCCCATTGTTGTTTTGTTTGTTTGTTTTCATATAAGAACTTTCAAACCAGGCTGATACAAGTATAAGGCATTCTCAACTATAGGAAATGGCTTTGCCTAACTGTAGATTTCTATTGCTTTTCTTTTTTTTTTCTCTCTTTAATTTGGTATTTAATTACCTGCTGCCTCTCTATGGCTCAGGTTCCCTTCAGGATTCAGGTGGAGGGTTGGGAGAGCAATTTCCTTTGTGGCTTAATATAATTATTCATAATGACTGCATATGGTCATTTTATAAGTTCCTAATTATTTTAAGTGATTGGTGCATAGTCATTTGCATAGGCTGTTTAGCAGAACACTCATTTCATTCAGTGACCTACATATAAATCACTGAATATTCTGTAAGCATCTAAAGCAGGTGGGAGAAACCACCCCCAGCCCCTCGCAAAGATCGTTCATGGCTCCAGTGTATGCGTTCCAGAATGTTTAATGTAAATCATAATAGCAGTTTGGATTCACTGCTCTTCAAATGGATGTGTGGTTGATGTAGGGGAACATGCTTTAATTTTTTTTTTTTCCTTTCAGTAGCAGATGGTGCATGGATTTTATTTGGAGCAGGCACTGCCGTCCAAAGTAATTGTCAACGGCTTTCCCGCTCCACTATTATGAAAAAAAAGAGGGACCTAGAGCTTCTGGATCAACCCATTCATTTTACAGATGAGCAAACTGAGACCTTACATATTGATTGATTTCCCCGAAGTCACTAGTTTTTAGACAGAATAAAGACTAAAACTCACATCTCCTGACAGTCAACCTAATTCTTGTTTCTCTACGCGTTTTCTCTTGAGAGGTGGCATGATACATGTCACTTAAAAAAAAATGGAATTCTGTTTCTGGTTGTATTTTATCTACCTTTCTCTTCTGAAAACCAACTTCCATTGATTCAAAGGAAGGAGCAGATAGTCCACAGTGTTGATTTCAAGCTGGGATAGTCTATGACTTCAAGGTCACTTGTGTCCAACATACTCTTTGACGACCCCGTGGACTATTGCCCACCAGGCTCCTCTGTCCATGGAATTTCCCAGGCAAGAATATTGGAGTGGGTTGCCATTTCCTTCTCCTGGGGATCTTCTCAGCCCAGAGATTGAACCTGCATCTCCTCCATTGGCAGGCAGATTCTTTACCACTGAGCCACCGGGGAAGCTCTTGAACTTACACAGTCACCTTCATAGAAGAGGCTTTGAATGCTCTTCTAACTCGGTGACTTTTTCCAGTGTTAACTGCAGGGCTGGTGATGCACTATTACAGCTTCTCCCCAGTTCACAGCAAAATAAGAAACAAATCAGCACGAGGAGTTTTGCCTTCTTTGGGGAAATAAGGAATGGAACACAGATGCCAGTCTTTCCCCACAGTCACCCCACCCTAGCCTTTCTCCCCTTCATGTTCTCACATGTTTTTAATGGGTTTGCCGGTGGGTGAAATTCACAAGTTAAGAACCACTGGGGAAGATCTCTGACGGTCCAGTGGTTATGACTCCACACTTTCATTGCTGAGGGCACAGGTTCAATCGCTGGTCAGAGAACTAAGATCCTGTGAGCCAGGTGGCATGGCCAAAAAACCCTAAGAACCACTGGGATGAGGGTTTATTTTCCATGAAACTGCATATTTAAAATGTCATGGTTACCACAGTCCTTCTCTGGCTAAACCAAGAAACTATAAAAAAAAAAAAAAAAAATGAGCCTAATTTCTTAAAACCACTAAACTCCCCAGCCCCCACTGCCAAAGAAATATTCACTGCTCTGGGTCATTTCCCAAGACTGAGAAATAACTTTTCTTTCACTGTCATTAATAGATTTCATCTGTGATTTCATTACCTAATTGTTCTTGTAATGACTTCACTACATCTGTATCTATATCTATCATAGATACTCCAGAAAGGAGGACCCTTTCTTTCTATCTCTCTTTCTTTTAAATGCATTTACTATAATTCTCATATATATATATGTGTGTATATATATATATATGTATATACACACACACACACACAGATGCGACTTATGGGCTACAAGTTCTTATATGATGAACTCCCTCAACTGAGCACATATCTATGACTGTAAATCCTCCATGGAGATGTGTCCATGTCTACCTCCCAGCTTCTTCTGTATCCCCTAGCTACCAATTTCAACATTCTCTCCTGGCAACTCAGTGATAAAGCATCACCCTGCAATTGAACCCGAGGATACTTGGGTTCAGATCCCCTGGGATCTGAAGATCCCCTGGGAAGGAAACGGCAACCCACTCCACTATTCTTGCCAGGACAATCCCATGGGCAAAGGAGCCTGGCAGACTACAGTCAGGGTGGCAGGCGGTTGGGGGATGGTGTCGCAAAAGAGTCAGACCCTACTGAGCATGCAAGCAGCAGAGAAAAGATAAGAATTTTTATGACTGCTATCTTTGTTGCCATTTGGTAAATGGACCATGATCTCTATCTAGAATACCTTTTTCGTCCATGTCTCAAGTTGGAACGTTTGATGGATCAGAGGGAGAAAAACGGCATAATACAGCAGGTGAACATAGGATGCTGTGTGCAGTGCTGAAATTTGGGCTGCTGGCCTGAAAGGTTTCTATTCTCTGGGATGCTGCAGGGAAGGAAATGAACTCTTCAGTCCTCTCAGGGGTGGAAGGCTCTGCTGTTCCTTGGGTCACCACCCTGAGGACTCACAACCGCCTTGGCAACATTTGGCAGAAAGGGTCAGCCTGAACCACTCTTACCTGCTAGAGAATCTCTGTCCAGTTTTGATGCCTTGTGTGGATGTTGTTATGAATCCAGAACTGGTCCTTGGGATCCTGGTAAATCTGAAACAGAGAACTCTCACGGAGGTTAAAGTTTGAGAGCTGTGAGTGTGGGTTAAAGTGAAAAGCAGAGATGTGGAGGTTCTCATCAGGTGGTCCTGTTTGGGGTTGAGGGGGGAGGCAAGGAAGGATGGGGAGAAAGAGCAGGAGGGAGGGAGAGATGGAGTAAGTTTATTGCTCAATACAGTTTGATATGTGATGGCAGGGAGGTGAAACAGTTAAAGGTATATAACATATACCATTTCCCGAAGCACACGCTTCATGGTTCTTGATTTCAGGTTCCTCAGGCTTGATGTGGTTATTACATATGCTGTATTCCAGTGAACTAAAATAAGCTTTTTCATGAAACAGGAGCTAAAACTATAGCCACAGTAGCAGCGAAAACAACAGCAATCCTCACTTTAACTGCTGTCCTTGGTCCTGAGAGAGACCTAGAGATTTATGAATCCATTGGACCATTCCTTCTAGTCATACCGAGAGTCCAGTCTTTCTGAACGGTGACACTTGGGCCCTTGATGCCTGGCTTCATGCAGTCCTGGCACTCAAAATCGTTTGGTGAGCTTCCTGTCTGAAATCCATGAGTCCCAAAATCACTGTGCTGGAGTGTCAGTCCCATTTCTACCAAGTAGTTGGTTGACCTTGGAGAAGGTGATTAGGCTTTCTGTACCACTGCTTTGTTGCCTAAAAATTAGACATGAGGATGATGTTGATAACACCCAAGTCATCGGGATGTTAGAATGATTACAAATACATGCCACACCCTTAAATAGTGTATGGCATGGATGTGTGTGCGCACGTACTTAGTCGCTCAGTGACGTTTGACTTTTTGTGATCCCATGGACAAAGGGAGCCCACGAGACTCCTTTGTCTATGTGGTTTCTCAGGCAGGAATATTGGAGTGGATAAACAGCACCTAATAAATATTGTCTCTCATGGTGATCAGCAGCATTGATCCAAACAGGGCTTCTGTCTGTCTGTTCTTCTGGCCACATGCCTAAGCATCGCCAGGAGGTGTTTGTTCTCGAGGAAAGTTCCTGGATCCTGCCCCACATATTTCCTGAATTCCTGTGGTTTGTACCTGGACATTAGTCCTTTTGATAAACTCTCTAAAAGGTTAAAATTTGAGAATCGATGAACTTGGGAAAGGTGAAAAACATTCTGAGACAAAAGGAATGGAGGCTAACACTAGGTGGTCCTGTTTAATAGAGAGAGGGAGACGGAGAACAGCTATATTCCTTAATTCAGAATGGCAGGGAGCTGAAACATTGCCTAATTCTGAAGCAGCAACAACTCCAGACCCCTGATGTTTAAATAGGAATCCCAGATAAAACCCCTCATTCTAACTGCAACCATGCTACCCAAGATAACAGCTGTCTCCATTCAAAGACACATTTATCTGTTCTTGGGTGACTAGTGCCTTTGGTTTCTGTGGCCAGAACAAATGTGCTTGCATGGCTTTAATTTTGCACTTTGAACTAATTAAATTGTATATGTGGAGCTAAAATATTTATATGCTCAAGATAATAAAAATAATCCATGATAAAGAGAACAATTGGAGTAAAAGTAAAGGAGATTTAGTGGCACCATATTTTATTGAGCGTCTGTGATTAGATTGTGTTCCCTAGTATGCTTTGGGGACTGTAATTCAATCTGCAGTTTGAACTGATGACTTTTCTGTAGAGGTTTAGGGGGGAAAAAAAACGGAATTCTTGTTCTTAATGTCTCAAGTTTGTCTTTAAATGGCCATTTATTCCATCTTGAAGTGGGAAAGGGGTTTTTACTTTAAGAAAAGGAAGAGTGAGATTATTTTGATGCTATCCTGGGTGGGGGGGCAGAGAATGAGGTGGGGGGGGGGCATTTGGAAACACATGGTCTTCATTCTGTCCTGTATCATGAAGATGGTGTAGGGTGACCAACCATCTCCATTTACCTGATTGTCAGGTAAATGTAGGGTCCACCACTTAAAACTCAGCATCCCGGATATGTTTTGGTCCTGGGTAAATCAGAAGAGTCAGTCACTCTGAGTCTGGGAGGTACATTTGTGTTCTTTATGTAATAACTTGGGCTTCCAAGGTGGCACATTGGTAAAGAATCTGCCTGCCAATGCAGGAGAGGCAGAGATACAAGTTCAATCCCTGGGTCAGGAAGCTCCCCTGGAGGAGGAAGTGACAACTCGCTCTAGTATTCTTGCCTGGAGAATCCCATGGACAGAGGAACCTAGTGGGCTACAGTCAATGGGGTCACAAAACATCAAATATGACTGAGCAACTGAGCACATATAATAACTTAGGGAAGTGGTTCTCATACTTCAGTAGAGGGTTTCTCAAATGGTCACATGCTTAGATGTTACCCAGGGATCTTATCAAACACAGATTCTAACTCAGGTCTGGGGGAAACCCAAAGATTCTGGATGTCTGGTAAGCTGCCATGTGACGTGAAAGCTGCCCATCAACATATGTATGGAAACATCTTCCAGAGGTCATAGTAATAACCATAGAATTAACCTGCCCATCAAAGTATGTATGGGGACATCTTCCAGAGGTCTGGTAATAGCCATAGTAGTAACCTACCCATCAATTTATGCATGGGAACATCTTCCAGAGGTCATAGTTTTAACCGACTTGTTAAAAAGCAAATTCAGGATCCCCACTCATTCTGATTCTTCCCAACTCTTGCCCTTTCTCTCCCTAGAATTTTGCTCTTTAAAAAAAGCACCAGGGTCGACCCCTAGACCATTCAGTTTTAACTAAAAGTGCTCTCCTTACCTTTTGGATAAAGTAAAATGTTACAGGAAAACCCGAATGAACCTTTTGGCCAACCCAATACTAACGGCTCTCCAGAAACTGGTAGATGACAAAGTGAAAGTGTTAGTTGCTTATGTATTTCCTGTTTACTTTTGGGTGCGCTGAGTCTCCGTTGCCACACATGGGCTTTCCCTAGTTGCAGCAAGCGGGGACTCCTCTTTCTCTTGGATCTCGCGCTTCTTGTTGTGGTGGCTTCTCTTGTGGAGCACAGACTCTAGGGCATGCCGATAGTTAACGGCACACAGGCTTGGTTGTCGCACGGCGTGTGCGATCTTCCCGGGCCAGGGATCAGACTTGTGTCACTTGCCTTGGTGGGTGGATTCTTAACCACTGGACCATCAAGGAAGTCCAGAATAGATTTCTAAACTAATATCTCATGTGAGTGATTCTGTATAAGTGGAATGCAAGATGGGGGATTTTTTTTTTTTTTTCATTTTCTTTTGGTTATTTTGTGATGGAGTTAGAAATCATTTCAGTTCTTCCAGTGGAAATCCTGAAGATACCTCACTATCTATCTTACCCCTGTATGAGTGTCTTTCCATGGTATCTAATGACAGTGTGGGCAATCAATAAATAGTTGTCGAATAAATGAAAAAGTGAGAGGTTTATCAGGGCAATGCTTCTCACACTTTAATGTACAGAGGCATCACATGGAGATCTTGTTAAAAGTACAGATTCTGAGTCAATTGTCATTGTTGCTCAGTACCTAAGTCGTGTCTGACTCTTTGTGACCCTGTGCACTGCAGCATGCCAAGCTTCCTTGTCCTTCACCATCTCCCAGACTTTGCTCAGACTCATATTCACTGAGTCAGTGATGCTATCCAACCATCTTATCCTCTGTTGCCCTGTTCTCCTCCTGCCCTCAATCTGAGTCAGTAGATCTGGGGATTAACCTGATGTTAGCCATTTCTAACATGCTCCTGGTCAATGCTGATGCCCTGGATGGTGCTTTTGGTAGAGAGAATCTGGATTAAACATAAAAGAAAAATTTAAAGGTGATATTCATATATATTTCACCATACTGTTAAATTACTAAGTGTGATGGTACTTGTATTTTCAGGATATACAAATAAGACCTAGCAATGAGATAAAACCATGCAAGTCTCTTGCTGTATTCAGACTTGTATATTGAAAATACAATTGTATTTAACTCATGCAAGCTTGTTTCCACTGGGAATCTTCCAATTTAAGATAATTATGCAAAGCGAGACACACATATATAGCCTGATAGTAAATTCAGTGCAGAATAAGACACACATATATAGCCTGATAGTAAATTTAAAGATGATTGAGCCAGTTCATGATGACCCAATAAAATTCTCCTTATCATTTATTAATATAAATGAAAGTTAGTGTTAGTTGCTAAGTCATGTCCGACTCTTTGCAACCCCATGGACTGTAGCCTGTTAGGCTCCTCTGTCCATGGGATTCTCCAGGCAAGAATACTAGAGTGGGTAGCCATTTCCTTCTCCTAGGGGATCTTCGGGGCCCAGGGGTTGAACCTGGGTCTCCCACACTGCAGGCAGACTCTTTATCTTCCGAACCACCAGGGAAGTCCCAAGTGAAAGTCAGTGCCCTTTAAATTAAGATTTTATTTTCTTGGGCTCCAGATCACTGAAGATGATGACTGAAGCCATGAAATTAAAATACACTTGCTCTTTGGAAGTAAAGCTATGACACACCTAGACAGTGTATTAAAAGGCAGAGAAATCTCTGTGCTGACAGAGGTCCATATCATCAAATATGGTTTTCCATCATCAAAGCCATGGTTTTCCTATAGTCATATGTGAATGTGAGATTTAGACCATAAAGAAGGCTGAGTGCCAAAAAATGGATGCTTTTGAATTGTGGTGCTGGCAAAGACTCTTGAGAGTCCCTTAGACAGAAAGGAGATCAAACCTATTAATCCTAAAGTAAATCAACCCTGAACAATCGCTGGAAGGACTGATGCTGAAGTTGAAGCTCCAATACTTTGGCCACCTGATGCGAAGAGCCAACACATTGGAAAAGACCCTGATAATGGGAAAGATTGAAGGCAAAAGGAGAAGGGGGCGGCAGAGGATGAGATGGTTGAATGGCATCACTGACTCAGTGGACATGAGTTTGAGCAAACTCTGGGAGACAGTTAAGGGCAAGCAAGCCTGGCATGCTGCAGTCCATGGGGTCACAAGGAGTTGGGCATGACTTAGTGACTGAACAACGGCAACACCATTGAAAAGACAAGGAAAGAGGATTCCTAAACCAGTAGGACTTTAGCCAAAGAATCATTCACCATTACTCATTTTCCCTTGTACAAATGTGCAGATGTTTTACCAGATAAGGACGAGAGACCTGGGCCTACTTTCTTTAAGACTAATTATCAGAAAATTACTTCCCATAGTGAGAAGTCATTGTATAATTACACTAGGAAGTTCAAGCCTACATTTTGAATTTTTTTAAAGAACTCCCATTACAAAATAAGATGATGCTATAAGTTGTAAAATATTATTAACTAGTAAGCTGTTCCCATTAATATAGACCTTGGATATTGGTCAGAATCCAGAATTTCCTAACACTTCCATGTTACATCCTACTTCTGACAAAAGCCTACTTTGGGCTTCCCGAATGGCTCAGAGGGTAAAGAATTCACCTACAAGATGCAGGAGACACAGGAGATTCGAGATCGATCCCTGGGTCGGGAAGATCTCCTAGGAGGAAATGGCCACCCACTCCAGTATTCTTGCCTAGGAAATCCCATGGAGATAGGAGCCTGGTGGGCTATAGTCCAAAGGGTCACAGAGTCAGACATGACTGAGCGATTATAAACACGCATGCACAGAGGTTACACCTAAAGCTAAGCTGTGTATACAGAATTACACTCGAAAGTATATTGATAAGATTTACCTTAGAGTGTGCCTTGATGTGATAAATTTAGTGAAGTCAAGTAAAAATGCTTGTCTTATCCAATATTCCTATCATTTTAAGTACTTCGATCCACAGCAGTGGACAAAGACAAAATTTCCTTCCTTCATGAAGGTTGCATTCTAACCAGATCCACCCTTAGCCCCTCATCTAGCCCTGACACATTACAGGTGAATATGTGTTAATTGAAGATTGACTGAATAGAGCTTGCCCTGTAGTAGAACCGACAATGTCAATAGCTCTAGACACATAAACAGTCTTCCTGCTGTAGGTGAAGAATTCTAAATGGAACTCTAGACAGTGCAGGTGGTTACTCTGGAAGTTGGGGGATATTGATTGGATGAAAAATATCAGATTTCACCCTGTGTTTTTTCATGGGAGTGTCAATAATGAGAATGCACTGTTCATTAGAAGAGCTGGTTTCCTAAGGAGTACAAGCGTCTACATTGCAGATGGCTGGGGCAGAGTGCTGTGCATTCATTCACACACACACACACACACACACACACACACACGTATATACTGTGTGTAAAACAGATAACTGCTGAGAAGTTGCTATATAACACAGGGAGCCCAGGCTGGGTGCTCTGTGATGACCTAGATGAGTGGGACTGGGGAGAGGCAGGCTCCAGAGGAAGGTAATATATGTATAATTATGGCTGATTTGCATTGTTGTAAGGCAGAAACCAACACAATGTTGTAAAGAAATTTCCCCCCAATTAAAAACAAATTTTAAAAAAAGGGGAACCTTGGCACCCAGGAGGCTGGGGTGAAGGTCCGTTCCCTATTGCCAAGTATGTGCGTTTGTCATTCTGACTCCTAGATTAAGTGTGGGAACTGGAATTATGTTCTTCAGAGTGCGTTTTATCCCAAACAGGAAAGTTTGGTTGTCATTGGAAAACAGAAAGTCAGATCCAATAATGACTTGCCTTGTTATGATCACACACAAAGAAATACAGACCATCAGACATTAAGAGTGCATCAGATTGTTCCTGGTGTCTCTTGAAGGATGTTTACCAAGGGGAGGTCAGCTATTAATGTATGCTGAGAACATCTTTAATGTTCTCTTTGACCCATCTTGTCAAGTCTTTTGCATCCTTCATACAATGTCCATTGTTTCTCTCAGAAACATTTTTCCCTCCCCTGTGTATTCCCAAGATTCCCATTGTTGCTGTTGTTTAGTCGCTAAGTCGTGTCCAGCTCTTTGCAACCCCATGGACTATAAGCCTGCCAGGCTCCTCTGCCCACGGAATGTCCCAGGCAAGAATACCGGAGCAGATTGCCATTTTCTTCTCCAAAAAGATCCCCACACTCACACCATCTGAAACCCTTCCACATCCTCCTTTTCCTCATTGTCCAGACCTTCTCTCTTACCCTTTCTCTGATAGTAAACTTGGCTCTTTGCAAGTGAATCTTCAGTCTCTTCTTCTGGTCTATTTTTTTTTTTTTAACCCATTGAGCTAGTTCTGAGCAATGAAATTCCAAAAACAACTGGAAATGAAGTTATCTTTGGTAGGCTGGGGAGAGGAAAAGCTGTAAATATTTTTATACTAATAATATTCCCTTGCTATGTCTACATAAGATATCATCCAGCATCTCGGAGATGTATATGGTTCACAAAGATGACCCAGACAAACACCTATTAGAATGTTTAGATGATTTAGAATAGAATTAATTGGAGTAGAAATCACTGTAGAATTGTCACAGGTCACAATATAAGAGAATAACTGGTAAACTAATTAAATGGATATTCTTCCATAGCTAGTATTTGTTTAAAGATTTTCCTGAGCACTATTCTTTTCTGAAAATCATTACAAAGCTTTATATTAATCTGATGATGTTGAATACTTAGTTTAATATCACCAGAAAATCAATGTTTCCAAAGTTAGAATGGGAAATTGTCCTTTATAATAAGAAAAATCTAGAACCAGAACAAATATAGTGTTCTGAAAAAGTGCATTTGCATTCTTTTAAAATTCATATACTACCTTAAGCTAATAAATGTTAAATGATTTCAGAAATAATTGTTACTGGGCCTATTCTGATGAGTAAATAAAACCATTTGTATGTATTCACCAGTTTAGGTGGATAGTATTTAGGAAAAAAAATACTTTTTATGGAATCTGGATTGCTCCCTGCAAATGTTATCATTTATTGCTTATATATATATATATATATATATATATATATATATATCTCCTTTACTCATATATAGTACTGAATTTGGATTATGATATATTCTAAAATGAGATGGTTGAATGGCATCATCAACTTGATGGACGAGGGTTTGGGTGGACTCCGGGAGTTGGTGATGGACAGGGAGGCCTGGCGTGCTGCGGTTCATGGGGTCACAAAGAGTCAGACACGACTAAGTGACTGAACTGAACTGAACTGAAAATAGTAAACTTTATATTAATGAGATAGTATTGTTTTGTGTTAGTAGTGTGTGTGTGTGTGTGTGTGTGTGCGCGCGCGCTCAGTCACTCAGTTGTGTCCAACTCTTTGCAGCCCCAAGCCTGCCAGACTCCTCTGCCCATGGGATTTTCCAGGCAAGAATTATGGGGTGGGTTGCCATTTTCTCCTCTAGGGGATCTTCCTAAGCCAGGGATTGAACCCACATCTCTTGAGGCTCCTGCACTGGCAGGCAGATTCTTTACCACTGAGCCACCTGGGAAGCCCTGTGTTACCAGAGGGGCATTTTTCTAGCTTTGTGATTTCTTCAGCTCTCCCTCCCTCTCCTTCTCCTTCTTCTTTAATGAAGCACTGGTTTCAATTTCAGAAATACGATAGATTCTGGAGTGAACAGAAAGACCAGTGAGTCTGTTGTTGTTGTTCAGTCACTGAGTCGTGTCTGACTCTTTGCAACCTCATGGACTACAGCATAGCAGGCTCCTCTGTCCTTCACTATCTGCCATGTTATATTAGTTCAAACAAGAAATGTCGCCTTAGACTAAGATGTTGGGAGAGACGCAGAGAAGTAAATGTGTAAACAGATGCAATAGACCTAAGGCATAACATTAATAGAATTTGGTATTGATTTGTTATAGCTATTTGGGGAGAAAGATGAGTAAAAGACAACTTCTGCTTTCTGGTTTCTTTGGTGGATTGTGGTTCCATTCACTGAGACAGGAAATGCGGGAATAATGTCAGGATTGAGTAAAGGAATTGTGAGTCCATGTGCTCATTCACTGTTGTGAACTTGCTTGACATATGACATCAGGACGCTTATTCTAACCCTATGCGTCTATCTATCAATGGTGTCCCTGGTGGCTCAGATGGTAAGGAATCCAGCTGCAATACAGGAGACCTGGGTTCTATCCCTGAGTCAGGAAGATCCTCTGGAGGAGAAAGTGGCGACCCACTCCAGTATTCTTGCCTAGAGAATCCCATGGACAGAGGAGCCTGGTGGGCTACAGTCCATGGGTCCAAAGAGTCAGACATGACCGAGCATTCATGTGTCTATCTTTCAAGTGACTAACACTTTCTTTCCTTCATGTGTCTAGTAGTCCTATTGAGTTGTCTAGCAGCTTCCAGCAGGTGGTGTCTATATTCTGCTGAGGTCTCAGACCTTTGGAATTGCCTCAGTTCTTCCCCCCTCCTTCCTTGCTGCTTCACCTTCACTCTGATCTCCTTCTCATTATGCCCATGTTATTGAAGCAACCTTTTAATTCTCCTCTGGCAGGATTACTTTCCTAAAAGCTATCCAAGTAGAATTTCTTTTCTTTAAGTGAGTAAACTATATTCTGATGAGCTCCCCCCACCTCCCCCGCCACCCCAGCTTCTCCAGTGAGTGGCTGTTAGATGGAAAGAACCACAGATCGTTTTCTCCGATCATCTTGAGAGTGACTGTTGTGGATACTCCACAAATATTACCTGATGGGCTTTGATTGCCAGATGTATCATCTCATTTTTGGGTTTGGGGTGATGGTTATTATTTTAAGTTAAACTTTAGTGGATAATATATTCATGTGTATCTAATTTCACACATTGTAAAATAATACACAATGGAGATCAATTCTTCTTCCAATCTCTGCCCCCAAGTATCCCTATTTCTCTTTCCAGAGATAGATTCTTTTATTTTTTTTTTAAATTGGGGTATAGTTGCTTTACAATGTTGAGTTAGTTTCTGCTGTATAGCAAACCAGCTGTCTGTAAATGTACATCCCCCCTCTGGGGTCTCTCTCACCGCCCCCTCCCCACCCCATCCCCTGGGTCACCACAGAGCACTGAGCTAAGTTCCCTGTGCTATAGAGCAGCTTCCCACTATCAAATGTTTAGAAACAAGTTAGAAAATTGCAGAGGAGGGAACATTCCCAAGCTCATTTTCTGAGGCTACCATCACCCTGATACAAAAATAAGACAAAGATGTTACACACAAAAAAAAGAGAATTGCAGACCAATATCACTGATGAACATGGATGCAAAAATCATCAATAAAATACTAGTAAACAGAATCCAGCAACACATGAAAACCACAACACCACGATCAAGTGGGATTTATCCCAGGGACACAAGGATTTTTCAATATACACAAATCAGTGTGAATAGATACAGAAATTGTGGTACATATATACAATGGAATTTGTTACTCAGCTTTAATAAAGAATGCATTTGAGACAGTCCTGATGAGGTGGATGAGCCTGGAACCTACTGTACAGAGTGAAGAATGTCAGAAAGAGAAAGACAAATATTATTAATGCATGTTTATGGACTCTAGAAAGATGGTACTGATGAACCTATTTGCAGGTCAGCAATGGAGACAGACACTCTAAACTCCCTGCCACTGTCTCCAAGATACTGAAAATCGTCACGCCTTGCAAATATGTAGCCATCCGTATCAATACTTCCTGTGACCCCTTAGTAGGAAACAGTGTCAGATAATCCCAAAGCATGGGTAGAAAGAAATTAATGTATGTTTCTCCTATTCAATGGTAACTGCACCAAACACTTTTATGTGCTCTTGCATTTAATTAGTAAGATAGATACTATTTTATAAAAGAGGAATCCAAGGTTCAGAGGTTAAAGACTCAGTGAGAAAGGAACTCAGTAAGCCAGGTCTGTGTACTTCCAAACCCTTTGTCTTCCCCATCTACACTGGAGAGCTGTAATTCATTCTAGGAGACAGAGTTTAGGAAGTTTCTAAGGACCCAAGACTTCATTCTGTGATATATAAAATCAAACCAGAAGTGGCGTGCACCGTGGGACAGAATCACTATCCCATCAGACATCCTTAGGAACACGGTGCAAAACAAACTGAAATCTGAGAAGTTTAGATGAGGTCTGTGGAGCTGTGGAAAGGAGTTTTTTGTTGTCTCTGAATTGGTCATTCTCAGCAGCAGAGCTGTTTATAAGATGGGGGCAATCATAGAAAGCAGTGGCTTTAAAAAAACACTTTAGCTGCCAAAAAATCTCATTCCAGTTCTCTGGAAGAGTGCTGTCGTACCAAGTATAATTCAGCAGCCCACTGCCTTTCTGGAAGTTGTGAAATTGGAGAGAGTTGCTTTTGTCCAAATGAATAAACACCACCGAGATGAGCTGACCCACTCGTTCTGAGTTGAGCTTGATATGATCAGACATCTAGAGCTGCTTCCCTGGCTGGGCTCCCTTGAGATTTTCTCTCTCCCTCTCCATCTCGCCCTCTCCTTCTGCCTCCTGCCTTCTCTCTCCCTCCTTCCCTCCTTCTCTCTGTCTCACTCCCTCTGTCTTTCTCTCCCTCTCTCCCCTTTCTCTCTCTCCCTCAGTCTCTCCTTCCTCCCATCTCTTTCGATAACCAAATAAGGTCAGCTTTGAAAGATCCCAGGAAAGAAATAGCTATCTTTTTCTTCCTTCACAGGTATTAATTTCCGGAGATGATAATTCATAGCAAATGTACCTTTATATATACATAATTAGGGATTAAGTCTCAATTACCTTCGTTGACTTGCACATCTTTGTCCATACAATCTGGAGTAAATTATGTTGTTTGGCTTTTGATTTTAGCTCTCCAGAAAATAGCCAGCCCGACTCCTTATTATTATAATTTTGGAGAGATTACCTTTCTACCACGCTGTGATCCAAATGGGTTTGACAATACAGATGTCCTAAAAACACAAAGTCCTCTGAGAACCATACAGATAGCTTCTAAGAGTTCCTTCTCCTTCTTCTTGACCAAATGTGGTGAAGAGACAGACGCAGAATCTAAGCCTGGCCAGCTGTCCTCTCTTCCTGGGACTCTGACTCTAGGAGAATGGCTGATATGATGATGAACAATGGTATTTATTTCTGCATGAACAATACCCTTTTATGAGTCTTAATTCCATGAATATCCCATATTCTTCTATAAACCCCCCTTTTTTCTTAGGTTAGCCATAGATTCTGTTGCTTATAACTATAGAACTGCCAGATAATTCACTGTCTTATTCCAAAATAAATGTAAACAATTTGTGGGAACAATTATAAAATCTACACAGGAAAAACTAAGATCACAAAATAAATGAAAAACACCTGGCTACTTCTGTCTGGCAGAAAGACCTTTATTAGAAACTCAATTTTATAAGATAAATTTTAAGGCCTCCCAATTCACAGAAAAGTGATACTGGGGTTTGAAAAGAATTGTACTGAACTGCCTTTGCAGGAGTGGACTTAGGGAAGGGAAAGCCTGAGAGGCCTTTAAAATGCACTGGAAAGAAAAAGGAATGAGAAGTAGAATTACCATTCAACTGTGCAACAATAGAATTGGACCCAATGATGTTGGCCAAGATGATAAATGGTATGGGATAAAATCAGCTCTGTTAATACGGTAAGGTTTTCACCAAGTAACATTTAACACTTTCATCTTTTCCCTGCATATTATAGGATATTTTTTTTTCCATGAGTGTCCAAAATTCTGGCTTGTTCAATTTAGGAGAAGAGAGTATTTAATGTAGCTAGTCCTCATATGATTCCAAAATTAGCTTGACTTTTTTACTGATTTAGGGAAGATTAACAACCTGAATGCTGATATTTATAAGACAAAGAGAAAAATATTGAAATATGTTGAAGACTAGAATTTCATATATATATATGTTAATTCTTCTCAACAGGAATGGGAACAGTCATGGCCATTTCTCCAAACACATAGTGCAATACACATTTGCTGGTTTGATTTTTTTGAATCAACCTGTATATATATTTTTTTCATCAGTCTCCATATGATGTAGCCTTTATAAGAAGCTTGCTGTCAAAGCAAAGTCATTTAAAATTAATTAATTAATGACTCTTAAAAGTAAGGCCCCAAGGGATAGATTATTTTCCCTCCTGTTAAAATGAATGTCTGTGAATTTTAAGATGCTCTTTGCATTTCCTGTTTTGTCTGGGACTGCATTTCAATGGGTATTTCTCCCTGTAGACCAAGCAATGAGATTTCCCTGAGAGGACCTTAGAATGACAGCGTAGAAAGCAAACTGCTAATTTGCACTGCTAAGACTTGATTCTGTTTTAAATGCCCAGGTTTGGCCTGCGTATTTGAGGAACAAGCGTGGCCCTGAGCAAACTGGAGATTTGCCTGCTGGTCGCCCTTTGGTGCCAAGGGCTGGCATTTTCCTTGTAGGTCCTTTGTTTTACCACATAAGGTTTCTAACTCAGCATCATGGAAGTCAGAGCTTTACACAGTGGTGGGGAGTTCCTGAATCCTTGGGCAGTCATGTCAGAGTTAAGATGCTTCTAGAGGTTGTTGCTGTCTTTCTTTGGAGACTGGAAAAATAAGGAAGGAAAGGAGGAATTTTAAAAAGTTCCCTCCCTCTGTTTATTTTTGTCTTAGTGTTTACAAAATTGTATTTCAGGAAAATGACACACTGTCCTGGCAGCCAGTTAAACAATGCTGAGCTGTATGAAGAAAACCATGAACTTTTGTTTACTCTCATTTAAAAAAAAAAAATATGACCTCTTTGTCCAGGGGACTCATTGTTTTATGGCTGAAAAATTAGGTCACAATTACTACATATACCAAAATTATGACTGTAGGAAATAAAATCATTGGCTTATCACTAAAAATTGGTCTTCCATCATATCCTAGGGCGTATCCAAATTATTTCTGGCAGACAAAGACAAATATCATATGATATTACTTATAGGTGGAATCTAAAAATTATATACAAATGAACTTATTTACAAGACAGAAATAGATTCTCAGACGTTGAAAATGAACTTATGGTCAACAAAGAGGGAAAGGGAGAGGGGAGAAATAGATTAGGAGTTTGGGATGAACATATGCACATTGACTTGTCATGGTGTGTGTGCTCAGTTGTGTCCAAGTCTTTGTGACCACCAGGCGCCTCTGTTCATGGAATTTTCCAGGCAAGAATGCTAGAGTGGGTTTCCATTTCCTTCTCCAGAGGATTTTCTGGACACGGGGTGAGGGGTGGGGGGAGCAGGGATATATTAACAGTTTAGGATTAACCTATACACACTGCTATGTATAAGAGAGACAAACAAGGATCTCTTGTATAGCACAGGGAACTATATTCAACATCACATGATAACCTTATAATGGAAAGAATCTGAAAAAGAACTGTATCACTTTGCTCTACACCTGAAACTAACACAGCATTGGAAATCAAGTATAATTAGGATGGGGAGGGAGGTGGGAGGGAGGCTCTGGAGGGAGGGGACGCTTGTATACCTGCAGCTGATTCATGTTGATGTATGGCAGATACCATCACAGTATTTTAAAGGAATTATCCTCCAATTAGAAATAAAATTTTAAAAACTATCATTTAAAAAAAACCTGGAGGAAAAAACAAATTATCTCTGGCCGTCTTTCCCAGGTGACACTTAAACCCATATACCATGAATCAGACATTTATCTTTTCCAGCCCCACACTGACCATGTAGCTGCTCCCAGGGGTCCACCATCGTCACCTCTAATCTGGAGAACTCTGACATCTGTTCCTAGACATCCCCTCTGGATGCTCCCATGGCTCTCGTTTCGGGATCCCAGACCATCCTTCCGTCTTCTTTAGAGACAGGGCGGACGGCCCCCTTCCCAGCTCTGTGCTGTGATCTGTCGCCTCCTCCCCAAAGGAGATCTCCTTATATTGATACCAAGTCTCCCCCACCTTCTGCACCGGAACTCGCTCCATCCACAGGTGGCTCAGAATCAACCCCAGGAGCCGAGCAGGGCACAGATGCACCCCCATCCCATGTTGAGTTTTTTTAATCCCCTTTCCGAGTCCCAAACTCTCACCTCCCATCAAACTCTTCTTCTTCCTTCTCTAGTAATAAAATAAAACCTCCCGGGCTTGTCAAGAGCAGGAAGCACATGGAGTTTGGGAAAGGGTCCATTGGGATTGAGTGAATAGAACAGGAAGGTAGTGTTTACCCTCCCACTGCCTCCATTTCAGCTCAGCCCCAAACACCCTGTTACGTAAAGGAAGAGAAATAATTGCCCAGACTGGGCGCAATTCCTCCCTTGCTGAACTTACCAGCAAGTTATTAACCAGGCCTCCACCAACACTCTCAACTTGGCACCAGCAATAGCTGAGGTTCGGTTCAGTGATCTAGATGAAGGGAAATTAGATTCAGGCAAACATAACAACTTGTCCTGGAGTGAAGAGCGAATGCATAATTCCTCTCATTTGTCCCCACTTTATTTAATAGCCCACATAGGGAGCTTATTTAAAACTACAAAACAACACCACACCATACCAGCCAATATCAGGAAATGATCGCATTGAATCATCAATATTACAATAGTAATTATTATCATTTTCTTCTGTGATATAGTAACAAAGAGGAAGGCAGGGAGGGGATATCTAAACGAGACTCAGAAATACCCTTTTGTGCTATTTAAGCTGAAGGCAAGGAAGCTAATTAAGACAGAGCTCATGCACTAGTCCTAAATGTTTTTTATTTTTTAATGAAATATAATTGCTTTATCATGTTGTATTAGTTTCAGCTGTACAGTGGAGTGAATCAGTCATATGCAGACATATATCTCCTCTCTCTTGGATCTCCCTCCCACCATCCCCATCCCACCCCTCTAGGTCATCACAGAGCAGCAGGCTGCGTTCACTTCTTTTCTGTGACATTGTTTTCCATCCATTCATTGAATCACTAACCACTGGATACCTACTGTGTGTCATTCATTGAGTAACTAACCGTTGAATACCTAGTAGGTGTCAGGCCTGGTGCCAGGTCCTAGGAGCAAATTAGACCAGATCTCCAGTTTCACAGAGCTTAGAGTTTAACCGGGGTGGAGAGACAGGCATAAATCAAAGAAATAAAAAGTTACAATCTCTAATACATGCTGTGAAGGAAAGTTATAATGGGGCCACAAGAGTAGGAAACAGAGATCATGGATGTAAATCCAGAGAGGATTCTTCAAAGTGACATTTGAGAAGATGCTTGAAGCGTGGGTGGCGTTCACCAGGCTGAATTGGGAGGAGAGAGAGCAGCAGAGAAGGTCTAGGGAAGATGAGGGAGTGAAGTGCAAAGTCCTTAAGAATGCAACACTCGAGGATGGATGGGGCTGGAGGCGAGGATGGAGAGGAGAGACGGGCTGGCCATTGCAGACCATGTCCGGTTCACGGGCCGTGCCCTGTGACCAGGGAATCCACTGAAAGACATGATGCAAATGAGTGCTGTGATCTGTCTGTATTTTTCAACCGTTATTCCAGCATCCTCCGTGGCAGACATTGAATCCTGTCTTTCCACACAGCATCTCATGGAATCAATCCTCCTACAGGGGAGTAAACTAAATATTGGAGATAGTATGCGACTTGCCCGAGGTTGCCCACTTGTGATTTACCAGAGCCAGGATTCAAACTCAGGTCTGCCTGACTCCAGAGCACTTCTTCTTTTTTTTTTTTAATCAGTTAATTTTGACTGCACCGGGTCTTTGTTGCTGTGTGAAGGCTTGCTTTCTCCACTTGCTTCGAACAGGGCTACTCTTCATTGCAGCATGAGGGTTTCTTGTTGCGATGGTTCTCTTGTTGCCAGAGCACAGTCACTAGAATGTGGGCTTTGGTATTTGTGGCTCTCAGGCTTAATTGCTCCAAGGCATGCAAAATCTTCCTGGACAGGGATCAAACATGTGTCCGCTGCATTGACAGGCAAATTCTTAACCACTGGACCACCAGGGAAGTCTTAGATCACTTACTCTTAACCACTGCACTCTGTTGCCTTGACTGCCAAGCAAAAACTCTCCCATTCTTTGCAGACAACCCTCATTCTAATTCTAATGATCTAATATTCTATTCTTAATAATTACTTTAGGAGAAAAAAAAAAATCAGTTCCTACCAAACATGTCAACACTGTGTCTATGCCTTTGGGTGCAATTAGAAAAGTAATTCCACTCCACTGATGCCAAGGGCAACAGGAAGCTTTTAGAAGGTGCTTGAAGACCTTGAGATACAATTTTAGCTGTAATAAGACGGGGAAATACTTTAGGGATAAAAGCTCCTTTCTGAGTGTTTACCATTTTAAAAGAATTGTGGCATCTCTGACTTACTGAAAAAGGCATCTAGATGAGAGTCAATCGTGGGTTTTGTTGTTGCAAGATGGGCCCTTTACCTTTCCATGACTTGCTCACCGATGAACTGGAATTCAAGTCTAGATAGCTCATCGCAGGAAGGCCCTCAGGAGGAAAGCTTTGACATGGCAGCATGCATATTGCCAATTAGGGGTTCTGAGTGAGTGCTCCCCCTTGACTGGACCTATAATCCATCAAACCGTCCACACGATTGGAGACAAGAACTTTGTTTCTGGAGATTTTAAAGTGAAAGCAGACACCCAGATAATGCATTTCTGCTCACCTTAATCTGTCGTAATTTCAAACACACTTAACCAGAATGGATCTTTCATGTAGGAGGATGCTGCTGAGCTGTCAGCTGCAGGGGTCACCTTCTTTGAGTGTCTCATGATGGAAATGATTGTTTTAAAACTTATTTTGGGGACTTCCCTGTTGGTCCAGTGGTTAAGACCTTGCCTTCCCATGCAGGAGGTGTGGGTTCAATCCCTGGTCAGGAAGCTAAGATCCCACATGACACACCACCAAAAAACCAAGACAGAACAGAAGCAGTATTGTAGCAAATTCAATAAAGACTTAATTTGATAAAAAAAAAAAAAGAAGGAAAAAGCTACTTTGGCGCAGACCTCCCTGAAGTTGGACAAAGGTCTGCTCCAAAGTAGGTCCCTTAAAGTGGGAAGTCCCTTTAATCACATTTCTACTGTATTAAGTAGTTCATGTCCAGCTACAGAAATCCTATTAATGGTAATAATGTGAGCATTTGTGAAACACCCTTGGAATGTCATTCATATCAGACAAGGAGGGTCATGACCTCCGTGAAGTTTTGCCTCATACCTTGTTCCTACACTGTCTGCCCGGAATCTCACTGTGTCCCACTATTGTGCTTTAAAGTTAGATGACCTGGTTTTAAACCCAGCTCTGTCATTTTCAAGCTAAATGATCTTGGCACTGTTGCTAAGTGTCTGGTTTCCTATCTCTAAAACGGGAACACAAATATCTTTGGATGTCATGGTATATTTGTATTAATGTTTCATATTTTTCATCCCTTCCCCCACTGCCCACATGTCCTTTGATGTGTTCCTCTCGTTAGAGTACCAGGTGGATGTTCCCTGTCTCTTTTATCCTGGTTTTGGTCACGTGACTTCATCTGACCAATGGAATGTTAGCAGGCATGATGCCCGCAGAGGCGTTAGAAGTACTCGTGGAGTTGGGATCATCCTCACGTGCTTCTGTCATCAGCAGGAGAGTGATGTTCTCTACATAGTGCAGTGGCCTCAGGAGGACATTCCTGGGTCTGACCTTTGTCGTCCTTGGCAGCCTTGACCACACATTCTGTGCATGGTGATTACATGATAATCAGTAAGTTGAACATTTACACATAGCAGGTGTATTACATGCAATGACTTACAATAGATGTTTGCAATCACTGTTATTGGATTCTTGAGGCAACCCAGCAAAGACGATTCCCCATCTGTTTCCAGTATGGACAGCAAGGCTCAGAAATGGTGAAGTTGCCAGCATTACACAGCTAGAAAATAGTATTCATAGCTCTGAGATCCAATGCCAGGTCCCTGCATCTGTGTTGAGCCCTTTACTGTAAGTCCACACCCATGGACTCTCCTCTTGCACCTGTTTTAGACTCAGTATCACTTTACAGCTAACCCTGACCATGACTTCAGTCTCTGGTTTTTCCCCCTCCAAAACTGGATCTTGGTACCTGACCTATTCTGTCCCAGAATTAGAAAACTGCTGTAGTCTTTGATATTTATTTTTGGTCATTATTTGACGTGAATTTCATATAAACACACTGCTGTATTTACAATGGATAACCAACCATACAGCACAGGGAACTCTGCTCAATTTTATGTGGCAGCCTGGATAGGAGGGGAGCTTGGGGGAGAATGGATGCACATATATGTATGGCTGAGTCCCTTCATAATCTTAAAGAAAAAAAAAAAGAAAATACATAACTGTGTTCCAGTGAGCAATTTAATGGCACATGGTACACTCAACCTATTGCACAACCATTTTTATCTAGTTCCAATTATCTTCATTTCTACTTTCCCATATCTCTGGGCAACCTTGAATCTGCCTTCTGTCTCTCTGAATTATTCACATACATGGAAGCAGAGCACATGATTTTTTGTCTTTAGGTTCTTAAACTTAGTGTAATATCTTTGATAGCATACATTTATGATCTGTGTAGCATCATAATATCTATTTGGTTGCAATCCCATTTTTTATGCGTGAATAACATTCCATTGTAATGCTATACCATGATTTGTTTGATCCATTTATCCATTGATGGACATTGGGGTTGTTTCTACCTTTTGACTGTCATGAATAGCGCAGCTATGAACACATGTGTGCATGTGTTGTTTGAGCACCTGTTTGTGTTATTTTGAGTATGTACCTACAAATGGAATCTCTGGGTCATATAGTAACACTATGTTGAATTCTTTGAGGCAGTGTTGGACTGTTTTCCAGAGTGCTTATCTTTGATTTGCTTGTCTCTAGTATTGGGCTTCTCAGGTGGTGCTAGTGGTAAAGAACACGCCTGCTAATGCAGGTAGACGTAAGAAACACTGGTTCAATCCCTGGGTCCGATCCATGAGTTGGGAAGATACCCTGGAGGAGGAAATGGCCACCCACTCCAGTTCTCTTGCCTGGAAAATACCATGGACAGAGGATCCTGGCAGGCTATAGTCCATAGGGTAGCAAAATATTGGACACAACTAAAGCAACTTTGCATTTAGAGGTTGGGATTTCTTGACTACCATATCTTCTGCATGACCACATTTGGCAGCATGGATGTACAGACTTGAGAAATGGTCACTAAATGGAGGGCACTGCTAGCTAAATGGTTCTGGGGGCATTTTCTGCAGCCGCTGGAGGAGATGGAATGAGAAGGGGCAGATGGAAATAGAAAGGGGTTCTTGGCTGGCTCCAAGTCCAGGGGATGATGAAAGGGAAAAGCACCAATGGCTGAATGCAGCCAGTTTGAGATGCTGGTATGATGGGCTAAGAATGAAGACCTTGCTCACCAGTTTTGCTTTCTGCCTGTTCCCTTCCATCACAATTATTCTTTCTTGGACACGTCCATTCGTCAATGCCTGCTGACTCTCGCCCATCCTGTGCTCTGTTCCTGTCACTTGCAAGAACTTGGCTGTCAGGGGGAGATGCCAGCAGGCCTTTTAAAAGCCACTGCAAACTTTCACTGCTAACTTGTAACTTGGAGGAACTTCGGGAGAAAGGGTTATAAATAAAACGCATGCATCAATCTGGGTTTCACAACAGGAATGCAATTCCACTCCGTGGCTAGAGATAAAACATGTCTTGCCGTGCACAGTGAGCTCTTTGCCACGCTTGCATTTTATTTCCCATCACAGTCTAAGTTATGGCAGATGAAGCCGCTCATAAGGTATGAGGGTAGACAACCCCATGCTAATTCACACTTACACATTATGGTGTGTTTTTCAAGGTCCAAGTGCTGGCTTTCCTGGGCAGCTTAGGCTTGGAGGAAGGGAGAGGGGTGGGAAAGACCCCATGGACAGGGCCGGGCCTGGTCTGATTCTGCAACTAGGCTAAGCCTTTTGAGAGCAATGACTGAATCTCAGATCTCTTTATGCATTAAGATACCCAGCAGAGTCAGCCACATAAAGGGCGTGGATTAGTATTAACGAGTAGGAGCTGCTGGGAACTGTTCCGATCACCATTATAATTCATCACCGAGAACAGCCACCCCTGAAGGTACTCAGGGTGTATGCACTCTCCTTGGGCGCTGTACATGTGTGATTCCGATTTCATGTTCCTTAGCATCACATGATGTGACTACTGCTATTCCTTCCTTTGTGCAAATGGGAAACTGAGTAGGCATTTTATCAGGCTCTGAGCTGGTCAAAGACAGGACCAGCATTGGACCCCCGGGTGGGAGGGGCCTGTGTTAACCACTCCTCCTTCCTATATTCTCCACCCACCTCAAGTTACCAAGGAGGCTGTATGCCCCTCCCTCCTTCCTCAACTATATCCCTCCCTCATCCCCACTCCACCGTGTCTTTTCAATTTGTTCACGTATTTGTTTATGTGTTCTTTGGCTGGACTGGGTCTTAGTTCTGACACGTGAGATCTTTGATCTTCATTGCAGTATGCAAACTCTTAGCTGTGGTCTGTGGGATCTAGTTCCCCAACCAGTGATCACACCCAGGCCTTCTGCCCTAGGACTGTAGCCTTAGCACTGGGCCACCAGGGAAGTAACCACCCCCCCACCCGCCGTCCCTTGATTTTGAATTCCCCTATTCTTGTTTTCTTAGAGTCAGTAAAAGCATATTCCTTTTTTTTTTTTTTTTATCCTTGTGTCTGTTTTTTTCATTCTTTGAATTAGTTCCATGCCATTCAAGTTTTGTATAGCTATTAAGAATCACACAGTATCCTAGTTGCTGCAGAATCAGAGATGGGTAATCAGATACCCCTGCCTTAGGGGACCTAGACAGGTAACCAGAGACGATTAAGGTTCTGTGCTGTGAGCTGGATGGGGGGAATTGCAGGACGCTTCAGGAAGGAGCCTGCCAAAGGCGTGCCACACAAATCAGGGCAAGGAGCAGCTTCCTGGAAGAGGTGACATCCAGTCTGCATCATCAACGACAAGGAGCTGGTAATGTGAACGAAGGCTTCCCTGGTGGCTCAGCGGTAAAGAATCTTCCTGCAATGCAGCAGACCCGGGTTCCATCCTGGGTCAAGAAGATCCCCTAAAGGAGGAAATTGTAACCCTCTCCAGTATTCTTGCCTGAAAAACCCCATGGACAGAGGAGCCTTGTGGGGTACAGTCGATGGGGTCGCAAAAGAGTCAGATAGAACACAGTGACTAAACAACAACAACAATGAGAATGAAACTGTGGACATACTGTGCGGTTTTCTTTCCCGTGGACTTCCAAATCTTTGTCTACATTTTTCATCTTAAAGTTTTAGAATAGTTAAGAGAAATTTCAGGAATGTAACTAGTTGTCTGTCCAACAAGACAACAACTCAAGATGTCACTTTGTTTTGAACACAAAGTGGTGATGTATAGTAAATTCTGGATTTCTTCTTTTTTTTCCCATTAAAATGCTGAGCATATCTCCTCTATGTTTCTTGATCACCATCATCTTAAATAATAATAAATCTCTTCAAGTTACTATTGTCTTTTTTTTTGGTGACACAGTAATGAAAAGGGTAAATCACTTGGTGCCATATCACAGGAATTTCCTCTTTGGATTTATCACCTAGCCCCTTGAAACTAATTTTTCTTCCAGTTACTATTTGTTTTGCCTTCCTTTAAAAAGTTCACTTAAACTTTTTTTTAAACCTTTTTTAAAGAGAATGTTTAAAAACAGGTACTTTTTTTTTGTAGATTTGTCATAGGACCTCTTGATGATGGTGAAAGAGGAGAGTGAAAAACTTGGCTTAAAACTCAACATTCAGAAAACTAAGATCATGGCATCCAGTCCCATCACTTCAGGCAAATAGATGGGGAAACAATGGAAATAGTGACAGAATTAAGTTTCTTGGTCTCCAAAATCACTACAGATGGTGACTGTAGCCACCAAATTAAAAGATACTTGCTCATTGGAAGATAAGCTATGACAAACCTAGACAGCATATTAAAAAACAGAGACATTGCTTTGCCAACAAAGGTCCATATAGTCAAAGCTATGATTCTTCCAGTAGTCATGTATGGATGTGAGAGTTGGACCACAAAGAAGGCTGAGTGTTGAAAAATTGATGCTTTTGAACTGTGGTGTTGGAGAAGACTCTTGAGAGTCCCTTGGACTGCAAGGAGATCCAACCAGTCCATCCTAAAGGAAATCAATCCTGAATATTCATTGGAAGGACTGATGCTGAAGCTGAAATCCCAATACTTTGGCCACCTGATGCAAAGAGCCGACTCACTGAAAAAGACCCTGTTGCTGGGAAAATGAAGGCAGGAGGAGAAGGAGACGACAGAGAATGAGATGGGTTGGATGGCATCACGGACTCAATGGCCATGAGTTTGAGCCAGCTCCAGGAGATGGTGAAGGACAGGGAAGCCTAGCGTGCTGCAGTCCATGGGGTCACAAAGAGTCAGACTCGAATGAGCAACTGAACAACAGGATAACATTTCAAAAATAATACATATGGTTGTAAAGAAAAGTTGTTAACAGTTCAGAAGTGAAAGAATTAAAAAGTCATACTGTCTTCTTGGGGCTTCTCTGGTGGTGCTAGTGATAAAGAACCTGCCTGCCAATGCAGGAAACTTAAGAGACATGAGTTCAATCTCTGGGTCTTGGAGAAGGGCATGGCAGCCCACTCCAGTCTTATTGCCTACAGAATCCCATGGACAGAGGAGCCTAGCAGGCTACAGTCCTTAGGGTCATAAAGAGTTGGACACGACTGAAGTGACTTAAGCACTGTCTTCTTGTCCCCGTCTCCTTTCTGGAGGCAGCCATTATCAATAGCTATTAATTGTGTCCTTCTAAGCTGGGGTTCTTGACCTCACTTCTGCACTTTTGACTTCTGGGGTCAGATAATTTTTGTTGGGGGCAGGGACTGTTGTGTGTACTGTAGAATATTTAAGAGCATCTCTGACCTCTGCTCCCTGGCGGGCTACTGTCCCTGGGGTCACAAAGAGTCATCCACGACTGAGCATGCAGGTGCTGACCTCAGCTCACTGGAGGCCAGCCACACCACCCCTCCACCCAAGCTGTGACAGCCAACAAGGTCTCCAGGCATTTCCAAATGTCTTCTGGGGGCAAAATCGCCCCAGTTGAAAATGGCTGTTCTAGATGTTTTAAAATTCACACACACAGTGCAAGAATCAATGGGAAAGTCAGAGATTATTGGGCTTTTGGGGGCTGACTTGGGAAGGATGAGGGAAATTCTTTACAGGAGAAAAGGAGTTATGTGTCTAGAACAAGCAAGTTGAGAAGAGAAAAGAAAGCCTTACTCTGGATACAGTCTATTTGGATAGTCAAGGTCCAAAGACCCACCTGTAGGAAGTGTTTTTGAGTTCCACTCTCTCTTCCTTTTTCAAACTGCAATATCATTTCCCAATTAGTGGGTATTTATTCACTGTATATACTCACTGTAGGAAGTGTATATACTCACTGTAGGAAGTGTGAGTCCTCAATCGATAGCACATGGAAAGAAACTGGTTGGAGACAAAGAAAGCAATCAATGTGGTGAAAATGGGACTGGGATCTTGAAGACATTGGCAGCAAGTGGAAGGTTCCCAGATGGTGGGGAAGGAACCAGGGGTCCTACTCAGGAACCTGGGTCTTTCATCTTGGGGAGAGGAGAGCATTACGATCCCTGGGAAGCTCTCTAATGTGAGTGTGGGATTTTAGGAGTGTGGCAAATCCGAATTCAAATTTCCGCCATCTTTACAGGTGGGGTGAGCATAACGCATCATGGTTAAGATCATGGAGCCAGACCTGGGCTCTTCGTCTGGATCCCCCTCTTACTACGTATTTCACTGTGATCTTGTCATCTTATGCCTCCCAATCTCATTTTTCTCACCTGGGGAGGACAGGCATCATCTCACCTATGTAGATTGTAAAGATTGAGCCAGATTTCCCATGCAAAACTGCCTGGCACACAGGAAGTACTCATCGTTAGCTGGTATTACTACACTCGAGCAATCCTCATTGCTTATGCTGAGGCTTTTGTTGTCGTTGTTTAGTCGCTAAGTCATGCCCAACTCTTTGTGACCCCATGGACTGCAGCACACAAGGCGTCCCTGTCCTTCTCTATCTGCCTGTGTTTGTTCAAACTCATATCCATTTGAGTAGGTGATGCCATCCAACCATCTCACCTCCCCCTTCTCCTTTGGCCTTCCATCCTTCCCTCTGTCCTGGTCTTTTCCAATGAGTGGGCTCTTCACATCAGGTGGCCAGAGTATTGGCGCTTCAGCATCAGTCCTTCCAGTGGATATTCAGGGTTGGTTTCCTTTAGGATTGACTGGTTTGATCTCCTTGCTGTCCAAGGGATGCAAGAGTTTGAAGAAATCCTGAAATGACTGGAACACAGTGTGCCTCAGATAAGTGTTAGCACATGCGCTCTTATGCACATTCTCTCTCCTCTCCTTTCATCCCTCCCTCGACTATTTTTTTCTCTTTTTTTGTTTCTCTCACTTTCTTTGCTACAAGCCTCACAGCTCAGGCGCAAGAGAACTCACCCCCAGATCACGCGATTTATTTTTCTCATGCTCATTTCTATTTTAATAATTATCATATTGACTCAGAATTTATTACACTACAAGGATGTGTCTAAGCAAAATCTCATGAATTTAAACATTAACGTAAGATAAATTAGTTTGAAATTGAATTCCTCGAATGCAATTGAATGTGTTTCCGTATGATGAATAAAGAATTTTCCAAATAAAATCTAAATCACTGCTGTTCCATTTTTGAGCGGGTAGAAGGAATACGTGGGGATATTTGATAAGGTGAAAATATGATTGCATCGCAATAGATTAGCCATGCTCTAAACTAACTTTTCAGTTTGGGGAGAAGGAAGCGTGGGCCCGAAGTTGGGTAGATGAAATGCGAAGGTTTTTGTGTACATGTTTATTAAGGCTCTTAGTTACCTCCAATTTAACACCAGTTATTGTAAGATATCATATTCTTCTAAAGAGGCTGCTCTATTATTTTTTTTACATTTTTGAATTAATGAATTCCCTTATTAGAGGCTAGTTAAAGCAGATGCCAGTTTGTTGATTTTTTAAAAATCCTATTTTCTTCAAAAGCTCTTCCCTTCAATATGATCTCCAAAGGGCTGAAAATGCTGTCCTCTAAAGCACACCAAAAGGCCAGTGGTCATGGATGAAGAAAGTAAACCCATTGAAGAGGAAATGGGCAGTGTATACGTAGAGCTGGTTCACTTCCTTGTACAGTAGAAGCTAACGCAATATTGTGAAGCAATTATACTACAATAATAAAAGATGACTGTAAAATTAACTAAAAATAAAAATAAAGATGCAATGATTAGTGTACCAAGACTATTTGGGAGAAAGCATGGGAAATCAAACCAGTCAATCCTGAAGGAAATCAACCCTGAATATTCATTGGAAGGACTGATGCTGAAGCTGAAGCTCCAATACTTTGGCCACGTGATGCAAAGAGCCGACGCATTGGAAAAGACCCCGACGCTGGGAAAGATTGAAGGCAAAAGGAGCAGGGTTGGCAGAGGATGAGGTGGTTGGGTAGCATCACCAACTCACTGGACATCAATCTGGGCAAACTCCGGGAGATAGTGGAGGACAGAGGACCCTTGTAGGCTATAGTCCATGGGGTCGCAAAGGGTCGGACACAACTTAAGAGACTGGATCACTGTAAATGGGAATTATACTAAATATCTTATGTTTTTTCATGGAAAAAAAATGAATTTCATTTAAATCAAGAAATACTCTGAGGGAAAAAAAAAAGAAGAAAAAAAAAAAAAAAAGGGAGGCAATGTTCGGCCCTTTGTCAGACCCAGAATCATTCCTGGAGGCACAGGGCTTACAGTAAGGAAGACAAGGTTTGCTCTATTTGTGGAGGCCTCCAAGGGTGCCAGCCGGTGGCTCCTATGTCAGTAGTGTGATCTGTTCAAAGGCTAGGTGTGACGTGTCCCTTCTGCTGCTTTCCTATGCTTTCCCAAAACCCAACTCCTCTCTCAGGTGGCCAAACCCGCCTCTCAGTCTGCAAGTCTCAGAGCATCCTGCCCCCAGCCTCACCTTCCAGTAAGGGCCACCCTGCTCCTTCCCCTTCCCCTGTGCTGAGATCCCTTCTGCTCTCCAAGACCCCCTCCCCTCCCACCGCGGTGTTTGCATAGGCCCGACTGCATCTAGACTCCACCGCCTCTATCACCCTCCCCAGTTAATGCTTCCATAGACTTTGGGGCCACAGAAACTTGGTCTTGTCCAGGAACCCCTCTCCCCAAATTCTCTGACTGTATCAGGCCTTATTCTTATCTGTCAGAGGATGCGGGGCTTCTCTCCTGGGCAGCAGAAATTCCCGCTGTAACTTTGCATGCATTTCTAAGCACTTTTGATTCATATCTTTTTTTAGACCACTGAACCCTGTGGTCCTGAGGGGACCCATCCTACCTGCTCTGTGCTCATCAAGTCCTCCCCAGCACTTTGCTCAGGGCTGGCGCAGAGTAGACCCTGGAGCAAATGAGTGAAAGACCCCAAGCTTGGCAGACCCCAAGACCCAGCTTAGGAGGGAACAAGATGCCTGTGACATGGGCCAGATGCCACGGAGTAAGTGGGCTTCAGCAGGAAGGTCAGTGACTCAGAGCTGGGACCCCAGCCCAGTCCGTTGCTCTTTGCAGAGTCCCTGTTTGTGATTGTCTAATGAACGGAAGGTGAGAGCTCAGGAGAGACCAAAGAAATGCTCAGTGTCCTGCGTGACCCCAGAGGGGAAAGCGTTTGAAAGGGAGTTAATGAAATGTAGTCAGAAAAAAAAAAGCATTAAAAAAAAGTGAAAGCTAAGAAGTTCTACATCTAGGAATTTAATCTACATAAATACAAATATACACCCAGAGGAATAAATATATATGGGTAACTAAATTCACTGCAGTTTTTATGAGGAACTAAACTCACTGCAGTTTTTATACGTATGCTTTGTACATGTATGAAAAAATGTATCTGTTTATACGCATATCTAAATTGTGTATATATTGCATGTGTTGTGCTTAGTTGCTTCAGTAATGTCTGATTCTTTGCAACCCCATGGACCATAACCCATCAGGCTCCTCTGTCCATAGGATTCTCCAGGCAAGAATACTGGAGTGGGTTGCCATGCCCTCCTCCAGGGGATCTTCCCGACCCAGGGACTGAAGTCACATCTCCTAGGTCTCTTGCATCACAGGTGGATTCTTTACCACTAGCGCCTCCTGTGGAGTCCAGTATATGCTATACGATACACTAAGAAGTGTGTATATGTGATTGTATATATTGTTGTTGTTGTTGTTGTTTAGTCGCTAAGTTGTGTCTCACTCTTTTGCGATGCCATGGACTGTAGCCCACCAGGTTCCTCTATCCATGGAATTTCCCAGGGAAGAATACTGGAGTGGGTTGCTATTCCCCTCTCCGAGAAATCTTCCCAACCCAGGAATTAAAACCACATCTTCTGTGTCTCTTGTATTGCAGGTAGATTCTTTACCACTGAGTCACCTGGGAAGCCCTATATACACAGACACACACACACACATATATATGTCCCAAGAGGAGGGCACAACAACCCACTCCAGTATTCTTGCCTGGAGAATCCCATGGACAGAGGAGCCTGGTGGGTTACAGTTCATGAGGTTGCAAACAGTAAGACACAACTGAAGTGACTTAGCGCACACACACACACACACACATTTATGTGTATACATGCATGCACACATAAGTATATTTATGCATGCACACATGCACACACATGTGTGTATACATATGCAAAGTTTATCAAAACTTACTTGGGTACATTTTGGCCCATTCATACAATGAAACACTACTCAACCATTAAAAAGAACAACATTAATTTATGGGTACTAGTGTGGAAAAGTGTTAGTATAATACTATCTATAAAATGGAAACAGAATATTTGCATAATGATTTGCATGATATAAACACATTTTCTTGAAATGTCTAGAGACGTGGGTTCCTAACAGATACTATGAATTTCCCACAGTGGAAAGTCTAAAATGACACACAACTATTATTCTTGATTAGTTCCTGGAATTAAGTTTGATGAGGTGAATTTTCACTCTTTTGTATCTGGATTTTAACAACTATCAAAGACACTATAATAGATGGGTAGAGCAGAATGCCACAGAAACCTAGAAGAAGAGCTTAGAAACAGGAAGAATAGAATATCATCCTCTATGGCAATGGTTCTCAACCGAGACAATTTTGCACCCAGGGGTCATTTGGCAGTCAGTGTCTGGGAGCATGTGGGCTTGTTACATTCTGGGGTGGGGCAGATGCACCTGGCATCCATTGGGTAGGGGCCAAAGAACTGATACTTTCAAGCTGTGGTGCTGGAGAAGACTCTTGAGAGTCCCTTGGACTGTGAGGAGATCCAACCAGTCCATCCTAAAGGAGAGCAACTCTGAATATTCATTGGAAGGACTGATGCTGAAGCTGCAATACTTTTGCCAACTGATGCAAAAAGCCAACACAATGGAAAAGACCCTGATGCTGGGAAAGATTGAGGGAAGAAAGAGAAGAGGGTGACAGAGGATGAGATGGTTGGGTGGCATCACCGATTTGATGGACATGAGTTTGAGCAAGGTCCAGGAGATAGTGAAGGACCAGGAAGCCTAGTGTGCTGCAGCCCATGAAGTTGCAAAGAGTTGGACATGACTTAGTGACTGAACAGCAACAGCAAAAATGCCCTGAAACATATTTAATTATATAATAATAACACACAAACTCTCTTGATAAATTTCTTTTATATAGTTTTTACTTGGCCCAATATGTTTCCCTCATCAGTTCCAAGATATTTCCCCTTCGGATCATTACGCCTGGATTAGGGTGAGTGTTTAATACAATAATTTCACTAACTCAGGGAAATTATTTTTTGCCCAGAGGCAGGGTTGTGAAGAGTTTCCTCAAATGGAAGGGTATTAAGCATTGTTTGACACAAGGATGCTCGCTAGCAACTTAGTTTTGTTTTTGATAACTTTTATCCTCTTTGTTCATCTCTTGGGTAGGAAAAGAGCTGGTTCTTTGGGGAATGTTTTCATTTCATTGCCTCATATTTGGGAAGGAGAGACTGTTGCAAGCACAGAACCCAAAACTTGGGGGATTTTTATGATCATCCCAGCCGTGAATATCAAGGGAGCATCATTTAATAGAAAAGCAGTCTTAACTTCCAAAAGAGAACCTAGCATTCTCTAAGAGGGGGTGGAATTAAATTACTTTTATAAGAAATGGGAAGATATTGCTAATGGGAATATCTTGACTGGTGTCACTAATTAAAGAAGGCACTTTGGAATTAATTGACAGCCTGCACTTAAGAATATAATTGCATAGTAATCAACCATTGGTAGACAAAACTTAATACTATTTATTAGGTGAGGATAAAACTTTTTCCTGATATTTCAAAGCCAGGGATGCAGCTCTGTTCCTAAATGCATCTCCAGAAATGAATCAACTGTATTTGTGTGTGAGGAACCCAAGTGAATAAACAAGTAGGATTTTCTGAAGGGAACCACACAATGGGATTTATCTTGAAAAGAGCAATTGCAGACATATGTCATACGTCATTACCAGAGAGCTGGTGACAGCATTATTCATTATATGGTTGCAGAGTGTTCTAAATTAGAGAAATGGATTATTGGAAGTAGATGATTTCCCCAGATTGCTACTTAATAGTGACTAAGGGGTCCGCATTACTCATACTTGCAATGAAAATGGTGCCAAAATCCAGCAGTGGTTGACGGAAATGAAATGGACGATCTATTAGATTTAATCTGGAGGTGCTGCCTAATTTTAATGTCTCTGGCTTAGTATAAATGTCCTGGGGTCTCAGAGGTTGGGTGCTTGCAGCAATCAGATATGGAAGTGAAGATTTCCAAGATTTTCACCTCTTGTCTGCCCCTGCTTCCTTACTTGCCATGTACGCACACAGCCATCAGCCTTTACCAACTAAATTTCTCCCTTTGCTCTTTTCCATTATGGGAAAGCGTCTACCTTTGCAGCTTTCCCTAACTGTCCTTACCTGTTTTGAGCTGCCAAGCTTCCCATCTGAAGTAAGCAACCCAACTGCTGTATTCATTCATTTATTCATTACGTAGAGTCCCAACTACATGTCAAGTCCTGCTGGCTCAGCCAGTAAAGAAGTCGCCTGCCGTGCAGGGGACCTGGGTTCGATCCTTGGGTTGGGAAGATCCCCTAGAGAAAGGAATGGCTATCCACTCCCAGAAGTCTTGCCTGGGAAATCCCATGGACAGAGGAGCCTGGCTGGCTATGGTCTGTGGGGTCACAAAAAGTTGGACACAACTTAGTGATGGAACCACCACCACACCCAACTATGTGTCAAGTCCTGTACTGGCCTTTGTGGAATTATGGGAACACTAGTGTCCCAGTACCTCCAGCCCCGGAGCTTTCCATCTCCAGGTGTGTATGTGTGTGTGTGCATGTGTGTGCATGTGCTCAGTCATGCCACACTCTTTGTGACCCAGTGGACTATAGCCCACCAGGCTCCTCTGTCCATGGAATTTTTGAGGTAAGAATAATGGAGTGGATTGCCATTTCCGTCTCCAGGGGGCTCTTCTCGACCCAGGGATCAAACCCGCATCTCCTGCATTGGCAGGCAGATTCTTTACCAGTGTGCCCCCTGTGAAGGAGGGTTAGGGACAGATATTAAATGTGTAGTCACACAAATCTTTATGTAATTTCCGCTGACTTCCTTACTGTTGTGATTACCACTTCAGGCTAAGCTCCAGGCATACCAACCTCCTTTCCTTTATTTGAATATTCTAAGCCATTTTGCACTGCAGGGCCTTTGCACTTACTCCTGTCTCCTTGGAAGGCTCTTTCCAGGGCTGTCCCCTACGCATCCTTCAAAACTTATTTTAACCACCATCTTTCTTTCTGAGGGCTTCCCTGGTGGTTCAGATGGTAAAGAATCTGCCAGGTTTTATCTCTGGGTCAGGAAGATCCCCTGGAGGAGGAAATGGCAACCCACTCCAGTAATTTTGCCTGGAGAATTCCGTGGACAGAGGAGCCTGGAGGGTTATGGTCCATGGGGTTGCAAAGAGTTGGACACAACTGGAAGATTGACACCTCTCTTTTTGAAATTACTTATTTATTTAACTTTTGGCTGCACTGTCCATAGGCTTTCTCTAGTTGCAGCGAGTGGGAGCTGCTCGCCCTTGAGGTGCCGAGGTCCGCAGGCTTCTCAGTGCAGTGGTTTCTTTTGTTGAGGAGCAGAGGCTCTAGGCATATGGGCTCAGTAGCTGTGACTCTCCAGTTCTAGCTTACAGACTCAGTAGATGTGACATCCCAGCTTAATTGCTCAGCGGCATAGTGGGATCTTCCCAAATCAGAGACTGAACCCATGTCTGCTTCATTCCAGGTGGATTCCCAACCACTGGACTCCTAGGGAAGTCCCTAACTGCCACCTTTCCTGACTACCTCATCTAGAGTGGCATTCTGCCTGGTTTATTACCCAACAGTTACCCTGATCATTTCCTCACTGCACTCATACATCTGTCAAGATCTTACTTGCTTACAAATGTGTTGTGTGTCTCTCCCTCGAAAAGCTATGTATCACAGGGGCATGCATTTTGTCTTCCTGGTGTTTTTACCACCAGCACCTCTAATTGAGTGGGTACCTAATAAACGTCAGCTGTTGACAGACGTGGCTGCCAGCCGTGATCAGTGTCACAAGAGGGGAACACCAGATGCTACAGAGAATTATAGCAGAAAGACCTCATTTAGATGGAAGGTACAGGGGAGACCTCTGCGAGGGACTGACATTTCAGTTGATGGGTTTGTAGGATTAGATAGGAAGAGAGAGAGGAGGAAGCCACATTTCCAGACCAAGGCAACAGTGTAGGGACAGCCTGAAGAGACAGAGAACTTGGTGCATCCTGAGAATTGACAGATGAGGATGCCTGGAGACCAGGGAGGGAGGAGCAGCAGTGTGAGCAGGGGCTAGAGGAATCAGCCTTGGAGGCTGTGAAAGAGCTTGGACACTGCGAAGTCACTGGAGGCATTTAAAGGATTACAGGGACACGGCCCTATAAATATTTTAATAAGATCTCATTGGCTGTTGTGAGCAGACTTGTTTGGAAGAGAAAGAGGAAAAAGATGCCTGAAGCATTGCCGGGCACAGAGCAAGTGCTCACTAACTGTCTGTTATGTAAGGACAGTAACTGTCTGAATGGATGCTGAAAGGGGAGATCAGTAGGAGGGAATTTGGTTCTTAAAAGAAACCTTGCTAAAACGTGAAATTTGGCAAGGGGAACACTTGATCATTATAAACAATTTCTAAAGTCAGGCATCCTCTTTCTTGGATCTGAAACTACTGCATGTCACTTAGATGTCTCTGACTCCCAGAGTCATTCTTACAGATTTTTTTTCTTGTCTTTGTGGTTTTGTCCACCTGGAAGCCAAACTTCCTCTTGGTTGATTGACTTCAAAAGCCCAACCTCTCATATAGAGATGGCTCCATCAGCAAGGACCATGGACCAACCTCCACAAACACAATCATCTGTGATGATCCATTTCTTTCCTTTCTGAGTTTCAGCCTCCAAAGAAAACCTGAATGTAGGCATTGACTGCTGTGTATTTTATCCTGCATAATCAGGACAAGAAATGAAGTAGCACTAGTATTCAAGAGATAACACATTTTAGTAACAAACTCCCAAGACTCAGTGGCTTTATACCATTCAAGTTTACATCTTCTTATTCACCAGGTCAAAATGGGTATTCCTGATGGGTGGGTAGCGATCCGCCAGGAAGCAATGCAGTGACCCAAGCTCCTCCCCTTTGTGGTTCTGCCATGATGGTTGCCAAGGAGAGGGAGGATCACATGGGCCAAGCCTAACATGAAAACAGAGCAGCACCCTCACTCACTCCCCTTGGCTCAAAATGGTCACATGACCACACCTGGCTGCCAGGGAAGATGGAAAATGCAGTCTTTGTCCCTGGAGGAAAAATAAACCTGCAAATGAGCAGCCAGCCAAGCTTTGCCACTGAGCAACTTCCTTAGAAATTTGAGATGCCTTTGCTCAGCCCAGTATTCTTGCCTGGAAAATTCCATGGACAGAAGTGCCTGGCAGGCTTTAATCCATGGGATTGAAAAGAGTTGGACACAACTGAGCATGCATTGGGAGTTGCTATTATACAATTTACAGTATTTAATGGCTTTGCTACTTTATTAATGTGGTATGGTAACATGTTACTGAGTACGCTAGGCAGTTTTTCCTCATGAATTCTGGAAAATAAGAAGTTGTCACAGTGTTCTGCTTTCTCATCCACTCCTTAGAATCTGTTTTGCAAACAGTGATGTAGTTAAGGATTTCTCCTCTGCAGCTGAATTAAACTGCAGAAAGAAAGCAGCGTTTGAAGTCAGGAACTGAAATACACAGTAACAGAGGCAACCAGAAACCCCATAGTGTTTTCACCTTGTTTTGTCACATCTCCCAGCAAACTCATGGTTTGTTTGAGGACTCTGCTGCACTCCTTTCAGAGGTATCTTGACTTCCATAACATTTCAGATCTTCCTTCTGTGTGATTTAGAATGGCACCTCAAAACAGGAACCTTTTGTTTCTGGGGAAATCAGATCATCTTTCAGGATATGGCTGAAGGCATGTCTCATCCAGTCTTCCTCTCACCCTCGTACAGATGTGACAGATTCTTTCTTTCTTGGGTTCCAGTTTATGCTGTGTAGCCTCCTGTGATTAGCTTGTCTATTACCGTAATGCAGTTCTTTGTTTTCTTAATAAAATATAACCCCAGTTGATTGAAGAACACTTAGAAATTACAGATTAAAAAAAAAGTAAGTGAAAATCTTGCATTTCCACTCTGCAGTGCACCTACTGTTGTTATGCACTCTCCCTGTCGTTAGACTGAGAGCGTGTTGAAGGCAGAGGCCGTGTTCCTGCCCTGCCCTTGTGGTTGAATTCCCCTTGCTGAGCAGAGAGCCTGACTTATGTGAAACCCTCCATAGAAGCAGAAGAATGGAAAGGTGGCTAGATGGATGGCTAGAGGACCCATCTAGCTAGTCACAGATGGGCATGCCTACTCTTTTCTGAGTTTACTCGGCTCAGAGAAGGAGGACTTGTAGGTGACATATATGGGTTAGCCTCTGCCACAGCAGTACTGAGAGGAGAATCCTGCAGCTTGCAAAGTCTTCAATTTTAAGTTCTTTGGGAAAGTTCATTTTCTGCATGGAAATAACTATAAACTAAGACTAGCTTGCACTAGGTAACTTATAAGCCGTCCATTTCAATGTTCTGACACTTTCGAGTGTATCCGGAGCTCACACAGGTGTGCTGCAGGTCTGTTCCATGATGTGTGTCCAGATCCAGGCTCCTTCCGTAGCTGCATCACCCAAGGTGAGTTTGCACGGGAAGAGAGTCAGAGGGCTACTCTCAGACTGTCTGCGATGGAGGGGATGTCCATGCATGGTCCCCTTGAGGCACCCTGCTTCACCCCAGTGCTAGAGTCTTTTAAATGACCAGGGATGATGGGAGAACTAGATATGAGGGAACACTAGGTGTGTGGGCCAAAATAACCATGTCTTCAGTTCAGTTCAGTTCAGTGGCTCAGTCGTGTCTGACTCTTTGCGACCCCATGGACTGCAGCACGCCTTAGGAGGCAGTATAAGAATGCTTCAGAATTCAAATACTGGACTCAGACTGCCTGGGTCAGAGCTTTTACTGGGGGTGATTTGTATAATCTTGGATAAGTCATTCAATCTCTCTAAGCCTCACTTGCCTCATAGAAAATTGGGAAGAATAATAGTTTTAATTAAATGCTATGCAGATCAGTGAACTTGGCATTGCACAATCTCACTAAATATTAATTATCTCTTTTTTAAACATTTTTATTTTGTATTGGGGTGTAGCCAATTAACAATGTTGTGGTAGTTTCAGATGAACAGCAAAGGGACTCAGCCATACATATCCATGTATCCCCCAAACTTCCCTCCCATCTAGGCTGCCACATAACATTGAACGGAGTTCTGTGTACTATAGGTCCTTGTTGGCTATCCATTTTAACTATAGTGGTGTGTTATCTTAAAAGGCTAATACTTAAAAGAGTTATCATGATTACAATCCTATTATCATTGTTGGTAGTAGTAATAGTAGCAATCTGTTTGCTTTGCCCCTTCAGTTGCTCTCAATTAGAGACACACACGTGGACATACCTTGACAGGGTATACCAGAAGGCTCAATGCTCAATTTTTCCCAGCTGCTCCTATCCAACTCTGAAAATTGCCCTGAGGAGCCACCTGCCCATAAAGTGTTCATTACTGAAGACCATGTAAGATAGAGCATGCTATTTTTTGAGGAATAAAGGGGGAGGTGTATCTATCATTTCCAACACAGCTGCCTCTGTCTGAAAATGATTACCCCACACACCACCATCAGCCCCACTGCCTCGGTCCCACCACAAAGCCTGATGAAGTGTTCGCGGCAGCAATGCTGCTCAACCATCCACAGACTCAATAAACGCCCTGAAATTTAACATGCGTCTGCTGTCTGCCGAACAGCTCTGGGCACAAATAGGTTTCTTTTATTATGGACAGAAAGGCCAAGTGAAATTTTAATCAGACAGACAAGGAGGGTATCTGAGAACACTGAAATGCCAGACCTGCTGATATTTCCACAATATTGAACTTGTCTTTTTGGGGGCCTCTGTAGCTATTTCAATTAGCTGTGAGACACACAGCCTGTGTTTTTTGCAAACTCTCTTCTTTTTAATTAAGCGGCTGTTCACTGGGATATTAGAAAGCACACATTTCTTCTTGTAATATGCAAACTATTGAAGTGAAAATTAAGCAGTTGAAACATTTGGGTTTAAAGAGTTCATGGTTATCTCAATCTATGTAGGCATTGTACCATTCTTACTGGATATTCTGGGTGTTTTCTCCCTCTCATCTCAAGTTGCTAGATTTCTAGGCCTCAGTTTTTTATAGCATATATTTGCTCCAATACATGGTCCTCTTGCTGTCTTTTTTTTTCTTTTTAAAATTGCATAATATTTGGTTGAAACAACAACAACAAAAATACCTGTAACAAATATGGATACTGGGAAACACAGTCAAACTAAGATCCATTTCAGTTTAGTTCAGTTCAGTCACTCAGTCGTGTCCGACTCTTTGTGACTCCATGGACTGCTGCACGCCAGGCCTCCCTGTCCATCACCAACTCCCGGAGTTTACTCGAACCCATGTCCATTGAGTAGGTGATGCCATCCAGCCATCTCATCCTCTGTCGTCCCCTTTTCCTCCTGCCCCCAATCCCTCCCAGCATCAGGGTGTGTTCCAATGAGTCAACTCTTCGCATGAGGTGGCCAAAGTACTGGAGTTTCAGCTTCAACATCAGTCCTTCCAATGAACACCCAGGACTGATCTGCTTTAGGATGGACTGGTTGGATCTCCTTGCAGTCCAAGGGACTCTCAAGAGTCTTCTCCAACACCACAGTTCAAAAGCATCAATCTGTCAGCACTCAGCTTTCTTCACAGTCCAACTCTCACATCCATACATGACCACTGGAAAAACCATAGCCTTGACTAGACAGACCTTTGTTGGCAAAGTAATGTCTCTGCTTTTTAATATGCTGTCTAGGTTGGTCATAACTTTCCTTCCAAGGAGTAAAACGTCTTTTAATTTCATGGCTGCAATCACCATCTGCAGTGATTTTGGAGCCCAAAAAGATAAAGTCTGACACTGTTTCCACTGTTTCCCCATCTATTTCACATGGAGTGATGGGACCAGATGCCATGATCTTAGTTTTCTGAATGTTGAGCTTTAAGCCAACTTTTTTTTTTTAAGCCAATATTTTCACTCTCCTCTTTTACTTTCACCAAGAGGCTTTTTAGTTCCTCTTCAGTTTCTGCCGTAAGGGTGGTGTCATCTGCATATCCATGAACCTACCACAAATTTGAATAGTAAAACATTCATCGATACTATTAAAATGACCTGTTTCCTCCTTGGTGAGTTTACCTTTCATGATAATCATCAAACACCATTTTGTCAGTTAAGGTGCATAAAAGTACTGCTAATCACTGGAAATGCTAGAAGGAAAAGAAATCTTTATTTCTTTAAAATGAAGCATTGTCAATGTATTAGTCCTCTGGAATATATTGGAAGTTAATCTTAAAAATAAGAAGCCAACTTCAGGGTGTGAGGGGAAATTGAGCCATCTCTGACATTGATTGATTGATTTTTTCATTCATTCCCTCACTGGTTCCTGTATTTATGGATTCTCATTCATTCTGCCATTCCTTCATCAAATATTGAGCATAATAGCAGTCTTCTTTAACAGAGTATTAATATGATCATCATTATAGTGTTTAATTATAACATTATAATTATAGCATTGTGACCATAATATAGGAGCTCTATTGACAATTCCTTTTGAGATGAAAGGAAGACATGAGGTTTGCTTTGCAAGCTCATGTCTTCAGAAACTGAAAGATATCTTTCTTTCAACCGTGTTAGACAGGGATCCACTTTATATATCCTAATTACACCAAAAAAGCCAAAAAGCAACCACAAGGTGTTTTAAGTGACACCTTGTTTTCCATTTTTATTTTCCTTGTGTTTGCTTGAAGGTAAAAGCCTCAGAGTGTGCCTGGGAATGAAGAGTCAGTAATTCTATAGTTTTGGATGATTTTCAGAGCTGTCTAACCTTGGGCCGATGAGACAGGTCTTACCATGGGGCTCCTCTCCCACAAACTGTCCACCCACAGTTCTGGAGCTAATTTTGCTCTCAAAACCCTCAGAAATGCTTTCGGTTGCTGCTGACTCTTGAGTTGTAAGGAATGCCAAAGCCCTCTGGGGAAAACAATGGGGAAACCTCAGGGACTGAACCTTCCTGAAGGTGGATGGCAGCCCACCTACGCCTCCAGTTTCTATGTTCTCTGTGGAAGCCGATGAACTTCACTCTCTTCATTTGAATGTAGCTCAAGAGCAGTTTTTTAGCATGAAAAATACATCTGGATGCTAGCCGTTTGAATAACTTCAGTAAGGAAATACGTAAGACATGGTATAGTTTCAGGAGCATATCTTTTTTCTTTAAATAAATAAAAGCATGTATCATTCTTTTTTTTCCCCCCTAATTGGAGAAGCAACTCATGTCCACCTTTGCAAACACAAATACTTCCTTCTTACATACAGAAAAAACACTTCCTCCTTAATTCAACCACCTGGAGATTGTTCACTACTTAAGGCAACTTTGCTGACCTAATTCTACATATATACCTGTGTGTGTGTTTGGAAAAAAATCAGATTATACATTTCTATCCTGCACAGTGGGTGCATATGAATGCATCTCTTCTTTCCCATGGCTCTGCAGCATTCCAGGGTATCAGTGTATGGCCGTATCGTAATTGATTTAACCAGTCTCCTTCCTGCTGATGGGTATTCAGGTTGTTTCTGGGTTGTTTTTTTTGTTGGTCTGAAAACACATTTTAAGGAAATGCTTTTCCAAGTGAAATAGTCTGTGAGAGTGAATACCTCTTGGGTTTCAAGAATGGGTGACAAATCCTTCTCCTTCCCCTTGAGAACATTTTGCCAAGTTTGACAGAAGTATCCAGTTCACCAAGGATGGCGTCAAGCACAGTGGTTATGGTTGCTCTCATGGGGCAAACAGTAGTTAGAAAAACACAAGTCCCAGGAAGAAAAAAAAAAAAAGAAAATTCTAATCTTAGAGTGGCTTTACTGCGTTCAGATAACAATGCTTTCCTGGTGGTTCCTCTTTGCACAAAGACACATTAGTGGATTTGGGAATGTCCCCTTGACTCTTCTGCTCTTTGAGTAATCAATAATAGAAATAGGATTTGAGCCCCAGGATAAAGCACTCCTGAACTGCTTGTTTCTTCAATGCCTTTATAACCCCTAGGTGTGGCCCCAGTGTCTAAGAATAAGGAAGAAAATCACCCAAGTTTCCATCTGTCTCATCCAAATCCCAGGGGTTGCGTGGATCATGATGGCTTGTACCTGTGCTTACTCAGTGGTGTCTGACTCTTTGTGACCCCTTGGACTGTCGCCCCCACCAGGCTCCTCTGCCCATGGAATTCTCCAGGCAAGAATACTGGAGTGGGTAGCCTTTCCCTTCTCCAGGAGATCTTCCCAACCCAGGGATTGAACCCAGGTCTTCCGCATTGCAGGTGAATTCTTCACCATCTGAGCCACCAGCAAGCCCGAGAATACTGGAGTGGGTAGCCTATTCACCATCAAAAAATGCACCATTTTTGGCAGAGCTCTTTCTCAGTGATATATTCACTTTTTACTTGTTCTCTCCTCTACCCCCCTCATCATCTAAGCCATCATCACCTCATCCCTGAATAGCTGCAGTGGCCTGTTAACTGCTTTCCCTACCTACCCTGTTGCCCCTAAACCTACTCTCCCCATGGCTTCTGGAGGAATATTTTCTTTTTCTGGCAGCACCATGTAGCATGCAGGATCTTAGCTCCCTGACCAGGGATCAAACCCTGGACCCCTGTACTGAGGGCTTGGAGTCTTGACCATTGGATAACCAGGGAAGTCCCTGGAGGAATCTTCTTAATCATCAAGTTACTCTTTGGCTTCCAACCCTTCAGTGGTTTCCAGGTCCCGTTGGAGAAATTGTCAAGGATCACACTTATTCTTGGCAGCCCCTGCGTCTCCAGCACAGCCCCCTGGACATCCTCCCGCAAAGACTCTGTGCTCTCCATCCGTGCTGGGGTCATCTCAGTCCCAGTTCCGCATGGATGTTCCTTCTCATTCTCATAGCTCAGCTTTCAGTGTCCCCTTCTCAGAGACCATCAACAGGAGGCGCTCCTTCCTCGGGTGTCACAGAGGTCAGGCTCTTTGCCTTCCGCAGTGCCCACATCACCGCGGGTAATCCGTGCCCGTCCCTATGACTCATCTGGTTCTGCCACTGCAGTGCACGCTCCATCAAGGTGAAGCACTGTATTTTTCATGCTTACATTGCCTGGTCCGGTGCCTCCTATGTAGGGGACCCTTGGCACATCTTTCTTTCTTTTTTAAAAATTTAATTACTTGTTTGTTTTTGGCTGCACTGGGTCTTTGTGGCTGCCAGTGGGCCTTCTCTAGTTGTGGTGAGTGGGGTTACTCTTCATCATGCTGCGCAGACTTCTCACTGCAGGGACTTCTCTTGTTGCAGAGCCTAGACTCTCAGTCCGAGTTGGCTCAGTAGCACACAGGCTTAGCTGCCCCTTGATCCTCCTGGACCAGGGATCGAACCCTTGTCCCCTGCCTTGGCAGGTGGATTCTTAACCACTAGACCACTGGGGAAGTCCAATACATCTCTCTTGAATTGAAGAATGGAGAGGAGAAATGAGATGTGCTTTTTGTGAGTGTCTGTGAAACCTTTGTCCCTTATTAGATGAGCAGTCTCAGTGGGCCCTAAAGTCGTGTCTTCGGGAAAAGTGGATGCCTTCTGGGCTTGACCCAGTTAACCAAGTAAAGATGACTCCTAAAGAGCAAGTTGTGTTGCCTGAAACCCCGACTTCCTCAACCATTATCCGTGGACAATGGGAAACAGGAGGCAGCATCGTGTTCCACCAGATGACAGCTGGGTCGTAATGAGAGAGAGAAAAACAAGCCCCCAGCAAATGGGATATAAAACGTGGGACACCCCGGGTGGGGGAAGAACCCGGGGAGCTGTTGGGAGAGCTTCCGGGATGTAAGATCAGAGCTCTGATGCGGAAACGCTCAGAGACTTTGGCCCCTATGAATCATGTATTGGGGAAAGAGTTGAGTGTCTACAGACGTCAAATAACCAATAAAATTTCATGAATGGTAATGCTCTCCGGGCTCCAGGAAAATAAAGCTGACCTTACAACATGATCCCGCTAACAAAATTAGGTCATTTGTCTTTGATAGGAGATGGCCACTTCCTTATTTTTTATTTATTCATTTGTAAGCAGCTGCTTTAATAAGCCTGCATGGTCTTGGAAGGCACGCTCATAAGTTCTGGTAAAGCCTGGAAGAAAATTACAGAAGGAAAGGCTGTCTCTAAATTACTCCAAGAAAAAAAGGAAAAGAGGCCATGGCTAACACTTCCAAGAGATGCAGTTTTACGTCTGTGGGGCAAGACGATTTCTGCAGACTGGGTGCATGTGGGAAAGGAGAAGGAAGGTCTCAAATCACAGAGCTGTAAAATAGGTTCATTTCTGCCTCTCTTGGGAAATGAAGTGTCGTTCCTGTGAGCTTAGAACTTTCTCTGTCCTTCCTCAGACAGCCCTGCTCACAGATGGTTTAGCCATACCTGCCTCGCAGCTGGGGCAAGTGACATCCCAAACCTCTAACCCCCATTCTGTCACCTAAGGGCTTCCCTGGTGGCTTGGATGGTAAAGAATCTGCTTGCAATGTAGGAGACACGGGTTCGATCCCTGGGTTGGGAAGATCCCCTGGAGGAGGGCATGGCAACCTACTCCAGTACTCTTGCCTGGAGAATCCCATGGACAGAGGAGTCTGGCGGGCTATAGTCCATGGGGTCACAGAGAGTTGGACATGACTGAGCGACTAACTTTCACTTCGAGGCTGCATCGCATTTCACGGCATGCAGTTAACATGTATGTTAACATGTGTTCTCTGAGTTGGCTGAGAATGGGCTGCTCCTGGAAGGGATCATCTGGGCACCTCTGCTTCAGGAGGTGGGTCCAGCCCAACCCAGCTCCTCACCACAGGTGGCGGGGAGGGGGCACCAGAGTCAGCTCTAGTGTGTTCCTTCTGGAGCCCAGACCTGGGGCAGCGGTCTTCTGGAAGGGCCGCCTCGTTGCTCCATCATCATCTCCTTGTTGATGGCAGGGCGGACGGGAGGATGAGCTGGAACCCTTTCACTGTGGCCCGTGTTTTTACGCCCAACACAGATCACGTGGCTGATACCGGTCTAAGCTCCAGGGCCGTGTTTTCCACTGCGGGCAGGGGGAGCTGCAAAGCCGATGGCAAAGGTCATGAATTGAAGGGGCCTTCAGAACCAGTTCAGATAATTCCATCAACCCCGACCTAACCGCAGGAGGCTGATGTCATTAGACAGCTGCAGTCATAGTTATTAGAGCATTTGTCTAACTGCGAATGCTTACGCATCTGTATTCTTTGTTTTAAAGCAATCATGTATTGCTGCAGTAATTCACAAGACCTCACAATATCATTGTACTAAGAAAAGAACGAAGATACCAAGTTACTCCCCCAGGACTTTCTAATGCCAAGCAAGCCATGGTTGATGATAGCCTCCAAATGAAGTGACACAGCCAGCGACTGACACTGTGGCAACCTGGGGAGCCCGTGGCCGTTCAGCAGAGGGGCCCCACATTGCAGTTGTTTGTGACCACCTGCAAGAGTCCGTATGGTGTGTCCACACCTTCTCATTTGACTGGAGACACCTGGAATTGTATATCTGAAATTTCCATTTTTTTTCCCTTTTTTTTTTTTAATGTTGGCCACTAATACAAATTATATAAAAACACTTTTCATGTCCACCAAAAAAAAAAAAAAAAAGACCCACACATTTGTTGATTACACATGGCGAGCAGACAACAGATAGCCAATTCAAGGTTGAAGGCAGTATCTGCTATTTTCAGCACTGTTGGTCATTTCTAGTTAAATAGATAGTTGAGAGAGAAAGTGAAAGTCACTCAGTTGTGTCTATTTGCGACCCCATGGACTATACAATCCATAGAATTCTCCAGGCCAGAATACTGGAATGGGTAGCCTTTCCCTTCTCCAGGGGGATCTTCTGAACCCAGGGATCAAACCCAGGTCTCCTATATTGCAGACAGACTCTTTACCAGCTGAGACACAAGGGAAGCCCAAGAATACTGGAGTGGGTAGCCTATCCCTTCTTCAGTGGAACTTCCTGACCCAGGAATTGAACTAGGGTCTGCTGCATTGCAGGATGATTCTTTACCAACTGAGCTATCAGGGACGCCGAAGAGAAAGAGAAATAGAAAGGATGGTAAATAGGTAGTAGAAAGATCGATTAATAGATAGAAAAAACTCCCCAGTGTGGAATTGCATGTGATAACCTAAATAACACTGCAAAGTGGCAGAAACGCAATAGCCAGCATTTAAACAGCAAGTTATAGACTCAGAGAAAGAGAGGGTCAGAGTTTCTTGTCAGAGACAATGACCTGAATTCACCAGTCTCATTCCCTTGCTCAGTCTCATTCCTCTCCAAATGGAGAGGAACAGAAAACAAGAGAATCTCAAGGAACAGCCAAACATTGCCTACCCTGGCCAATGCCACCTTGCTCTGTGCACACATTTGGGGCATCTTGACTGCCCTGCTCTCAAACCACATTTAGGCAATACCCACCTTGCTTAGACTTGTGCCCTCCTGAACCTGTAGACTTAGGGAAAATTAAACAGCTGTCTTTGGGTATTTATGGGACCCTCTGCAGATTCTACTTGTCTGGCTCAGATATAACTATCCCTAGAGGATGAAACAAAGGAACCCAAAAACTTACTGAAAATTCCTAAATGCATAGGGGGAAAAGATGTCCAAGTATCAGAGACATGTGTTGATAGTACTGAGGTTCAGTATTGAAGAATTCATTTCTGTGGTACCTAAAGTCAGCTCCTTCAATACACTGCTCATTGACAGGAATTAGATTCATTTTTAAGAGAAATAGATTCTGACAAAAGAAGAAAAATGTATCCGAATGCTTTATATAGAACCGGAATGCTCCTTTGCCATGACTGAATGTCTAAATGCCATGAGTTCTTCAAATCCAGTTCAAACGCTACCTCCTTCAAAAATCCACCCCAGTTTCTAGCACTGGAAGCCTTCACTGTCTGTCTTCTCTGACCATGGTTCTTTGTTTTTAGTCCTGTCTTGTATCTTAATTCTTAATGTGTGTGTGTGCCTACTAAGTCTCTTCAGTCGTGTCCGACTCTTTGTGACCCCATGGACTGTAGCCCACCAGGCTCTTCTGTTCATGAAATTTTCCAGGCAAGAATACTGGAGTGTGTTGCCATTTCCTACTCCAGGGGATCGTCCCAACTCTGGGTCCAAACCCACATCTCTTATGTCTCCTGCATTGGCAGGCCAGCTTTTTACCACTAGTGCTACCTGGGAAGCCCAGTTCTCTCTACCTCATGTTATAGTTACTCATTTCCCCACTAGAATAGGAAGTTGATTTAGGTTAGGAACCTTGGGCTTTATCTTTGTTATAGATATGGATTTTAGAAGGTGAACAAAAGAGATAAGTGACTTTTTAAAATCTCAAATGAACAGAGAAATCTACCCTCTACCTCTGCATACATACACACCTTCTAAACTGGGCTAACAGAAAAAGACCCTTTACACATTTAGTCTCTTGAATTGTAAAGTGAAATGCTAAGTTCCTCAATTTGGGGTGTCTGTCTCCCCATCACTCAATCACTCATTCAACAATTGTTTGTTGAGGTCTTTTAGAAGCCAAGGACTGAGTTGGATTCTGATGATCTTTTGGGAATGAAGCCTGTTCTTAGGCTTGAAGCTTTTAAATAGTAAATAAATTATTACATACTTAAAAATGGGGGCAGGCATGATGAAAGGATCAAATAGGGCATCACACAAAAGAAGATAATGATGGGAGTGGGTGGAAGAAAATTCTACTGAGATAAGGTGGTCCTGGAGGGCTTCTCTGAGGAGGTGATGAGTAAGCTAATAAATAACAGATGGCAAAGAGCCAGGCTATAAAGAACAGGTTTGAGTAGAGAACCTGAAACGAGGCCAGATATACTGAGTGAGAAAGAAGAGATGGGAGACATTGCAGGAATAAGCAATACCACCAGATCAATGCCCACCCAGCTGAAATTCTCTCCTTTGTTGAGGCATCTTTACTGGCCTCAACTAATCCATACTCCCCTTTCCATGTCTTCTATGAGTTTATCCCTGATTCACAATTTTGTATTATTTCCACTTTCCCTCGTTCTGATACAACTATGCCCAGATAAAAATCATCTATTGGCAAAAAAAAAAAAAAATAATTGTGACAATACCAAGTGTTGGAAAGGATCCCTCATACATTGCTGGTGGTGATTTAAAATGGCACAACTATTCCCAATTATGGTTTGTCCTTTTCTTGTAAAATTAAACATGCCACTAGCATATAACTCATTGTGCTCTTGAGCATTTATGCTAGGAAAGTGAAAGCACGTTCACACAAAGCTTCCTAACAATTTTATTTATTTATTTATTTTTATTTTTTATTAGTTGGAGGCTAATTACTTCACAACATTTCAGTGGGTTTTGTGATACACTGATATGAATCAGCCATAGAGTTACACGTATTCCCCATCCCGATCCCCCCTCCCACCTCCCTCTCCACCCGATTCCTCTGGGTCTTCCCAGTGCACCAGGCCCGAGCACTTGTCTCATGCATCCCACCTGGGCTGTTGATCTGTTTCACCATAGATAATATACATGCTGTTCTTTCGAAACATCCCACCCTCATCTTCTCCCACAGAGTTCAAAAGTCTGTTCTGTACTTCTGTGTCTCTTTTTCTGTTTTGCATATAGGGTTATCATTACCATCTTTCTAAATTCCATATATATGTGTTAGTATGCTGTAATGTTCTTTATCTTTCTGGCTTACTTCACTCTGTATAACGGGCTCCAGTTTCATCCATCTCATTAGAACTGATTCAAATGAATTCTTTTTAACGGCTGAGTAATATTCCATGGTGTATATGTACCACAGCTTCCTTATCCATTCAAATAATGAAAAATGAGAAACAACCCAGGGGCCTTCAGTGGGTGAGTGGTTAAATAGACCATGGTACATCCCCACCGTGGAATACTATTCAGCAGTGAAAAGGAACATATTGTTGACACATGCAGCGACTTGACTGAATCTCTGAGGAATTATACTGAGTGAAATTTAAAAAACCCAGTCCTGAAAGGTTGCATACTATGTGATCCTATTTATATAGCATTCTTGAAATGATGAAAGTGTGGAAACGGAGAACAGATGAGTGCTTGCAGAAGTCAGGAGCAAGGAGTAGAGTTCTGTTCTGTTGTTGTTTCATCACTAAGTCAGTTGTGTCTGACTCCTTTGCGACCTCATGAACTGTAGCCCACCAAGCTTGTCTGTCCATAGGATATCCCGGTAGAGTTGGTAGGTATGGTTATAAAAGGTCAGTGCAAGAGATCCTTGAATTGACAGACTGTGTCTTGACTGTTTCAACGTCTCTCTCCTGGCTGTGATAACATCTACAGGATTGCAAGATGTTACCATTGGGGCGATTAGGTTAGGAGTACGTGATATCTCTCTATGTTCTTTCTTACAACTACATATGAATTTACAATGATCTCAAAACAGGAAGCTTAATTTAAAAAATCTATCAGGATAACAAATTAGTTTTCTGAGCTGTTTTTTTCATCTATTAGCATATTAAATGTTTTTATTTAAATGTCTATCCCCTCTTTCAGATTGTGAGAGCTTTCACTCCAGAGATCTCGTGTTAATTATCTTTGCATACCTCCTCTCAACAATCCTCCTATTTATTGCTGAGGCAAGAACAGAGCCCTGGGGTCAGGAAAACATGAGCAGAATCCCAGATCCAAGGTCAGGCACAAGGCTGTGGCAAACCGAGGGCATGCCTGGACCTCACAGAGGGGCCAGCAGGCTGCACCCCACCCACACACCCCACCCCTCATCCCCTGGGCTTCCTATGAAGAAGCACCGTGGACCAGGCGTGGATGGATGTAGGTGTGCCTGTGCTCCCTGAGAGGGGCCTCACTACTTTCTTTCGCTTTGTTTTTTTGGTTTTGTTTTCTAGGAGAGGCAGGATGAGTGTATTACTTTCCTGTAACTGCTATCAATGATTATCATAAACTTAGAGACTTCATTTAAAATAAAGTTGGTTTTTTTTTTTTTGATGTGGACTGTTTTTTAAGTCTTTATTGAATTTGTTGGACTGCCCAAGTGGCGCTGGTGACACCTGCTTGCCAGTGCTGGAGCCGTGAGAGATGTGGGTTTGATCCCCGGTCAGGAAAGTGCCCTGGAGGAGGGCGTGGAAACCCACTCTGGTATTCTTGCCTGGAGAATCCCGCAGGCGAAGGAGCCTGGCGGGATACAGTCCATGGGGTCGCACAGAATCGGACTTGGCTGAAGTGACTTCGTATGCAAAACTGAATTTGTGACAATACCACTTCTGTTGTTTACATTGTTGTTGTTGTTGTTTTGGCCAGAAGGCATGCGGAATCTTAGCTTACTAACCAGGGGTGGACCCTGCACTGCAAGGTGAAATCTTAACCTCTGGACCACCAGGGACGTCCCCAACTTGGTGACTTTAAACAACAGAAATTTGTTCTGTCACAGTCTGGTGGCCCAAAGTGTATGAATTAAGGTCAAGGGCCTGTAATCACTCTCTCCAGAGGGTCTAGAGGAGATTGTGCTCTTGCCTTTTCTAGCTTCGAGAGACTTCCTGCAGTCCCAGACAGGTGGCCACATGACTCCAGACTCTGTAGGTACAGAGTCATCTCCTCTATGTGTGTCTCTGCCCCGCCCTTAGAAGGACACTTGAGCTAGGATGCAGGGCCGTTCAGATAATTCAGATTCATCTCTCATCTCAAGATCCTTAATTTAGTCACATCTGCAAAGAATCTTTTCCCTCACATCATTTACAGCTTCCAGGAATTAGGACCTGATATCTGTGAATGGCCAATCATCTAGCCTTCTGCAGTAAATGTGAAGTCAACCTTGCAAGCAGGGGACGCATCCCTGTGTCTCGGGAACTAGCTGTCCAGGTGAAGTGCATGCTGGGAACAGTGTCGATGGATGACATCAGGAGATGGCATCACATGGAGTCTCTCCCACTGGAGGGAGGGGAACTAGCTAGCTTGTTGCCAAGCAACCCAGAAAAAGCCTCTGGGACCATCCCTCAGACAACCCTGTCCCTCTCAATCTGTCACTCAATGATCATGTGAACTTGGGGAAATTGCTTTACTCCTCTGAACTCAGTTTCCTCCTTCTCTTTTAGTATCCAACCCTTAGGGCTTTTGTGAGCATTAGTGATCGCATCTATAGTTTTTATCACAGCAGCTGGCAAACAAATGTTGGCTATGTTATTGTTGATGTGGTTTTAATGACAGTAATGATGATGGTAATGATGATGTAACCATGCATGTTGCAGAAATACCTCAAGCATTGGCTGCAGCAAATTGAGTTTTAGTTCAGGAAGGGAAAGTAGTTGCCGATGTCGGTTCAGTTGCCCCTTTCCTTAACCACTGGACTTCTGACTTTTTAATTAAGTAATTTATGTTTTATTGGATTATAGTTGCTTTACATGGGGTGTTAGTTTCTACTGCACAACTGAATAAATCAGGTATATGCATACATATATCTCTTCCCTCTCGGACCTCCCTCCCAACCCCACCTCACTATGCAGCATGTACGCTGAGAAAACCATAATTCAAAAAGACACATGTGCCCTAATGTTAATTGCAGCACTATTTACAATAGCCAGGACATGGAAACGACCTAAGTGTCCATCAACAGATCAATGAATAAAGAAGATGTGAACTTCCTAGCTTAAAAGGAAAATAGTTCTGATGGAGGAAAGTGTCCATGACATGGTACCTGAAGTCAGTCCCTACTTGAGAATCTGTCAGTGGTGGATGCTCCCAGGATTTGAGTTAAGAGAGGTTGAGGGATGTTAGCACATGAATTCCTACCTGATGCATGCTCAGTGGCTTCAGGGTCTGGCTCTTTGCATCCCCATGAACTGCAATTCGCCAGGCTCCTCCGTCCATGGAATTCTCCAGGCAAGAATACTGGAATGGGTTGCCATACCCTCCTTCAGGGGATCTTCCCAACCCAGGGATCAAACCCACATCTCATGCATTGGCAGGCGGATTCTTTACCCCTGAGCCACCTTTTAGGACTAGATGAAGCAATTGGATGGAATTAATTTGCACGGCCAGCAGCAAATGCTCTCAATTTGCACAGTGGCTAATTTGTATTAATTGTAGACCTGTGACAGCTTATCACCCTGGTTGGATTTCTTTACCAGGACACACATCTTAGGGACACTGGGTCTCGCTGTGCAGAGAGGACCCGCATCTCAACCTCACTTGAAGAAACCGCCCTGGGGCGGATTCCTCCCCAGCTGAGCCAGGCGATGCAGTGACGAATGACCAGTACAGTAAATGGTTAAGATAGCCAGGGCTGGGATCCATAGGATTTATGCAGATAATTAGCTCTTCCTGGGTAGTGACCTGCATGTCTAGGTAACTTTTATTTTTTCAGACAGTCATCTCCATAATGAGCTATTAGTCTGCAGGCCAGAAAGGGAGAAAGAAGGAAAGACCTCAGGCAGTTAAGTCTTTGTTCCTTCCAGAAATCCTGATTTCTTTGAAGCCAAATGTGATCATGTTTCCTTTTACAAAAACTCCATTGCTCTGTACTGTAAAAGCAACTCGAAATACGAGGGTCTGACTTTTATTTGTTTCGATAATGGTTTCTGGGTTTCAGTGGCGCTTGCATTTGATGGTAGTCATGTTATTCATCTTACTCATCTCCACTGGTTCCATTAATGCAAGGAGGGACATATACCATTAGCATCGTTTTCTAGTTAGAGAACTTAAGAATGATGGAAGATGGATATGTCTAGTATTGGCAGGTGTCTTTGGGTCCCAATGGCAGAACCTATGTAGAGGAAAGGGGTTAGTTATTAAAAGGCTCATATAAATAAGGAACGTGTCATATAAATATGGGAAGATCTGAGGAAGCAAACTCCTGGAGACCCAAGGGCGTATCCAGACCTCTGAGGCCATGAGAAATAGGAAACTCAGTGAAGTTGGGACTTCCTCTCCCCTTTTTCTGACACAGCTTACCTTTTTTACCTAGCCACCAACATCCCCTGAAACTACCATCTCACCTTCCTGCCACCAAGAAAAAGCTTTCTTTTTCCTTGCTCTGATTCATACATGACAGGGGAAGATGCCGGTCACTGAGATTGGAATCTGACACCAATGCTTGAACTAACCTACGATAGCTAAGAACAGGGTCACATTATGGTGCGAAGGGGAGGGGCAGGCTCTGGGCGGAGAAAGGTGTGGTCCTAAAAGAAGGGAAGGATGCTGTGTAGACAAAACAACAGATTCCACTGCAATCCTGAAGGCAGTAACTATGCCTGTCATGCCTAATCTGCAATCCCCAGGACCCAGCACAGAGCCACTGCCCTCTGTACCCAGGATATAAAGGCCATGAATGCCCCCTAAAAATAACAGATGGCTTGTTGTTGTTGTTTAGTCACTAAGTCATGTCCGTCTCTTTGTGACCCCATGGACTGCAGCACACCAGGCTTCCGTGTCCTTCACCATCTCCCGGAGTTTGCTCAAACTCATGTCCGTTGAGTTAATGATGCCATCCAAACATCTCATCCTCTGTCGCCCGTTCTCCTCCCGCCCTTCAGTCTTTCCCAGCATCAGGGAATTAGTGGGCTCTTCACATCAGGTGGCCAAAGTGTTGGAGCTTCAGCTTCAGCCTCAGTCCTTCCAATGTAAGACACAGAAACATTCCCTTATGGATGTTCTTCAAAGACTATTTCAAATCAAGGAGATGGGAATATTTATATATTCCCGACTCTTCCAAAGGTCAGACGTGGTCACAAATTCCATTTAAAAAGCAAACAATGATCTCAATAACTTAGTACCATGAAGCAATTATAATGATTCTATCTGTCAAAAAACAAAACAGAACAGATCCCATCACCGACAGACAGCATTAGGGAGACATTTGTAACAGTTTGCATCTTAAGCATTTTGATTCTCAGTCCATTAACTGACAGACACCTAAAGCAGTCAATTTGAATACTATTAATTAAGCTGAAAAATAGCCCTCAAAAAAGAAAGAAAAGAAGAAGGAAGACGAGAGGAAAAAAAGAGAAGAAAGGCGAAAGGGAGGAAGGGGCGAAGGGAGGAGATTGGATAGATATTGGCTATCTCCTAAACAGTTAGTTTTTGAATAAATCTTTGCACATTGCCATCAGTTGCATTTCTTTTTGGACTGGTCACCTTATTTAGTTTGTTTGTGAAGTGGGTGCTGCAACAACCTGGACACAGACTGCTGTATAGTGATTTTTGATGTGGTCAAGAACACTGGGATTTTCAAAAGATTCTAGTTCTTACTGATTCAGGACTCTGACTCTTCATAATGTTGATTTCCAGAGCTGTGTTCTGCCATATTGATGGCCCTCCAGTTCTCTAAATATGGTCAGATCTTATTAGGATGAGTCCCAAAGAAGACGTCAACACCTTTACCAAAGAACTATTTAGAAAGATTTATTGGTCACTTCAAAATAATCACATTATTTGTATTGAATCAGAGAACCCACTCCCAGGAAGCATGGGGGAAAGCAAACATCATGTGTGCCGATGGAAAGAGTTAAGCCATTTTTCTATTTACATGGTTTATTTCACAAGTGTCTGACTCATTGGGCATAACCAGCACAGTTAAATTACAAAATTACTATTTGGTCCCTTTTTTATTGACTACAATTCAAGGCTGCTTCAAGCCTCCCAAATTTAATCCCCCTAGCTCTTTGCCGAGAACATTACCTTTTATTTTCAGTGTTAAACTGTGTAAGATACCCCTAAGGCTACATGGAAAGTTACTCCCAGTGATCGCAGCTAACGGAGTGTATCAATTGTTCATGATTTCCCATCTCCAGTAAATTGGGAGTGGCAGGGAGAGCAGTGGAATGAGAATTCTGTTCCGTCAGCACTTTCTTGCCCCAGCTTAGCCCAAGTAGAGCCTGTTTGGGTAATTAATTACAGTGTGTTTGTAGCTCATCATTCCGAGTTATCATTTAGCAACCTGTCAAAGTCCCCAGCTAATGAGCCTAGCCCATAGAATCCGATGCATTTATTTGATTTTATTTTTTAAGCATCAGGACGATCCTGGTTTTTCTTAGGTCAGATGAAGTTAGGGGGGAGATTCTGCACCCCTTTATGGGGAAGAAAAGGCTTTTATCCGCTAGTCACACATAGGCATGCCAAGAATGAGCTTGCTTAGAGCTTCACATTGGCTTTTGTCTAATAAACCAGATGCAGGAGTATCTCGAAGACTGTTGTAATTATGATTTAATACTTGAAGGATGAGAGAGGTCCCTCATAAGTGCCCTTGATAAAGGGGTGGTGACCATCATCCCTGGACTGGAATTTTCATCCTGATGATGGGAAAAACTAGAGTCGATCCAAGATGCAATTCTTTTCTCTTTTTTGGCTGTGCTAGGACTTTCTTGTGGTGTGCTGGCTTCCCTAGTTGCAGCACATGGGCTGTCTAGTGAGGTGCGGGCTTGGTTGCTCTGCAGCTTGTGGGACCTTAGTTCCCCAACCAGGGATTGAACCCAAACCCCCTGCACTGGAAGGCAGATTCTTAATCACTAGACCACGAGGGAAGTCCCAGGAGTCATCCTTTTGTTTTGTTAGTTTCTGTGTGGTTCCTTCTTTCATGGTGAGCTTGTAGTCACTCTACAATCTGTATATGGGGAGGACTTAGGCATAGCAGTTTGGTTTCAGGGCAGAGGTAGAAGGGACAAGTCTTAGAGGGATGTTTGTATGACAGGCATCTTCATTTCACTTGGACTTGTATGGTTACATCCTTTCCCAAGGAGGATTTCATTCACTTCATATGAGATTGAGAACCCATTAGGTATCTCTATCAAAGAAAAAGAACAGTGATTGTATGGAATGGCATGTCAGAATAAGGCTTCTTATTGTCAGAATAACTCTTCCTATTCGTGAAGTTTCTGAAGCATAGATGTAACTGCAATATCATGTGAGCGGTAACCCCTACAGTCCCCAAAAGAAGATTTTTTTTCCCCTTATCGGTCAAAAGTGGGTAAAAACACATTCATACCCGATAGTTTAACTGAGTCACAATGATGCACATCCACTTATGCATGGGGTCACAAATGAGGTTGGGAGAAGGAAATAGATTATGTATCCTTAATACCATTGATGCTAGCAGGTCATTCTTTAAAAATGGTAGGAATACAAATGATTTCCTCTATCTGATGAGAAGATGCTATGTCTTCTTCATAAAAATGCCATCTTCTGTATTTAATTTGTTCTCATCTCATCCATTGATCTGTTACCTGTTATCTTTTTTATAATAAAGGGCCAAGGATTCCATACACAATTCTCTCCTCCCCTCCTCAAACAGATGAGGGAACTTATATTTTATGGCCCTTTAGCCCATCCTTGGGGTTTACGTTGATGCTAGGATCATAATTTCTTGTATGTGTCGGCCATCTGTTCGGCAGAAAACTGGATGATTCTAACAATGGCTGTTCGTTCTTGTGCAGGTGTGTAGATCTAATGGCAATAGACCGGCAAATTTCCCAAATGTAAGTCTTTTTTCGTGCTGCCTGTAAAAATATGAATTAAAATGAGCTCCACTTTGTCAGATACATTTCAGACATCTTCCAAGGTGGGGGGACCATCTCCCTGTGTTGATACCTAGCCTCCATAGAATTGTCATTTTCTAGTCTCTCACTGTTGGAACCATTTCATTCAAATTTCAAAAGTGACTACAGCATCAGTAAAATGAGAAAGCGTCTTCCAGCCTTGACCTCTGATAATAGCAGACATGTTAATATGAAGTTATTTCAATCCCCCAAAGGCATTATACAAGTATTTTTTTTTTTTTTGCTACCATTCTTATTGCTTTATAGATTCACATTTTTGAGTATTCAGAGCTTGCTTTTCCTTTCAGTTAGAGGAATGCAGTGGAGAGAAGTGTTATTGATGAGGGCTGATTAAGCAAATTAATGAATTGAGACAGCTGAATAGTAAGTGAGCAGAATTTGAGCAGTGGAATTGGTTTTTGCTCATTGACTGTAAATGTATGAGTTAAAACCACAAGGGTGCCTGATAGAACAAGCTCTATTGCTGAGGTAAGTGAAGAAAGAATATTTGGAATTGCATTATTTTTTTTCCCTTTTAAAAGAATAGTCATATGCTGGCTATTCACTGCCTTTATTTTTGCACATGTTTTCTTTGCCTCGTTTTCTGAGTCATCTGCAATGGCTCAGATGAATTCATTTGATCAATGTGTATTGAATGTCCATTGTGTTCCAGACAGAGCATTAGGCAGGTAAGGCTCCTGGTAGAAAGATATGACTTAATATGTCTGATTACTGAATATTCTCAATTCTAATAGAACCATGTGCCCTTTGCTAGATTTGCTAAATATTCATCCCTGAACAGTATCTCTGAAAAGCAGGTATTTGGCAAATACTAAAAGTTAAGACAATAGACTTCCCATGTGGCTCAGATGGTAAAGAATCTGCCTGCAATGTGAGAGACCTGGGTTTGATTCCTGATTCGGGAAGATCCCCTGGAGGAGCAAATGGCAACCCAGTCTAGTGTTCTTGCCTGGAGAATCCCATGGACAGAGGAGCCTGGGGTACTACAGTCCATCAGGTCACCAAAGAGTCAGACACAACTAAACAACAACAATGAAAGTTAGTACCACATGTTTGCCAGGATGTGGGATCAGTGGGCCCTCAAACTGGATATAACTGCTTTAGATACTAATTCAGCAACATTATGAAAAGTTCAAGATGCCCATAGTTTCATAATTCAGCAACATTATGAAAAGTTCAAGATGCCCATAAAGTTCTTTCAGCTACTTTATCCCTAAGAGACCTACATGAAAATATCAATTTTACTATTGTGGAAGTGTGACCTTGGGAAAAGAACAGTCAACCATATGTACATTAATTGCCCATCAATAGAGAAAGAGTAAATAAACTGTAGCAAAATTAACCTTTGGAATGCCATGCTGTCGTTAAAATTAGTACATTAGATCTCTATGTGTCGACATGCTGCTGCTGCTAAGTCGCTTCAGTCATGTCCGACTCTGTGCGACCCCATAGACGGCAGCCTACCAGGCTCCGCCAGCCCTGGGATTCTCCAGGCATGGATTCATCTCAAAACCGTAATACTGAACTACAACCAAAAGTAATCTGCAGACGGAGACATGCAGGGTGACCTCATTTATGTACAGCTTCTGAACATGGAAAATACTATATATTCTCTTCGGATACAGGTATGTCTAGGAAACCAGAGACATACAAATAGGAATGAGAAATACTGAGATCTGCAGTGTGGCCATCTCTTTGGGGGAGTGGGGAAAAGAGTTGCAATCAGAAATGGCAGCTGAGAGAGACTCAATTATACGTGTCGTATTTATGACACACGCTGCCGAGTGGACATATGGCATGCATTTTAGCATCTTCTATATTTTTCTATATGCCTGATGTATTACATAAGAAACAAGAACACATTTAAGAAGCTACAACCATTGCTCTGTGTGCTATTTTTTGAGCATCAGATTGCTGTTTTGTTTTTTGTTTTTTTAGATGACCATACTCTAGTCATTCTCAGGTCTGCAAAAAGGCTTTGTCCAAAAACAGTGCTCATTTTAAGTGTGATAGCTCATTGAGATTGCTGGGGGCACATAGGCAGAAGGACAAAGTACTCTTGGTCCACAAGACAAAAGCTGGACGAGTGAAGCAGTTTCCTGATGTCTTTGATCAATGCAAACCACTAATTGAAAGGCATGATTCTCTTTTCCAAAAGGAATGAATCTCTCCCCCACTCAATTACTGGGATAATTGCTTCAGCTCTCAATATTCGTTTAACTGGGCAGATCCAATGTCAACACCTAAGGCTCTCATTTCACATTAAACTGCCCCATCGTTCCAGTAAACAGTCCGTCTGTTGGGACTTTCTGTTGCAATATTACTGACTTGGCATGCACCCTCCTATATTCCACAGTGTGCGTGATGAGGTCAGATGTGTTTTGGAAGGCCCCGAGTTCTTCCAGATTCGCATCGAGTTGAAGGACACACATCGATAATAAACATTTGGCGAGAGCGTTTTTCGCGTTTACGCTCTCTCCCCCTCTCCTAGCCAGAGACCTGTTTTTGTCTAGCCTGCACTTTCTCTCTGCCCAGAAATGCCATTAAAATTAACAAGTGTTCCCCTTGGCACCAGCAGGGGGTCGGCCGGGGGAACAGTGTTGGAATGGGCAATGGTGAGACTTAAATCAGACAAGGGGCTGCGGTGTAGACTGTGGAGTGTGTCAGGCAAACTCAATAAGCTCCAGTCAATACTGACGGGAAAAAGCAGGGCAAAACTAATTTTGATGAGAACGTGTCACTGAACTGCAGGGGAGGCTTGGAAAAGGATGCACTCGACAGAAAATAAAAGTGATTTTTAAATTTCAATTTCAGGTTTGTCAAGGGCTTGCTTGCTGTGTGCGTGGCGTGTTTAGGAACATAAAGTTAAATGAGCACTGGCCACTGCTCTGGGCACAAGAATTCCCTTGAAATCTCATGAAGACACAGATTCCTGGACCACCCCCAGGGATTGTATTTCAGGAAGTCTAGAGTGGGGCTTCGAGATTTTCTTTTTCGCAAGCTCAAAGGTGATGGTGATCCTGCTGTTTCGTGGAAGCGCATTTTGAATAGCAAGACCCTAGAGTGGGTTTTGATGAAGTGGAGGAAGAAGGTAACAAATGACAACAACACAAAACAAAACTGAAACACTTTCATCCAATGCTATCGGGAGATTAGCTCGGGAGATGCCACGGCGGACCGATTAGCAATCCTGGAGGAACTAACAGCTCTGTCTTGCACCGGCAGCCTGCAGAGAGGAGGTGGTATTTAACCTGGACCTTCGTTCTTGAAGAATGAAGAGATTTTGAGGCAGGAAAGAGCGCTAGTGTCTCAGAAAATGAAATAAACATGAATAAGTTGCGAGATACATTTGAGAATTAGGGAATAATTTAGGATGAACAGACATGGAGGTGAAAGGGTGATCACAGATGGTGTTAAAAATTGGCTGCAGCTGGCTCTGAGAGAATTTGTAGAATCCTTATAAAGGATTTGGTTCATTGTTTTCTAGTGGGGAGCAAAGGCATTTTCATAAGACTAGTTGTGGTGAGTGGATGAAAAGGAAGCCAGTTAGCAGGGGATGAGGGTGGGGAGGGGTACGTGAGGAGGACTCACCTGAATTTGTTCTTGGGGTAAGAAGCGCATTGCACAAAACATTCCAGCCTGGAGGCAAAGCCCTCAAGGTTGGAGACACAACATCTGCTGGGTGTAAATTAGAGAAAATAGCCAAAAGCAAATGGTCAAGGTGAATTTATGAAAATACATACCGGCAACCAAAAAGTAGGGACTTGCTAATCATAAGACTCTATGACTAACATGTCCAAGTTTGTTACTGGAATTTAGGACAGACCCATCAGAAAAGAACCTGAGCTAGCTCTGCCTTCTACCACCTCTTGATTCATTATGTTACTTGTACAGTGGCTCAGTGGTCAAGAATCCGCCTGCCAATGCAGGAGACAAGAGTATATGGGGAAGAGGGGCTTCCCAGCTGGTGCTAGAGGTAAAGAGTCTGCCTGCCAATGCAGAAGATGCAAGAGACACAGGTTCGATCCCTAGGTTGGAGAGATCCCCTGGAGAAGGAAATGGCAACCTACTCTAGTATTCTTGCCTGGGAAATTCCATGGACAGAGGAGCCTGGTGGACTACAGTCCGTGGGGTTGAAAAATGTTGGGCACGATTTAGGGACTAAGCAACAACAGCAGGTAGAATACACAGTGAAGATTGTGTTTAAATATCTGTTACTATTATTTCTTAGTTGTGGAAATAAATATAATGGTCAATAAAGATGTAGCCTGGGGACCTCCTCGGCAGTCCAGTGGTTAAGACGACATGCTCCAATGTAGGGGGTGAGAGTTCAGTCCCTGGTTGGGAAGGTAAAGTCCCACATACCTTGCAGCCAAAAACCCAAAACATAAAGCAGAAGCAATATAGTAATGGATTCGATAAAGACTTTTAAATTGATCCATATGAAAAAAAAATCTTAAAAAAAAAAGATGGAGCCTGTTTCTGGATGACCCTCATCATCTTCTTTGTCAGATGAAGATAATGTTGGAGGCAGAGAGGAGGGTGTCAAAATATCAATATTTGGGTTTAAAAAATGACTTGGCACAAATTGGAGGTCAGCTCCTCTGTTTGTCGATACCAAATATAACCCTAGGGAGATAATGAGCCACATATTATAGTCTCAGGAGAGTGTATAACAGAAGGAACCAAGTCTCATAACCAAAATGAAATATCAAGTTCTTTACTGGTACTTTGATATTTATGTAAAACTTGCCTACCCATTTTTATCTCTTTCTTTCACGCTTGTATTCCTCCGTTCCTCCCTCTCTTGCAAAATGCTCACAGATTCTGCTGTCTTTCTATATCTCCTCCTCATGCCCAGATGTACACCTTGCAAAGCCTCCAATTAATTTCCCTCACAAAGGCTGAACCTGCATCCGAGTGCAGGGTGGGTAGAAAACAAAACCAACAAACAAGAAAAGCCAGGATTGTCTTTACCAGACAGAGGCAGGGGTCATTTCAGGAAAATTATTTTAATAATGCTTATCCTATTTCATGAATAATTCATCATTTTTTTTCTTTTCGAATTGCTAGATAAGAAAGTTGAATTAAAGATTCAAAGATAAGAAGGTTGAATTAAAAAAAAAGCTTATATGTATGTGCGTGTGTGTGTGTATGGGGGATATATATATATAGAATATATATATATATAGGGAATATATACATATATAGGAGATATATAAATATAGGGGGTATACATATCCCCATGGACAGAGGAGCCTGGTGGGCTACAGTTCATGGGGTCGCAAAGAGTTGGATCTGACAGAGTGACTAATCACACGCACACACGCACGTGCACACACACACACGTGTGTATAAAGTCAACATGACCTTTCATTCTTTACTCATCCAATTCAGTAATTTGAAGGCATGGAGACATTTAAACAAACAAATAAATTATAATACACTGATTCTGTAAATACAAACCGAGCATACTATAGGGGGACTGTCTTACTTTATGAGGTTCAGACATTTTACAAAATCTTCAGCATTTCAGAAAAGAAGTGACATGGTCATTGCTCAAAAGAGGAAAAATGATATAATCTCAGAATAAAAGGAAAATAAAAATCATTAAAATTTAGCTTTCATTTTAAAATCCCGTATTCTCATATATTTTTATCATGGACTCAAATACACATCATCACAGACTGTATGGGTCAAAGGAGCACATTACAGAATCAATGATCTAATTAATGCACCTTAATTGCTCACAATGGAAAATTCCAAACTGGCTTTAAAAACCTTTAAATAATACATGGAATCCTGAAGAAGAGGCTGCTTCCTAGCATATTTGCTATGTTCAACCTAACTTACTTTTTTTATATATACTTTTTCTGTAAGGCAAGGTTGAAAACAGTAGACAGAGGCATTCGGGACTCTGAGTCTGTGGTTGGGAGCTCATTGCTTTTTTCTGATGCTGTGTAAAAAGATATTAATCAAAATAGAAGGAACACTTTGGGTTTTGTTTTTTTTTTAATAAATTCAAAAAATTGCAGTCCAAAGTTAACCTTCTTCCTCAGCCCCAGTGAATGTTGATGGTGGGGATGAGTCTTACAAATACTTACAATAATTAATTTAATATATGTTCATTGTAGATAATGTGAAAATTACAGAAAAACACAATGAGGAAAAAGCACTTGTAACGTTATCAGTTTATATTTAGTGTACACCATTCTGATCTTTTCTTTGTATCTGCACATCCCTTTGTTTTTGTTGTTTAGTCACTAAGTCGTGTCCGACTCTTTGGGACCCGTGGACGGCAGCATGCCAGGCTTCCCTGTCCTTCACTGTCTCCCAGAGCTTGCTTAAACTCATGTCCATTGAGTCAGTGATGCCATCCAACCATCTCATCCTCTGTCACCCCCTTCTCCTCTTGTCCTTAATCTTTCTCAACATCAGGGTCTTTTCCAATGAGCCTCCTCTTGGCACATACCCTAACACAGACCTATTTAGGTAACACATGCTTAGCAATCTGCTAGTACCAGTCAGGAATTGGGTTAGATGTTAGAGATACAATTTATATGATTCTGTAGATAATATTTTGTATTCCAGGTTTTTTTTTTTAATTTAGCAAAATATTATGGGCCAGGAGATTTATTATTCTTCCTCATGTTGCACATTGACAGCAAAATACTCCCTAGTCTCTAATTCATAAGCTCACTCTTTCTTCTTGAAGTTTCCCTCTTATGTGCTATTTTATCAGTTTTCACAAATGAGTTTGTTTTGCTTGGTTGATAAGTGGTGTTGATCACGATGGTACACTGAAATTTTCAGGTACAATTAAGTTTTCTCTCTCTTGTGTGTAATATTTCTGACTGTTCTCCTGTTGCTCTTCTAAGTAACTTAGTATCAGTACACTGCTTGATAAAGCTCACTTATTTTGTTCTCCTCCAGAAATGTCTAAAATAAGGAAGACACTGAAAAAAAAAAAAACCAGTAATGAAGAGGTATTGACTAACACAACATCTTTGAGTAAATACGGAAATGGAAGGATTGAAATAGAAGCTAATGGGTGATATTTTTGTATAAAATAACCCATCCCTCCTATTCTTTCCCCCAGTCTTTTTCTGTGTAATATGCATTTTTCTTTATCTTAAGAAATGACTTTGCTCACCTTGTCTCTGGTGGTTCTTTATGACTTCAGTCTCTTCTCATTATTTTTTCATGTTTCATGAAATGTAAGCTACCACTTTGATTTTGTGCACGGGGTGGCTGACGCACTTTAGGTTTCAAGCTATGATGAAACTATAGTAAAATATATCAATAGTTGTCGTGTGATCATGGACAACTATGGATGGATGTTAGAAGGGGGGAAAAAGAATCCAAACCCTGGCCATCATCTCCGTGTCTTCTGAAATCTTTCGTCTGCATCTTTGGGTTAAAGAGAAAACAGATGAAGCCAAAAATGTCTTTTGTGAAGAGCTTTGTTAAAAGGCTAGGAATTTCTAAGGGGCTGACTTTTGTGTACATCCTGCTTGGCATACAAACCATCAAGATGAGGCAGGTCCTCAAAGATCATTAGCTTTAGGAAGCTATCTAAAAGTCACACTGTTCTAAAGTTACCAAAAAAAAAGAAAAAGAAACAAAACAAAAACCTTTAAAGGCTGTATTATCTAGCCTTAATTTTTTTTTCCCCATGACTTGCTCTTACTATGAACTTGTATTTAATGATTGCATTCTAACCAGCAGGAACAAGTCCGAAGGGAATTCCCTATAAAGCAGTCAGTTTCAACTCAAAAGATGTACTCACTTACAGAAGTTTTCTTGGTCTTGTAAAGAAGCTGTCTTCAGCTGCCTGAGCTTTTGCTTCCCGGTGGGCCTTGGGCCTGGGGAGGGAGCTCCATCTGAAATGTCATTGGCTCCAGGCTGTGTTTGGGTACAAGGAATCGCTCTCTTAAAGCAGTTATTTTCTTTCGTGAGTCCCACAATCCAGAACTTTGGGCCAGCTGCCAAGTTTTCCATTTCTGAGAAACGACTGACCTATAAAAGAAGGAAGGAGCTTACCAAGACTACCCTGATGGTCCAGTGGTTAAGACTCCAAGCTTCCACTGAAGGGAGCAAGGGTCAGGGAAATAAGATCCTGCATGCTGCATGGTGCATCAAAAAGTAAATAAAAGAGAAGGAAGGAGCTATCAGGAAAGATATCCAATACATATGTATCAATTACCAGGATGTCATTACCTTTAAGCACACTCAGGACAGGTCCTATTTATACCTTTGGTGGTGGTGATTTAGTTGCTCAATCGTGTCTGGGTCTTGCAATCCCATGGACTGTAGCCTGCCAGGCTCCTCTGTCCATGGAATTCTCCAGCTAAGGATAGTAGAGTGGGTAGCCATTCCCTTCTTCAAGGGACCTTCCCCACCCAGGGATTGAACCTGGGTCTTCTGCACTGCGGGTGGATTCTTTACCATCTGAGTCACCAGGGAAGCCCCAGATTGAATATGTTCCCCTGTTGTGAATTGTATGTTCAGTTCTCGTGTTGAAATCCCCTGTATGATGATTTTCAGAAGTGGGCCTTTGGGAAGTAATTGGTTTTAGATGAGACCATGAGGGTGGGCTTCCCCCCTAGCTCAGCGGTAAAGAATCCACCTGCAGTGGAAAAGTTGCAGAAGATGCGAGTTTGATTCCTGGGTTGGGAAGATCCCCTGGAGGAGGGCATGGCAACCCACCCCAGTATTCTTGCCCAGAGAATCCCATGGACAGAGAAGTCTGGTGGGCTAAAGCCCATGGGGTCCCAAAGAGTCAGACATGACTGATTAGTGGTCTCATAAGAGGAGGAAAAGACCACAGAACTCTTTCTCTCTCTGTGATGTGAAGACACAACAAAGAGGGCTGTCTGTCTGTCTGCAAGCCAGTAAGAGATCTCTCTCTTGGAACTGATCTGCTGGCATGTATTGGGCCATATAAGAAATGGAGATTATCATGGACTTTTGTGCATAGGCAAAGAAGGGCTTAGAAAAAGGGTGAAGAGGAGAACTATCATCAGAATCTCTTATCTTAATTCTCATTTCTTAGGATTAGGGTTTTATTGTGTCCAGCACATTGCGCTCTTCCTAAATATTTCTTGACTCTTTATACTTGTCCCCATTCTCCTTCCCCTTTTCTGGCTTCTTTCCTGGAGTTTTATGATCATATCCTAACTGTCCTTCCCTTTTCCAGCCTTACCTTCACAGGTCTTACCCAAATTCTAAAACAGATTCTAACACACACATTCAACAGATTATCAAAACTTTATGAATCTTTAGAGGTCCATCCTGAATGCTTAGAAATGGAGAAAATTCTAAATAGCTCCAGCTATGTGTTGAATTTCCAACTACTTCATTCTGGTGTGTTTTGAAGACACATGAGCAACTTCTCCGTGGAAATCAGAGGAATTAGATTTCAGTCGGTTCTGAATGTGACTGCTCCCCTGCCCCCACTAAATCCAAAGCACACATTCACCCAGAAGTGACTTACATCATCTCAATATCTGGGAGTCTGCTCACTGTTGCTAAGATCTGCAAAATAAGGGGCAAAGGGAAACATTGAACAAGTTGAGGCTGTGAGATTTAGGTATATCATTCTCTGAGTTAGCTCCACAAATTTGAAAATTGTTAAACAGATAATTTACCTCTCTCTCTCTTTTTAAGTTCTTGTTGGAGTATAGTTGCTTTACAAAGTTGTGTTAGTTCCTGGTCATTGTTCAGTCGCTCGGTCGTGGCTGACTCTTTATGACCCTATGGACTGCAGCATACCAGGCTTCCCTGCCCTTCACCATCTCCGGGAGTGTGTTCAGACTGACATGCATTGAATCAATGAGGTCATCCCACCAACCTGTAGCAAAATGAATCAGTCATACGGATACATATATACCCTTCCTTTCGGGGTCCCTTCCTGTTCAGGTCACCGCAGTGCATTAAGTAGAGTTCTTTTCTTTTTGGTGATGACACTGGGTTTTGTATGGGGCTCATGAACCACCCAGTTCTCTATTCTCATAAGGTCTGAAGAAATGCATTCATGGTTTGGCTGGAGTATATTGTTCTGTTCAGAATTTAACAGGCAAGACCAAGAGAGTTAGCAGTCTGGAATGGGGCAGTGAAGGAAAGAAGATGGTGTTCCCTTTAGTTGCTTGAAAGTATCTGCGCCTTTCGCTTGTTGGCAGTACTGAGATTTAAGACTGTTAGGAAACAGAAATCTGACATTCCAAGATGCTCCCCTCGGACTTTCAGATATCTCCTTTGCATTTTGATTGTTTCAGCTAGTCATCCTTCACTTCTGATACCTATAAATATCTAAGGTTTTAGTTGATGCACATCCAGGTAGCTTTACAACGAGGATTTAAGAGCTCCATGATGGTATTTGCCATGAGTAATTGCTAGCGGAGCATATTGGATCACCTTGTATAACTTTTGCAGTCTGGTTTTAATTTCAGGTTTGACTGTTATATTGTAGCTTTGCAAAGCAATAACAAAAAAGTCATAATTTAGATTAGGAGAAACAAAACAAATGATGATGGGAATATTACCATAACCATAATTTTACAGCACAGTTTAATTATTTGGTTCAGTAATGTTCAATAATTATTTCAACACCAAAATCCCTCCCACCCCAGCCCCTGAACAAACTAAACAACTGTTTCACTACCAGCAGCTAATTTATAAGGCAATTTCAGAATCTCATGACTTCTTGTCTCTCTGAGATTTACAGTCGCTAATAAAAGGCCCTAACTTCGAGAGGCATGAATTAAAACTCATTTATAAAAAGAGGAAAAATTTAGGATTTTTTTTTTCTACTTCTATTTAGAGAGGTCCATATGCTTATTGACTTGGCTGTAAGTGGGTAAAGCTCAGTATCAGGAACCTACTAGGTAATCTTGAAATGTTGGAAAAATAAATGAATGAATGAACATATAAAGAAGCAGACACTTATGGGTAGACCAGTTGGCTTTTTAATTTTTCTCCTCGTGTTCTTTTGACTGAGATTTTGAGGGGGCATTTTGTTTGTTTTCAATGAACCCACCAAAGTTTTATTTTATGGCTTTGGAAGTCACTCTTGACTCTCCCTTATGCTCATTCACCACAGCCAGGGATTGTGTCCCGCAGATTGCCCTCATCCTAAATATTTCTTGACTCTTTGTACTTGTCTCCATTGTCCATCCCTCTTTCCTGACTTCCTTCTTTGAGTTTTATGAGCTCATCCTATCTGGCCTTCCTTTCTCCAGCCTTACCTTCACAGGTCTCTTCCCCATATGTGTGCTTGGTCGATCAATCATGTCTAACTCTTTGTGACCACATGGATGGCAGCCCTCCAGGCTCCACTGCCCATGGAATTTTCCAGGCAAGAAGACTGGAGTGGGTTGCCATTTTCTCCACCAGGGGATCTTCCCTCCAACAGGGATTGAATCTGTGTCTTTTCCATCTCTTGCATTGGCAGGCAGATTTTTTACCTCTAGTGCCCCCTGGGAAGCCCCTCTTCCCCATATACCAGCCAGAATAATATTTTATAAAATACAAAGCTAATCATTCTTCCCTCTTGCTGAAATTCCTGCCATCACTGCCACTGCTTTTAGGATCAAGTCTAACTCTTCTATCACTGGCCCTTGAGCCCTTGCTTGTCTCTCCTGCCTTGTATCCCCACACCATACCACTCTCTCACACATCCATGCTCTGTGAAAGTGTGTGTGTGTGTGTACGTACGTACGTGTTTCTCTCTGCAACTGTGAAGGCTCTAAAACCACTTTGTGAAGTTGTTCCCAATGTTCCTAAAGATTGTGGATGTCATTTCTTCTGAAAAACCTTCTCAGTTAAATATCCCTCATTTTATCGGGTTGGCCCAAAAGTTCTTTCTGGTTTTTCCATAAGATGCCATGGGAAAACCAGAAGGAACTCTTTAGCCAAACTGATATTGTCATGGCCATATTGGAGTGCCCCTTCAAAGCAACAGTTTTGTCTTCGTATGATTTCCTAATTTTGCCACCAGATGACAAACTCTACTAGAACAGGGCCAAGTCTATCTTGGTCACCATTTTATGCTCAACACTTAGCATGGTGACTAGCACATGGCAGGCACTTAATATTCATTGGATAAGTGAATAAATCACCCCTATCCAGATAAATGTTGGCTCCCCTTGTGGCTCCGATGGTAAAGAATCGGCCTGCAATGCAGGAGACCTGGGTTCAATCCGTAGGTCGGGAAGATCCTCTGGAGAAGGAAATGGCTACCCACTTAAGTATTCTTGCCTGGAGAATTCCCTGGACAGAAGAGCATGGTGGGCTACAGTCCATGGGGTGGCAAAGAGTCAGACACAACTGAGCGACTGACACTTCCACTTTCATGAGAAGGATCTAGGGTTGTATCTCAAAACCAAAGTTCTTTGTCTTTAAGGATTTCAAAGTGCCCCACGAAATTGAGATAGAATTGATTTCATTTCTTCAACCATAGTGGTTGAATTCTGTTTGAGTCCTTAAAAGAGTTAACAGAATATGATGATTCAAAAACTCCATGTTCCATAAAAATAGTGCTATTAAGAAGAAAGCTATACTTCTCGGTAACCTCGGCGACACTCTGCTCTGTTTGACTTCCCTGACTGCAGCTGGTTTTGAGTATAATGCCATTGATTTTGAGAGATTTCATAAAGATAATTAGATATACTGGAGTGTGTTCTATATTCTCAGCATTTCAGAGGCTATGCAAAGCCACCCTAACTTTTGAAATATATACCTGGCATTACTTTCTTGAGAAACTTTCAGTTTTTTATGCAGTGGAAAAAAAATATAATAGTAAGTCTACCTCCTGAAGCATGAAGAAGGAATAAACCACTAAAGAGTGGGGATTTTTGCCTCTTTTTTCATTTATGGAAATCAATGTATGAAATGTATGTTTAATTCATACATTAGTTATCACGGTCCCAAAGCATAACTGTTTTAACACCTTGAGCTTTCTTACATTGGTGCAGGGAAAAGAGTGCAAAATCATTAGAAACATGATTATGTTTTAATTTAGGTCTTTTAGTCATATAAGCAGAATGCAATTAAACAAGAAGTGCTCGCTATGTCTACATATTTCAAATAGGCTTTCAATTTATCACAGTTTTATGTGTATATTCTTCAAATGCATGAGACTTCCTCAAGGCTATGACAATGAATTATAACTATGTTCTTGTAATTATTTTCAGTTTACAAAAAAGAAAAAAAAAACTGTTTGTTGAATAAACTATTAAGTTAAACACATTAAACAGCTAGTTTGCATTGGGATTCTGTGAGACTTGATGCCAGCCGTAGGATACTCTCCAGTCCTAGGCTGGGGTAGAAAATGTCTTGGATGTTATGACATCAACTCAGTCATTATCACCATCCTCGTCATTATTGTCATTTTCACCGTGAAAATTGGATGCAGGCATTTTGTTTATCTTAACAGTAATTCTGTGATCTTTATTAACCCCATTTTCCAAATGAGGGGAGTTTGAAAGTTTCAGTGATTTGCAGAAAGCCACAGAGCTGAGAAGTATAGTAACTAAGACAGGAAACCAAGAAGACTGCCTTCCCAGCTCATTCTGTTAATCATAAGGGTGCTTCGGAGCTGGCCAGATAATGAGGAGGAGTGGTGAGTGGGAATGAGAAGTGGTCAGGGAATTGAAAGAATGGAACAGAATGACTCAAAATCTAAGTTGTAATCTCATCATCAGTTGACAGTTTGACCCTGGGCAAGTGACTTATGAACACTTAATCATATAATGTCTACAATGCTTGTGCACATAATGGAATTCATCGGCAGTATTACTGTGTTGCTCAAAGAAGCAAATCTTCCAAAATTAAACTAGAATACAGAGGATTTACTATGTTGGAATTTTATAAAATAATCAGATTTTATTTGTAAAAAAATAAATGTAAAAGAATAGGTAGGGACATTATGAAAAAGAATAGTGAAAGGGCTTGCCTTATTGGATATCACTATATTATAACACTAATATCATTGTGTGTGTGTGTGTGAGAGAGAGAGAGAGATAACATAAAATAGAGCTGGTACTTGAAAAAAAATTATGTTGCTGTCATGGTGGTGATGATGATGATGGTGGTGCTGCCATTATTGTTACTCAGAAACTCTCAACATCTCTGACCGCTTTGGGATTGTCTAAGAGATGCAGCACATTGTAGAGGGAGAAGTTCCTTAGAGAAGTTTATCTGTTTGGATCTGCCTTTTATACCTAGGGCTTTGAGCTTTTCTGTCCAACAAGACCCGTGTCTCTCAAGTTGAAAGGGGTCCTTGAGGGGCCAGCTGTGTGCCTGGCCACTCCATATGACTCACATGAAATCCTAGAGCATCAAAAGCCTTTGAGTCACCAGTAGCTACAGCATCCATCAAATCAGTGCCCTGACAAGGGCTGTGAATTGAGTTTATGGCTAAAGCAAGGCTGTGGTTAAGGAAAATAGCCTTGTTAAGACCTTGCTGCTTTTCAGACGATTGGAATCAGTCCACATCTGACTGATTCTAAGCACCATTTTTGATGATTACAAGCTCCCTGGTATGGATACCTTTAAAGAGCCACCAACGCAATTCATCTTAGACGCTTCACCTCCAGTCTTCCTTGGGAATATTCACAGAATCACCTGATTTCTTCCTGGTCACCATATTCAACGCACAATGAACAATTTGTTGGCTCTTCCACTATTAAAGGAAAATAATATTAACACAATTCAGCCTCCCTTGAATGAGTCTATATTCTCTGCAAATTAACCAACTGGAATAAAGTCACTATGCAGAGATATCATGATATCAAACATAACTATATTCTTCTTGGTCATTATTTATATTAATTACATAGTGTAGTATGTAGAATGTGTGTGTGTGTGTGTGTGTGTCTGTGTGTGTGTGTGTGTGTGGTAGTTTCTCAGTCATGTCCAACTCTTTGGGACATCATGGACTGTAGCCCGCCAGGGTCCTCTATTCATGGAATTCTCCAGGCAAGAATACTGGAGTGGGTTGCCATGCCCTTCTCCAAGGGATCTTCCCGATCTGGGGATTGAACTCACATCTCTTATGTCGCACGTCTCCTACCACATGTGTGTTCTTAGTCGCTCAGTTGTGTCCAACTCTTTGCAACGCTGTGGACTGTAGCCCACCAGGATCCTCTGTCCATGGGGATTCTCCAGGCAGGAATACTGGGGTGGCTTGCCATGCCCTCCTCCAGGGTATCTTCCCGACCCAGGGATTGAACTGAGGTCTCCTGCATTGCAGGTGGATTCTTTCCCAGCTCATCTACCGGGGAACCCTACCTAGCACATAGTAGGCACTTAATAAATATTTGCTGAATAGAATATAAATCACCTCTGATCAATAGACTGAGGAGGCTTGGGTTGAATAATGCACTATGTTGGCATAAAAAGATGGCTTGTGAGTTTTCTTCTTTCTCAAACTGCCTTTCACAGTGAGAGTTCTGTTCCTTAAGCTTGGCTGGTACCAAGAAAGTCGTTGCTCTGCCATCTGATCAAGAAAGAACCCATAGTGCCTGCTTACTAATTGGTAATCTTTTCTTATTTATGTGTGCACTATGACAAAGCATGAAATAACTCCATCTCCTAAAACCGACCCAAAGATGAATCTCAGACCTCTGCAATGAAAGCTGTGTTGGAATTCATCATCGTGTAAATGAGAAAGTGCTTTCAACCCTCCAAGCTCTGGGTACACTCCTCTAGCCCTTTTTTCCCCCCAAGTTTCTGAAATATTTATGTGAGAATAATTCGTAAAATAATGAATATAGCTTTCCAGTGGCGCAACAAACGCACACTATATTTCTACTATCGTTTCTTATTAAATATTTATATGTATATTTTGTGCTTGCTTCATAACTGCCCATTTACTGATGCTTAACAAGCACAGATAGTCCAGTTGAGGAAAAATAATACCAACCAACAATAACCGAAAACAAACAGATGAACCAAGGGGAGCTTGTTTCTGCACTGGTTACATTTTAAAAGTGCATTTAACATTTTTAATACAGTCCATATTTCATAAATCCCACATGTTGACATGTCCTAGAGGAAGATGGATGGGTCGGCTTGGAGGTACGCCTCTATCTAGCTTTGTGTGTGCCTCTGCAGAGTTCATCTTTACTTCCCTTTAGCGGAACACAAAAATATGATTCTCTAATAACTGGTATAACTGCATCATCTTCCAATACAGACTGCATTATTAAATCACAGAGACAGACAAAACCAGAGTAGTAGGGAAGCTTAACTTCCACTTGATATCAGACTGTAAATGCCTACTTACTGTAACCAGAAGGAAATGAACAACAGTGCCCAGTGCCTGGAATTTGGGACAACTTCTAAACTGACTGCACCAGAGTCTTGTTTGTGTGCAATTATATTCATGCCTTATGTTTTCACACTGCTTTTTCATACCCAAGGCCACAATGATATAATCAGAACAGGAATTGTTATTCCCTTTCTGCAATGAGAAAATAAGGTTCAGAGAAGTCACACAAATGGTTCAAATTCTTTCCATAAGGCTTCAAACCGTATAAATTGCTTTCACGCACACAATCACATCACGTTGTGTAAGGGGGAGAATAATCCACCTCGATTTTCTTCCAGGTCCCGAGATACCCACTCCAAGAGCATAGGGAGAGAGTTGGCTTCAGACTAGAAGCTTAAACAGGCTTTCGCAAATGGTAGTTTCAAAACATACACAGAGCCTTGGCTTAGCCAAGGGCAGTCCGGAGCTGAGTTGGAGGATCAGGGTTGCAGAGAGCTGAGTTGTTCTGTAGACACAGAGAAGAGGAATTCAAGGATGCTTTTGTTTTTAAAAGGGATCAGAGCTCCAGGTCACGTCAGGGTGGGAGGGACGGGAGAGAAAAATGACTGGATGGCAGTGTGTGTGTTGATGTACTTCTAGAAGTGGTGATGCCTGATGTTTGAGATGTGTGTTTTTGCAGTGTCAACTCCTTACCCGCCCCCACCACCTTCTGCTTCCCCTCTCTGTTGGGCATTTCCTTTCTTCTTGGTTTGAGTGGAACCACGTGACTAGTTCTGGCCACTGAGCTATAAATAAAAGTGACAGGTGGTGGGACATATATAGTACTTTGTAAATGTACTTTTCCCTCTGACATGGTGACTAGAAACATTTGAGATCATAGCTCTCCCTAGGTCCCTGAGAGGTTTTGAGGACCACGACCTACTTCATCCGACCACATCCATAATGGACCTGTCAATATGAGTGAGAAACAAGCTGCTGTAATTCCTAAGCCCTTGTGATTTTTGGAGTCATTTGTTACTGCAGCATTCCTTGGCTCATCCTGACTGATACAATCCACTATATACAAAAAGCCCTATGTGAACATTTTCCTTATATATTTGTTGTGAAGGAAAGGGACTGCATTTCATGTTAGGGCCAACTTTAATTCAAACATTACTTAACCACAGCAAGAGACAGAGGAAAGAACAAAAACACAGTGAGGACAAGAGATGGAACCCCAATAAACCCTGTCACACCCTGGCAGTCCACAGAAATCCACAGAAATTTGGACTTTCACAAACTATAAAATGAATGTTTAGACAGATCTTCCCTGATGTCTCTGCAAATAAAGAATCCACCTGCAGTGTAGGAGACATGGGAATGTGGATTCAATCCCTGGGTTTAAGTATGAGTCGGGAAGATCCCCTGTAGAAGGGAATGGCTACCCACTCCAGTGTTCTTGCCTGGAGAATTCCATGGACAGAGGAGCCTGGCGGGCTATAGTCCATGGGGTCACAGAGAGTCGGACAAGACTAAGCAGCTAAGCTCGCGCACACACACGCCATAGGTTTCCACTGTCATTTTTCTAATAGCTATTATTTACAAAGCAACGTGTTGTCAACAGTGGTTTTAGAAGCATAAAGTCAGGCCCAACTATATCATAGCACTGATCCACAATTGCAAACTGATCCACTATGTAATCATAACATGCTTTTCTGGGCAAGCAAACACAACCTCTGAATCCTTCTTAACACAGTGCTGCAGGCAACCACTGGCAATTTCTCAGTTGACCATGGAGTGGAATCTTATTTGCCGTCTCAGTTCTATTTAGTGTTGTGTTTGCAAAGAGACTTTAGATGTGTTGGATTCTCTGTAAATGTACAGTCCTGCCTCATATTCAGATCTGATGGTTTTCTAAAAGACTGTCATTTCAAGTTTCATTGAATCAGTCCTCCTATCTGCCCAGTCCCATCTGTAGTTCTTTCTACCTATATCTGTTAATTTTCTAAAATATCCTGCATCTTTCATACTCAAAGTGCCTTTTCCCTGCTCCATCCTCTCAACTAAATTTTCCAGATCCAGCTCTTCTTAGACAGGGAATTTTGTGGTAGTGCCCTGAGCTACCAAGGTATTTCTTTAAATATATTTATTGATTGATTGATTTTTGGCCACACTAATTCTCCATTGCTGTGCATGGACTTTTCTCTAGTTGTGGCCAGCAGGGGCTATTCTTCATTGCGGTGTTTGGGCTTCTTACTGGAGTGGCGTTCCTTGTTGTGGGACACGGGCTGTAGGCGCATGGGCTCAGTAGTGGTGATCATGGGCTTAGTTGCCCTACAGAATGTGGAATCCTTCCAGATCAGGGATTGAACCCATGTCCCCTGTATTGGTGAGAGGATTCTTAACCACTGGACCACCAGGGAAGTCCTACCGAGCTGTTTCTTGCCAGTGGTGTGTGGTAGGTTCACAGCTATCAGTCATGGGATGTTTCAGCTAAGCTTGCGTGGCCCGTTAGGGGATAAGAGAGGGCACATGTTCCCGCCTGGGCCAACATTGGACAGTAAGGATAGGATGGAAGGGTGTAGGAAATTGGGAATAAACAGGATGTAAGGTTGGCTGGGTAGTTGAAGAAGGAGAGAGAACCTCTGGGGTTTTAACTGCCCTGGGATCTGCAGTCACATTCCTCTTGACTCCAGTCACCATGACCCACTGCTCTGACTACAGGGATGGACACGTGACTCAGGCCCAGCCAATTAGCATTGGCTTTTTTCCTGCACTGGTGACTGGTCCAGGGTGGGCATGTGACCTAATCTGGCCAGACAGCTTTCCTGGAGATTTTCTTTCTTTCTTTCTTTTTTTTTAATGTGGGCCATTTTTAAAGTCTTTATTGGATTTGTTATAATATTGCTTCTGTTGTCTGTATTCTGGTTTTGTTTTGTTTTGTTTTTGGTCTGAGAGGCATGTGGGATCTTAGTCCCCAGACCAGGGAGCACCCTCTGCATTGGAAGCATGGATCTTAAACACTGGACCATCAGGAAAGTCCCTTCTTAGAGATTTTTCAAATGGGAGATGAACATTAGCTTTGAAAGCCTCAGAAACATGAACTAGAATATCCCAGTAGCTTCCCCCGCCCCCCCCCCCCCCCCCCCCCCCGCTTTCTAGAGTGTTTGAAATACAAACGGAAAAGGCAGGGTGGGGAAAGAAATGAATACCCTTCCCCTCCAAAAGCTAGCCATGGTGAAAACCACATGGAAACAAAGGTCACTGGAGGCTCCATGTATTCCAGTTATTATAATTTCTTGTAATGGATGAATGAGTCAATGCCTACATGTTTTTGGAGCTGCTGGAGACCAAAATATATACATTTTATATGGTTGGCAGAAATAAGCCACTTTAAGCTCTGGAGCAGAGAGATAAGCAGATGCAAATGCTACATTAAGAGGCTCAATCTGGTAATGGTTTTTCAAGTTGAATACACCAAGCCTGGGACGGGGTTAACAAATGCATAGCACATCCCCTCCCCTTCCACATCTGTGCCTGTGGCAGACATTACTAATCAATCTGGGCACCTTTACCTACCAAGTCAAATCCGTCTCAATGCAGTGCTGCAGGCAGAGACTGCCCATGCGCAGAGCTGGTTCCAGAAGGAAACCCATTTGCTCTTCTGAACTGAGGGGCGGGGAGAACAGTAGGAGTCAGAACAATAATTAGACATAAGGCTCTCAAGGGGCTTCCCAGGTGGCGCTAATGGGAAAGAACCCGCCTGCCAATGCCAGATACGTAAGAGGCATAGGTTTGATCCCCGGGTCAGGACGATCCCGTGCAGGAGTGCATATCAACCCACTCCAATATTCTTGCCTGGAGAATCCCATGGACAGTGGAGCCTGGTGGGCTATGGTCCACAGGGCCGTAAAGAGTTGGACATGACTGAAGCAACTTAGCAGGCACACACGCGAGGTTCTCAAGACTGGATCTAAACAGAGAGGGAGTGATGGAAGGAATACATACCTGACACTTGTAATAGTTGACTGGGACTGCCACAGGGGCCACAACAGGGTGACTTAAACAAAATGTTATTGCTTCACAGTTATTGAGGCTGGGAGTCTAAAATCAAGGTGTTGGCAGGCTCGGTTCCTCCTGAGGGCTATGGGAAAAGCGGCTGCTCCAGGCTTCTCTCCTCGGCCTATCGGTGATCATCCTCTCCTCCTGTCTCTTCACAGTGTCTTCTCTCTGAATGTGTCTGTGCCTTAAATTCCTTCTTCTTAGAAGGACACCAGCCTACTCTAATTAGCCTGTTTTTCACCTGATCCCTGCTGTGAAGGCTGTCTCCCAAATAAGGTCACATTCCGAGGTCCTGGGAGTTAGGACAGCTTATAACACTCGCCATGGTGCTTACCACGGGCCAGACATAGACATGAGTCGATGTACTATCATCCACTTGACCCTGAAAGCGACCAACATGATGAGTGTTTTATTGTCCCCATCCTACAGAACAGAAAACAGAAGCTCAAAGAAATGTATATAGAGTCACACAACCAGGATTGCTGGTGGGGCCAGGATTCAGACCCAGGCTCCTGACTGGGTTCTCTGACATAAAAAGAGGGGAACTTGGTTAAGTATTGCATGTACAGATGAAAACAAGCAAACAGAATCATCAGCTATCTTTGGACTTGGTTTCTGGGAAAATGGTGATGTCAGTTCTTCTTAATATTTCAGTGGCTCCCTATTCTCTGCAGGTTAAGACCTAAATTATTTAGCAGGATGATCAAAGCTGCTCATGATCCTAGATGCCTCATTAATTTTGTCTCTAACTATTTCCTGACCTCTTCAGTCTCACAAAACTAAACAATTTGCAGTCTCTCTACTTCAGGGAAGGGAAATGAAAAGGGGCTTGGCGGGTACGAAGGACCTCGAGTGAGAACAGAATGAACACTTCATCTCATCCTTGTGTTTATTACCGGCTACACTTACCAGCTGTGTGACCACAGATAAGTTACTTAAACTCTCTGATTCTCTAGCTTCCCACCTTGTCAGATAAAGTAGAAATGATCCCATTCCATACATTTACAGGAATATCCATGGAGATTAAATAAGATAACATATGTAGAGAGCTCAGTTCAGTGTCTAGCATGTGACTATACCCACAGTAACCATTCAGTTTGGAATACTTGGAGTCCAAAGTAACCAGTAACAGCCAGACAGGTAGACACAAGACTGGGATGCAGGTGACATTCTTGGAGGCATTCATCCTTTGTCTCTTTGCTTCGTGAAATGTCCATCCCCCAGATGTGACAAAGCTCCCCTTTCTCCCTTTGTTCTCTCTTCCACAGGCTCCCACCTGAGTTAAGAATTGAAAGTCTTAAACAGATTCCTCTCTTATCTTAGTGGTCAATTCCTGGCCAGCTCTAACTGTGAGGATCTGGTTCCTTACGGCCAATCTGTAGATATTCTTGGTGACCCTGACCCCCTACATCTCCTGACGTCACTGTATTCATAGATGGCTTCTCTAAGAAAACCACCATGAATGCTGTAATTAATATGAATGGCTATGGTATATATCAAATAGATCGTTAAGGCAGAGGTGGAGATGCAGCCATTTATGTTAAAGATGCATTTACATTTTATGTGCTGAAGCCAAAACCTAGAAAGCATCTAGCTCAGAAATCTCACTTTGCTACATTTTGGGATTATTTTAAGTTGCTGGAGATCCTTTTCATGCTTGCTTAATGCTCCGCTGTTGAAGCCTCTGGGAATCTGAACGAGTTAATAAGGTAGGTTTTTAATAGAAGTATATAATCAGCTAAATCACAGCCTTTAATGTCACAAATTTCAAAGACCAACTGATTTAATTATGTGTTAGTTCATAGACACGAGAGAAAGTTTTGTTTGATTTCACTGGTCTCTCTCCCATAGACATTCAGCTGCAGGAAGATTTACTTATAAATTATTGTGGAGAAGAATCTTCCTCAAGCAGACACCATATGTAACTGCAGCTTACCTTTAAGGGAAAATATTGAAGTAACACCCTCGAGCTGTTCTGTTCTGTGTTGAGAACTCGGAGCTAGATTTCTATCTTTGTAGTGAGTATCGAAACCTTGCCTCCTACATCCAGGCTGTTCAGAAATGAGATGAAATCCTTTCTTAGAGTGATAGTGTCCAAACGGTTTCTATCGTCCTTTGTTGATCCTATGAGCTAAAAACACGTGTTTAAATGGAGAGATTTCTTTTGATTTCCTTTCCTTTCTTGTCTTCCCCTCCCCCCTTCTTTTTTAGGGGAAAAAAAAAGTTGTTCCTGGTAGTATCCAGCCTGTGAAATGTTTTTAATAAAAGCTTAGACTTAAGTTAGAAGGGAACATTTTTACCCCAGGTGTCAATGATGTTGCCACTTGCTGAGTTCCGAAGCACAGAGCAGATGGGGGAAGAGGGAAAACTGGGGAGTCACACACGAGGAGGGGGTGCTGTTTATGCCAGTGACAAGCGGATCCTCTGCAGCATTCACTGCTGAGCTTCTGGCAGCTGTGTTCTGCAAGTACCTGTAATGAACTGCAGAGGAAGAGGCGTCTGGTACTGGACGGAGCCGAGCTGCAGCAGACAGGAGCTGGTTCAGAGGCTCCCTCTGCCCACAGGGCATGATGGTTGGCCGGTTGACAATCAGCCACGCTCCAGATGCCCGAGGCCCAGAGGCAACCAGGCAGTGAGTGTGCGTCCAGCTTTCCAAACTCTGGGTACTTTGACCCTGCTGCAGCTCTGAGCCTTGATTAATCGGGGCTGGGGAACCAGCAGGCTCTTCCAAAGTGAGCAGATGCCAGATGCTCTGTCCTGGGTCACTGCAAGAAAACACAAGTTTACAGATGGGATACAGGCAGCAGACTCTCTGCCTTCAAGGATCAGAACTCTCTGCTTCTTACTGTCAGCGGTTACAAAGTATTGGCGTGGCCAAAGTGGTCCATGTGATGCTGTGAAAAACCCGAACAAACTTTTTGGTCAACCCGATATTAAGCATCGACAATATGTAAGGGCTTCCTTGGTGGCTCAGTGATAAATAATCTACCTGCCAATGTGGGAGACACAAGAGGCATGGGTTCGATCCCTGGGTGGGGAAGATCCCTTGGAGTAGTAAATGGCAACCCACTCCAGTATTCTTGCCTGGAGAATCCCATGGACAGAGGAGCCTGGTGGGCTACAGTCCATGGGATTGCGGAGAGTCAGACGTGACTGAGCGCCTGAGCACACAGTATGTAAGACCCTCTGTCTACCACATGCTGTGTTCTTCTTAGTTCCAGACCCCAAATATGTCTTCTGACCCCCTTTTGGAGAGATAAAATGAAGTACAGACTTATTTGAGGACTAAATGGTACAACTGGGATTCTAGCCCAGACACATCTTACCGTAAGACTTTGTTTCTTTTTATTTCAATAGTGGTTTGCGTTTAAACAATTTAAGCAGCCAAACTTATATTTGGTAGGAAACCTCCTGGAGATTGAAGCTTTGACTGAAGCAGAGAGACAACGATTCAACGGTCCGGGTTGGCCTCTTTATCCTTTCCTGATGTTGAAGGGACCACATAGCCATCACTCCAGTGAAGGAGAGCTGTGGTTCTCCGGGTGTGGTCCCCAGATCAGCAGCATCAGTCTCCCCTGGGAGCCTGATACCTGCACACGTTCTCCAGCCCCACCCCAGACAGACTGAATCAGAAACTCTAGGACCAGGGGCTGGAATCTGAATAAGCCCTCCAGGCGATGCTGATGTGTGTTCCAGTGTGAAAGCCACTGGCCTAGAGTCGTCAAAACAAATTTTGATAACAGCTAAGCTCCACCCTGCCTTTTGGTCCATGGGATGCCTCATGTTGTTCCTGAGGATTTCACTGCAAGAGTGATGGATTAAATCCAGTCTTATTTTTAAGGGCTTCCCTGGTGGCTCAGACGGTAAAGATCTGCCTGCAATATAGGAGACCCAGGTTCAATTCCTGGGTTGGGAAGATCCCCTGAAGTAGGAAATGGCAACCCACAAGGAATGGGTCCTATTTACTCAATGCACCATTGAAGGACAAATATTGACAATATTGACTCATGATAAAATAGAAATTACTTCTCTTGATCACTTGTGGTTAAGAATTAAAAACCACTTATTTGAAGAAAGTTAAATATTTACCTGGATTTCATGGGTCAAAGATGCTGTTGACTTTAGTGTGTCTGTTGTTGATGTGCATGTATGTGAATGTGTGTGAGAAAAGAAACAAATGCTACAAAGCAAATTATGCCTCACCTTTCCTTATAAGGGCTTCCCAGGTGGCCCTGGGTCGGGAAGATCCCATGGAGGAGGAAATGGCAACCCATTCCTGTATTCTTGCCTGAAAAATCCCAGGATCAGAGGAGCCTGGCAGGCTATAGTCCCTGGGAGTCTCAAAGAATCAGACAGGGTTTAGTGAGGAAACAGCGACAGCAGCATTCATTGTAAATGGCAGCTGAATTTGCAAGATGTTGAAATGCAAAAATAAATAAATAAATAAATAAATAAATAAAGCAACTACCTTGGAACTGGTGAAACCTGGAATGGAAGAAATGAGAATTAAAGAAATCTTGGAAAACCCCTTTCTTTGGGTCTGTTAGCCAGGTGTCTGTTGAAGCAAGATTGTTCTGTTCTAGTCAATTTAAAACAAAACAAAGAAATAATCTTTTCTTGCTTGTGACAGTTTTATCCACTCCCATAGCTTTGATTGCCATCAATTCGCTGATGAACTTTGTCATATTCTCTGAGTTGCATCTTTCGTGCAGTTTTAAAATTATCATGCCTCACACCAAACTTGTGGTCTTCCCTCCCATTTTTATTGTAGACTTTACTTTTCTTGCTCTTATTGTTTTATTTTTTAAGGCATCTTTATTTTTTATTTTGGTTGCACTAGATCTTCATTGCCTGGTATGTGGGCTTCGCTGTCCTGTGGCATGTAAAATCTTAGGTCCTCAACCAGGGATCTCCCCTATGCCGCCTGTATTGGAAGGTGGATTCTTAACCAAGGAAACACCAGGGAAGTCCCTTTTACTGTTTACATAAAATTTCACATCTTCTTTCTCATGCATCTACAATGCTTTTAACTTGACCGGAGACTACAAAGTGGCTGATACCTGTGTTTTGAAATCTAAGTTATCGTGGATGATGTTTCAAAGTGAGGTTGGGCGATGAAAAAGGCTCTGATGATAAAAACAAGATGGCACCTGATAAATTACATTGAGAAGTTGACCCTAATTTTACAGGTTCTGCTTTAATTTTGAGAAGCCAAAGGAATAGGGTAATATCAATAGAAGCCTCCCTGAAAAAGAGTGATCATTCCCTAAAATGTTCATAATCTTTTTTTCTATCACATGTAGTAGATGATTCATTCTTTTCTTTTCTTTTTCCTTCTTTCTTTCTCTCTCTCTCACACACACTCTCTCTCTCTCTTTTTATTTTATTTTATTATTTTATTTCTTGTAGTTTGGCCAAATGACCACAGAAGGCTTCAGCAAGTTAGTACAAGTAGTTTTTGATAGATTTTCCTTTCTTGCTCTCTCTCTCTCTGGAATCATCATTTCATCACTAGTCCTCACTCCATTTGGGGCATTTGCTTATGTGTTTGATTTGATGTGCTCTGGTAATTATAACATTTTCAATGAGTCTCCTAAGCTTCTGGATCATTTCCCTAGAGAACAAGTTTTATTTAGCATGCAGGCACGTTTGGCAGTAGTTGTGACATTTTGAACATTTCATTTCTTTACCAAAAAATAATTAACTTTTGGAAAAACCAATAAAAAGAAATCAAAAGAAAATCAGGGACAACAAAGCTTTATAGATTTATGGTTCTGACAGTCCAAATCCCATACTCTCAGTGCCTGATGGGCACCATGAACCAAAGGGCTGAAACTGTTTGAAAACTTTTTTTCATTTTTCTGTAACAATCCAAACTTGGAGGGGAAAGAGATCACTGATGTCAACATTTAGAAAGCAATATTCTCTTTATATAGTCACTTATTGTCTTGGGTTTCATTTTTGGTTCAGGGGGAAATTAAATTCCCTGGCAATTGTACTATCTGTCTACCTGAGAAATTTTATCTCCACATAGTTTTTATTTGCTATCTGTCCTCTGGGTAAAATACCATAGATCCACAGGGTTGGAAGTGCCTTTTAGAGGTCTTCTGGTTCATTCTGCTCTTCCTCGAAGGTCAGTAGTTAAATTATTCCTGGCCCAGAAGTCCCTTATATTCTAATATCCAAAGGTTCTGTAGAGAAGCCAAGGGGGGGGGGGGGGGGGGGTGGAGCCTCCTGAGAATATTTGCAGCTTGATTCTACAATCTCATTCTTTGGTTGTAAGAATCGTTTTAGCATCTGAGTTCCTTCCCGTGTCAAGCACACAAGTAGCTTACAATAGGTATATGAGCAGATCCAACTCTCTCTTTCTACCTGATGCGAGCAATTCAGCTGAGAGGTGTGTGTGCTGAGATTCTTTTCTTCTCACAGAGGTGGGTTGGTTATGGGGCTGTCACCGGGATTCCAGGAAATCTGGGCTCAAATCTCAAGGTCAGGGACTTCCCCGGTGGCCCAGTGGTTAAGAATCTGCCTTGCAATGCAGAGGACGCAGGTTCGATCCCTGTTTGAGGAACTAAGATCCCACATGCCATGGCAACTAAGCCTGCCCGCTGCAGCCACTGAGCCCACATGCCCTGGAGCCCAAGGACAAGCAGAGAGTCCGTGCCCCAAAGCAGAAGATCACACTGATTCAACAAGGACTCCTCACGCTGCAAGTAAGACCTGAGGCAGCCAAATAAATGACTATTTAAAAAAAAAAAAAAGATCTCAAATTCCTTCCTGCAACATGCGGTGGGTTGCAGTATCTCACACAATTTTCACTGCTCCCTCCTGAGTGGCCCCGCCTGCCTGCCTTTCCTGGTTGGGGGCTTTTTTTCTCCCACCCTGTTGCTGCCATCCTTGGCTACAAGACTCACTTCAGCCCATGAACTGTGAGTGGAAATTGCATATGTCATTTCCAAGTGGAAGAATGTAAGGATCAGTGTGAGCCTCCCTGGGTCTCTTTTCCTTCTGCCCTAAGGCCAGTGATGCCTTAGGTAGGGGGTGCTCTATCCGTGTGGTGTCCCAGAGATAAGAGGGCTGAGGAACAGAATGGGAGATGACCTGGGTGGGGTGGGCATGCTCAAGAGAGAAAGTGGTCATTTATTGTGAGTCGTTCGTTAGGATCAGTTGTTTGTAGGATATGATTTAACTGTGTTGAGTTTGGTATTTGCTGCCTTCCCTTGTCTAATTCCCAAGTGGTCTCTGAGCCTTTGGAGGATGGGGAGGAGTTCCGATTCGTATCTGCAAGCTCACTCTTACCCCACCAGCACCCGCTATATTGCTTCGTACCTCCTGCCTGCTTGTTAAGTGCCTGGTGAGCTGTACTGAAGTTCGGTTTGGGTCATTTTAGGCCAGCTTTTTCAGTTCTCAAACCCAGCCTTTGCCAAAGGGAGAGTGAGATTTCAGAACTTCTGTACGTCTATTTCAGGTGGTACACAGACACAGCAGAAAATAGCATCAGATCCCATCATAAGAAAGTTATTCCCTTTTCAACTCCCTTTTAATACCTCTTAAGGCCTTCAGGACAAACAGCGGTGGGGGGGGGGGTGCTTCCCTGGGGGTCCAGTGGTTAAGAATCTGCCTTCCAGTGCAGGGAGTGTGGATTCGATCCCTGGTTGGGGAACTAAGTTTCCACAGGCCGCAGGGCAAGTAAGTCTGTACACTGGCAACTGCTGAGCCCGCACACTGCAACTGGAGACGCCTGTGTGCTGCCAGGAAAGCTCCTGCATGAGGGAATGGGGATCCCACCTGCCGCCACTAAGACTTGATGCAGCCAGATAAATACACTGATTTCATTAATGTTTAAAACAAAGAAGTATCATATCCATAGACTCGAGTCATAAACAGTAATAACTAGAATATAATAAGACTGATCTGTGTGTATTTGTGCAATAGTTTCCTATTTATACTAGTAGTTACTTTCACAGGATTAGAAAATTGTGTGTTGTGTAAAAAGTGAGATGGATAAAAACATCAAGCAAATATAACATAGGCAGCAAGGTGATATGGCAAACACTAAAAGTATGGCAAGGGATTGAAATCTGGGGGGAGAAAAAAAACAAAAAAAGCACACCTCTTATAAGCTCTTTTGGACCCTACGTGATTTGTCATAAAAGCCAAAACAGATGAACTGAGATCGGATGGTAAAATGATGATGTAAGACCTTATCACCGTGGTGGTTGCTGATGGTTTGGTGATAGCAGCAGAGTTTTTCTTTTCCATCCAAGGACTTTTCCCTCCATATCATCGCTCGACTGAGTTCTCTATTATTAGCCTACTCCAAGTGGAGAACAAGGCTGGTGCATAGATTCATTGTCACCCTCTGATTTAAAATTTTTTCACCCTCTACACCCACTTCCTGTCCAATTGCAGAAGTTACTGGAACCACTGGTGTGAGTGAAAAGAACAATTAACAGATTCAGTGGAGTTTTAAATAAAACGTGTGAGCGCAGGGAAGCATAAAGTTGAAAACCCTAGAACAGACTCTTCTTGCCTTCCTGTATCTGTGTTTAAGTATTGCCTCAAATTGGTCCAATGTGCTTGATTATTTGTCTCTGACGCTTCAAGACTATGAACTTTTTGAGGACAGCAACTGTGTCTAGTTCACAGTTATGTTGCTCAATAAATGTTTTGTCTGCTAGGAGTTGTTCCAACAGCTATCCATTCATTAGTAGCTTTCAATTAAAGCTGGATGATGTGTTCCATTCCAGATGCCAATACATCCATTTTTATTATTAATAATAAAGATTGCACAATATTCATAGCAGCTACAAGTGATAAAATATGAATCGGGAGCTCAGTTAGGGACTTGTGTCTCTGAAAACTTCATCTTACAGCAACCTAGCAAGATGAGTGATATCATCTTTAGTAAGGAAATTGACCTGGTCGCTCAGATGGTAAAGAATCTGCCTGCAATGCAAGAGACCTGGGTTCAATCCCTGGGTTGGGAAGATTCCTCTAGAGAAAGGAATGGCAACCCACTCCAGTGTTCTTGTGTGGAGAATCCCATGGACAGAGAAGCCTGGTGGGCTACAGTCCATGGGGTCTCAAAGAGTCAGACACAACTGAGTGACTAATACTAACTAAGGAAAGTGAAACTTCCAGTAGTTAATCAACTTGCCAATTGATACTAGAAGTAGAAACCAAATACAGGTTTGCCTGATTTCCAAAACCCAAAAATCCATTTGCCACTTCCCCTTAGCACTACCGTGTTGATAAGGGGAGATTGACAAAGCGAGAGGGATTTTGTGTGTGTGTATGTGTGTGTGAGAGAGAGACAGAGAGATAGACAGAGACAAAGACCGACTTTGTTGTTCAATTAGTAAGTCGTGTCTGACTCAGACTCCATGGACTGCAGCATGCCAAGTCTCCTTGTCCTTCACCGTCTCCCAGAGTTTGCTCAGACTTATGTCCATTGAGTTGGTGATGCCAACTATATAGCATTCTGAATTCACTCTTATGTATTAGTTCCTTATTTCTTTACCTTTGATGATTAATTTTCCAGTGTCTCCAGCATAGTATTACTCAATGCCTTTGTTCCAAATCACTGAAGCTGGCAGCATGACTTTCCTTGCTTAATCTCCGCAAGTTTTAACCAACTGTTAACACACTGTTTTCCTTGAACATACTTAATGTTTACTTATTCATCTGAACGTGAAAGGCAGCACCACATGAATATGCAATCTGTTTCCAACCCAGTGTCTCAACGAGATCCCACTGCCCAAAATAGAGTGGAAGTTGATATATCATACTGTGATGGCCATTCAGTGGACAGCATGGCAGGAAGGACTGTGAAGACAGTCCCAGGTCCTTCTTTTTTTGTTTTTCTTCCCAGCAGGTTGATTTTCTGAGAAGCAACCACGGCTGGTCACATTTACTGTTTGCATTTTAATCCTGCTTCCTAATACACTGAAAAAAAAAATCATCTTCCATGATGTCTACTTGGAATTTTCCTTTGTGCCAAGGTGAATTTGCCCAGGTGGACAGAATACATCACATTTCATTTCCTTTGAATCAAATGAAGTGTTATTCGTGTCCCTAATGCACATGGCTGGTAGTTAGGGGCTCTCCTTGTGACCCCTCCCATTGCAGTTGCATGCAAAATCCATGGCTTTGGGCCAGTGAAAACTCTCTTGAGAGCTCCTGCAAATCTTCAAGATTTTAGCTAGAAAACTTTGTAATTGGCTGTATTTTAGACAAGGCTGTTTGATGGTAAGGAAGAGAATCTCTCTAAAAATAGCTCAGGAAGATGTGGGGTTATTATAAGGAGACAGAGAGACAGAGACAGTGTTTTAAATATCCAAAGACTGAAAGTGAAGTCCCATGGGCTTTGTAGGGTTTGGTTTAGAAGTGGGAATGGCAGAAATGTGCATTCTCAAAGTCTCCCCCTCCCTCCCTCCCACTCCCCCTCCCTCCCTCCCACTCCCCCTCCCTCCCCCCCCACTCCCCCACCCTCCCTCCCACTCCCCCTCCCTCCCTCCCACTCCCCCTCCCTCCCTCCCACTCCCCCTACACCTCTGTTCCCATCTCCATCTTCCTTTGTCTCCACCTCCCCTGCTCTTCTGCCTGTCTACAAAGGAGACTGCTCCTGTAAAGAGAGAGACTAAATTCCCTTGAGATCCACCCAATGCCACTGGGCTCTGGGTGACTTTGAAAGTCAAGCTCGTGAGTTTGTGGAGCAAAGTATGTCTCTAGCTGCAGTGCAGGTGGGCTGACTTCTTATCCAACACTGAGCTCTGAATAGTTCCTTCCTGAATCTATGCCTGTGTCATCTCTTATCTTGAGCCGGGGGCTCTATCTTACCCATCTATCTATCTCAACTAGACGTTCTCCCAAAACATGCCCGAGACTAAGCGTTTCAGGAATCCAGTTCCAAGGAGTGGCCCTGTATGGGGTTCTGAATGCATTCTCATGAAACTTTAAGCTGACACCCTTGATCCCACTGAAATATTTATGAATTAACTAAAGATTTTTATATAAAAAAGGCAGTCACAGCCAGATTGCCTCAGTCTAGATGAATCTCCCTTTACCTCATTTTTTTTCCTAGTATCCTTTAAAGCCATTTTCCCTGTGTGTTTGTAATTTTATTTTGTTTATCAGTGAAGGTAGTAGACCAGAATAAGAAGTGTCAGGTTTAATTCTCTGCTGCAGTTCTCAAAATAGATGTTTCATAAGTAACATGTGGCTCGCTCAGCTAAAATTAAATGTCTCAGTGTTTCCAAATGTTTTCCATCTAGAATTTGCAACATATACACCCTTCCAGAACTAACAAAGACCTTGAAAATTACCACTTAAAAATGTTCATTTATTTCAGACTTTTCACCAGCTTTAGATTTTGGGTATAGATAATATAAAAAACAACAACAAAAGCCCCTAGAGTTTATAACCTAATGCCATTAACAAAGTAATCAATTAATTAAAATTTAAAAAACTCTAGTTCTCTCACCCATATCAAAGTGTATAAAATATGTTAGTGAAACTGTCTACTTTTATAATGTTGTAGGAATCAAAGAACAAGTCCAAACCTTTGAGATTATATATCCCAGTGGTTCCTAATTACCAGAATCTCCTGGTAGCTGTAAAGAAAATTCAGAACCAGGTTTCCTCCCCCTCAATATCTTGATTTAATAAGTTTGGAAAGAGATTCAGGGAGTGGAAGGGCCAACTGGTCTACCCTGTTTCTTGGCCTCTACTATTAATTGATCTGTCTGTCTCCCTGCCAGATAAACAAGAGTTCATAAAACTCAACTGCCCTTTCCTCTGATGGCTTTTATGAGCCAACTGTATGAGGTTGATAAGGGAAGGGATCTATGTTCAGAAAAGCTTACAGAAGAACAAGGAAGAGAATATGACAAAGATCCAGAGTTGTAGAGACCCAAGTACCAATGCTTGGTGGCAAGGAGAGGAAAGGTAGAATTGATCAACAAAATAAAAGATAGTTAAAGAAGACCCATGAGAACTTGCACAGTGGAAACGAAGGTAAACGCTATTGAGAGGCATGCTGTAGAGTTCTGACGGTGAGCTTTATGGCACTTCTGGTTCCATGATGTTTCAAGTTCAAGTACAGGTTGACATATCAGCTCTGCCACTTCCTAGATGTATGACTTTGGCTGATGTGCATTTTATCTCCCTGGGATGATGAGCGTTCTCATCAGCAAAATGCAGATCATCCTAGTGCTTTTCCTCCCATGTCATTTTGAGATGGTGTATCTAAAGCACTTAGAACAATGCTTGGGGATAACTGACAGGGTTTAACTTGCTATTGCCATAGCTGTGTTAGAAAAGGGCCTGGCGAATAGTAGTAATGGGTGCTGAGAAATGGGAAGGGACTTTAGGCTACATTTTCAGAAATGCATTCAGTTAAGGAAGTGAGGGAAGGATGCTACAACATGGAGAGCAGCTGACAGCCCATCTAGAGGGAGGCACCCTGATGACGGTGGCCATAGCAATGGCGGCAGCATCGTAGAGTAGGGAGTCCTGTGTTCCTTCTGCGCTCTTGCTTTCTGAGTGCTGGCAGCACCAAAGAAGGAAGAGAGAGTGGGAACTGCTCCTATTTGACATAAAAGGAAACCAAAGCTGAAAGCTAGCTCCCCCAGGCTGGCACAGCTGATACACAGTAAAGTGGACATCTGAACCCAGGTTGGCTCTTTCCAAAAGCCCACTTCTTGCACTAAGCGAGAGTAGAGAACATTTGTATTGATTGGGTGTTGTCTCTGAACACAGACGAAAACATGATGTGGCTTCTCAATGCATTTAAGAAAATGAACAAATGCTTAATGGGACTTAGCCCTGCAGTTTATCACCTACATGCGGCCCACACATCCTGCATCCCAGACCCTCTGGTGTCCTTTCAGACATCCTCCCACCCTACCCATCTGACTAAGTTGGATCCCCTTGTTATGTGTGAATTACAGCACCACCTCTCTGTTTTGTAGCATTTAACACAGTTCCTCCTCTATATACGTGCTGCATGTTGTGATTTTTTTTTTTAATTAATATCTGTAACCCTAAGTAGTCAAAGCTAGTTTTTCTAGTAGTCATGTATGGATGTGAGAGATGGACCATCAAGAAGGCTGAGCACTGAAGAATTGTTGTTTCTAATTGTGGTGCTGGAGAAGACTCTTAAGAGTCCCTTGGACTGCAAGGAGATCAAACCAGTCCATCCTAAAGGAAATCAACCCTGAATATTCATTGGAAGGACTGATGCTGAACTAAAGCTCCAATACTTTGGCCACCTGATACAAAGAACCAACTCATTGGAAAAGACCCTGAGGCTGGGAAAGATGAAAGGCAAAAGTAGCAGGGGGCAGCAAAGGATGGGATGGATGGATGGCATCACCAACTCAATGGACATGAGTTTGAGCAAACTCCAGGAGATGCTGAAGGACAGGGGAGCCTGGTGTGTTGCAGTCCATGGAGTCACAAAGAGTCAGAGACAACTTAGCAACTGGGCAACAAGAACAACAAAACCTTACTCAACTGTGGGTTTCACACGGTCAGGAGACCCTATCTGCTTTTGGTTGGTGCCCTTTCCAGCGCTTATTCTGTGCCTGATGCTTTGTGGCTACTCAGGAAAGATGAGTTGAATGAATAAATCCTACACCACACTCGCAACCATCCAGTGTTGCCAAATCATACATAATAATTGAGGTTGCCGCTGAGTCTATTAAGAATGCTCGCAGCTCGTTATGGGGTTTGAAGACACGACCAGCACCTTGGCATTGGGCTCAGCATCCAACTGTGCTCACTGACCACCACTGAGCTGCCGTCTGCTCCCTGCCCCTCTGTCACCTTCCAGAGTTTCACTTCCCCTTGGATTTGGGGGTCAGGAGAGAGGGGTGAAGGTTGGAAAAGATGAGGCTGTTGAGTGCACCCCAGCCCCCAAAGATTCCGCCTGTTGTATGACTGCGGTAGGAAGCATTTGAAATCAGCCGTATTAATTATTTAAAATCCATAATTCAGTCCATATTAAAGATTTATTGCAACAAACTGAAACACAAAGTAGAGACATAAAGGAAGCAGAGAGCATGCATTCTGCCATCGGAATTGCGCAGTGTATAAATTGTTTGTGTCAATGGAAGTCACTTGAAGACTACTTGAAAAAAAATACACAGGAATTTCTGGAAGAGGTTATTCAGCTGGGTGTGTGTGTACGTGTGAATTCCTGTGTATGTTTTAGGGTTTCCTTGCATTCCTGTTTCAATTTGACAGCAGGCACTTTCTCCCGCCTCAGGCATTGATTTCTTCTTGGTTCAGACTTCTCACCAGGACTGGACGCATTATAATTTTTCAGTCTTCAATCGGTGGTTCATGTCCATTTGCTGGTCTGTTGGGCGGGCTGAGTCGGCTGCTTGCTTTACCATCTTGGGTGGGAAGGGTTTGCCGGCAGACACCTGGGTGTCAGTCATAGCACCCTCCATCTCCTCCCTGCTCTGACACTTTGGGCACAGGTATTAAACACCATGAGCCTCATTTTTCCCATCTGTCAAGTGGGGAGAATATAAAATTCATGGAGTCCTACATGGAAGTAGAGCTGCAAGCTGCACATGAGTGTTCATTACATGGGTGTTTCATTTTGAGCTACCATAGTAGTAAGTGCCTATAAGCCCCATGACTTTTATATGAATAAATTACATTATATTTATATCTTTGAAGTATATGCACCCTTTCATTGCAATAGGGAACCAAAGGCAGGCACTGGCACCTTGTAAGTAAATTATACTAGCATCCAGATGGGAAATTAGCAACAGGAAAGAGTCCTTTGCCCTTGTTCTGGCCCCAGGCATTCAAATTATGTTTAACCTCAATAGCTGGGAGAACTTGGGAGAGGCTATTTCACTTCACCATGCTTCCGTTTCCTTATGTTCATATTTCTTTTTTAACAGTGTAATATTCATTTGATTTTTATTGGACTGTAGTTGCTCTACAATGTTGTGTTAGTTTCCACTGTACAGCAGAGTAAATCAGTAAAAAAAAGAGTATATCCCCTCTTTTTTGGATTTCCTTCCCACCTAGGTCTCCACAGAGCACTGAATAGAATTCTCTGTGCGATACAACAGGTCCTCATTCATTATGTATTTTATACGCAGTGGTGTATATATGTCAATCCCAGTCTCCCAGTTCCTCCCGCCTCCCTTCCTCTCTTGGCATCCATACATGTATGTGTCCTCTATGTCTGTGTCTCTATTCCTGCTTTGCAAAAAAGTTCATGTATATCATTTTTCGAAATTCCATATATATATCTGTGTGTGTGTGTGTGTGTGTGTTATTATACAATATTTGTTTTTTTTGTTTTACAGTATTTGTTTTCCTCTGACTTACTTTACTCTGTATGACAATCTCTAGGTACATCCACATCTCTGCAAGTGGCACAATTTCATTCCTTTTTATGGCTGAGTAAATGTTCATTGGAAGGACTGATGCTGAAGCTGAAACTCCAATACTTTGGCCACCTCATGGGAAGAGTTGACTCATTGGAATAGACCCTAATGCTGGGAGGGATTGGGGGTAGGAGGAGAAGGGGATGACAGAGGATGAGATGGCTGAATGGCATCACCAACTCGATGGGCATGGGTTTGGGTAGACTCCAGGAGTTGATGATGGACAGGGAGGCCTGGCGTGCTGCGATTCATGGGGTCGCAAAGAGTCTGACACGACTGAGTGACTGAACTGAACTGAATATTCCTTTGTATATATGTACCACATCTTTATCCATCCCTCCATTGATGGACCTTTAGGTTGCTTCCTCTTGTTTTTTATTTCTTATTTATGGTTTTGACTTGTTAGGAAGATTAATTCAGTGAATACTCATGAAATTATTGGAGTAGTCCCTTGCACATTGAAGGTCAATGGGAGTCGATTTTTGCTTTGTTATTATTATTGATTCTGTTGATATTGTTCTAATGAGCCTATGTGGTGACTTTAAGCATATCAGCGAGTAAATATTATTGTTTAAGCAAGTTCAGACATCTCATTATCAAATACGCACTCCACTCGTCTATTTCTCACCAGTTCTCCCACCAGTATCCTAGTCCAGATTGCCATCATCTCCCACCCTAGATGCCACCAAGTCCTCTATGGGTCTTTCCGTGGCCTCTATGGATCTTTCTGTGGCCTCTATGGATCTTTCTGGATGCTTTCTTGCCATGCTCCCAGTAGGGAGAGGAATCTTTTCAAATACAAATCTGGCCATGTTGCCACTGCCCACCCTCCCAATTAAAACTCTTCATTGGATTCCTGATGCTCTTAAGGAAAAAAACAAACTCCTCTACATGGCCCCGCATGTCTAGCCTCTGCCCGTCTCTGCACAGTCCTCTGCTGCTCCCTCTCATTCATGATTTTGATCCCTTTTGATCTTCTTCCAGTTCTACCAAGGTGCTAAGCATCGCAGCATGTGCTGGTCCATCCACCTGGAGTGACCCGCTCTCTTTACCTCACCTGTCCAACAGCAATGTTCATTCTTCAGGTCTCAAAATCAAAATCCCTTTCTTCAGTTGACTTTCCCATCTATTGTGCAGCCTAAGATCCTGTCCTCTCTCTTAGAAAACTCCCCTCTTCCTCCACAGCCCACAGTGCAGTTCATGATTAGCCACTTGTGTGATTATTTTGATTTCTGGTTCACTTGCTAACATGTGAGCTTCATGTGACAGTGTCTTGTTCACTGCTGCATCCCCAGTATCTTGCATGGAAAATATCTGCTTATTTCACGAATGCAGTTGAAGAGGTTCCCATAAGGCTCATTAGAACCGGGAAGACTTTCTGTTATCCTTCTCATCTGCCTACATCATGCGCAGCTGGGTGTTGTGGTCCCAGCATGTCCACTGTATACTTCTAAAGTGTGCTCACCTCCCTGTTTTATAAAATATCTATCAGCAGACCCCATGTCCCCCATTAGACTCTTTCCTGTCTCTCATATGAGTATGTGACATAGATATGCAATGAAGAAGTTCAGAAGGAAGAAAATAAGAGAAGAAGAAAGGGAGGGAGGAAAGATCTGACCAGTCCACTATGAGTAGAATCACTTCTTGACCTCTTGGAGCTAAGTCCTCCCCTCTCCCTGGGTGTACTGTCTCAACATGGTGAGTCAAGAGATGTTTCATCCTGGAAATGCCCTGCCTGGTGGGACAAAGCCTATAGAACTTTGTCTGTTACAGTTTGCAGTGGACTGCAATCCACTCCATCGTGTGCTCGGTCACATCCGACTCTTTGTAACTCAGTGGACTGTAGACTGCCAGGCTCCTCTGTCCATGGGATTCTCCAGGCAAAAATACTGGAGTGGGTTGCCATTTCCTTCGTAGACTGCAATAGGCATGTCTAAACAGGACGTGTCGGTTGCAGTTGACGAAGACTGCGGCCAGAGCCCAAGGCGTCAGATGGTGCCTGGCATGGGGCTGACCCCTATTGCATAATTCCTGGCCCAGCCTGACAGTAAATTCGTATCTCCTTAAGCAAATCCAGATATGACTCTTGGTTATGTAATGTAACATTCAGCTCCTCAGTTATACTGTGAGAGGCTGAGGGGGAGAAAATAGACATTTTTGCAAAGTCTGTTTCTGGCAATTTTCAATAAATGAAAACAGTTGAGCATACAGAATTTTCTGTTGTTTCTGCAAAGAGATAATTTGTTACAAGGAAGCTCGTTTGCTTATTCGTAGTCAACACGGCTTCAGACCCAATAGAGATTAACAGTCGCAGTTGAGATGGATTGAGAAGGAAGAGACATAATGCTTCACTGTTATATTTACTGTGTTAAATATAGAGTGGGAATTGATGAAAAATGTGCTGGAGTTCCCCGCATGAGCCTAAGTGATGAACTGGGGTTTATTTGCCATCTGGCTTTTAAGCAGGGATTTTTTTTTTTTCATGTCAGAAAAATGGCACCTTCAGAACTATTGAGTTACAGACATCTGTTTATCAGACCTTTGCCTGGATGAATTATTCAGAATATGCTTAAGGTTGTGCTTTACCTGACATATGGAAATCTAAAGCTGCATGCTCAATGTCGGCATATATCTGTCTACACAAAATCAGATGTCATACTCGAAACCCAGTGTTGCAACTTGGTAGGTGGTGCTTTCAGTACTTGGGATATTAATTGTTCTGCCCTTTGTGGTTCTTGATGTCTTCATTTTTGGAAATCAAACTGCAGAATCCCATGCGACTCCAGTGTTTTATATGGGTGTTCCTTTTTGTTCCCAGTATGTCTTTCATGACACGGTGGAAAACTGCTTTTTCATTTTTTTTTTTTTTTAATTTTATTTGCTTGGATGTTTGGGGTCTTAGTTCTTTCATTGCAGCATGTGAACTCTCTATTTGCGGCACGAGGGCTTCAGTAGTTGCAGCTTGTAGAGCTTAGATGCTCCGCTGCCCATGGGATCTTAGTTCCCCAACCAGGGGCCAAACCCATGTCCCCTGCATTGCAAGGAGGATTCTTAATATATATACATATGTTAGCATTTTTTTTTTCTTTTGATTGTGCTGGGTCTCCATTTCTGCGGGAGGGCTTTCTTTAGCTGCTGAGCACGGGCACTGCTCTCTAGTTGCGGCGTGCAGGCTTTTCATAGCGGCGGCTTCTCCTGTGGCAGAGCATGGGCCCCAGGGTGCCCGGGCTTCAGCAGTTGCATCACGTAGGCTCCGGAGCAGTGGCACAGGGGCTTAGATGCTCCACGGCATGGGGCATCTTCCTGGACCAGAGCTCAAATCCACGTACCCCGCACTGGCAGGCGGATTCTTTGCCACTGAGCCACCAAGGAAGTCTTCCTGCAAGGTGGATTCTTAAGCACTGAACCACCAGGGAAGTCCCAGTGGAAAACTATTTTTAGTTAGCTTGATTTTCATGGTAAAACTCCATGGGTAGTTCCTTGTTCCTCAAACAAACATTAGCTGGAGGGAAGGATGAAGTGAAGTGCAAGTATTAGCTTTTCAGTCATGTCTGACTCTCTGCAACCCCATGGACTGTAGCTGACCAGGCTCCTCTGTCCGTGGGATTCTCCAGGCAAAAATACTGGAGTGGGTCGCCATTCCCTTCTCCAAGGGATCTTCTCCCCCCAGGGATCGAACCCAGGTCTCCTGCATGGCAGGCAGGTTCTTAACCATCTGAGACACCAGGGAAGGATTCCTGGAAGTAATGAGAAGACTCAAGAAGAAGTGGTTTCCATGCAGACCCTGAGCCATCGGGACACTGCAGCAAGAGTGGACATCTAGTGTTGGCTTTTGCGATGCCTGCAGGATCTCATATTCCATTCATTCCCTCCTCCCCTCATCTGACATTTAACTGAGAGCACCTACTGTGTGCCAAGTATTAAGGGCATCCATCTACGCCATGATGTCATGGAGCTTACAGGGGAGCAGACAAGAAGGACACAAAGAAAAGAGTCACTGTGATTAATGTATAAATTCAAACTGAGCTGAGAGTTCTTACCAAAGAACAAACAAACATCAAAACAACAACAACAACACAGGGGACTATGAAAGTCTTTGTTGAAGGAAACTGGCCCAGAAATTCAAAGAGGACTTCTCGGAGGAAGTGACCCTGAAACCACCATAAAAAGGATAAACAAGGATCTGTCTTGTCAAAGAAGGGGAGAAAGGGGCTTTCAGATGTGAGTGAAGCTGTATGTCAGTATCTGGACACTAGAGGGCTCATGCCACTTTCCACGAAATATTTAGTGGCCAGTTTGGTTGGAGTTAGGAAGGTTCAGTGGTGAGAAGAGATGACCGCATCTGGAGAGGTCCCCAGGGCCTTACAGGCTGAGGTGAGGCAGTTAGTGCTTACAAAACAAGGACAACGGGGAAACCATTGCCCAGATTCCAACAAAGATGAGGGTGACACGAGCCCCTTCTGACTTTCAAAATATCCCTGAAGTTTACCCTCATTTCTTATTTGCTTTGGAATTCCCTAATGTCTAGGGGTCAGTGAATGTTTGTGGCATAAACACACGGTGCAAGGCAACCGCTTTGCTGAGATGTCCATGGGAGTTCCAGGGAGGGGCTCCCGGCTGGCTTACCCCAGGAACTGGTGGGAGAGTTCAGTCAACTAGCATGCATAACCCTGGGGACCATTCCTTTAAGTAACCTGGTGCTGTCTCTATCTACACGTGTGCTCAGTCTCTGAGATTTATCCAACTCTTTGCGACCCCATGGACTGTAATCAGCCAGGCTCCTCTGTCCATGGGATTCTCCAGGCAAGAACACTGGAGTGGGTTGCCATGCCCTCCTCCAGGGGATCTTCCCGAGGCAGGAATCGAACCCAGGTCTCCTGCATTGGCAGGAGGGTTCTTGCCCGCCAGTGCCACCTTTCCATTTCTCCCTCCCCTCATCCCCTGGCAACCACCATTCTTATCTCTGCTTCCATGAGTTGATGCTTTTATATTCTCTGTCTAAGTAGAATCATACAGTATCTGTCCTTCTGTGGCTTGCTTATTTGACTGAGCATAATGACCTCCAAGTTCTCCCATGTTGTCAAAAAGGTTAATGCCTCCTTTTTATTTAAGGCTGAATAATATCCCACTGAATATGCCACATTTCTTTATCCATTTAATTATCAGATAATTTTTAAAAGGCCTAAATGAAAGCTTCATGTGTGCATCTCTGTGTGTGTGTGTAAGCATCTTTCTTGCTACCTTGCATGGTTTGTGCATACCTGTGTGTGTCCTAGACTAGTATTTCCAGGATATCCGCTATTGAACCCTGTTCTTGGCGAGGCTGGAGGGGTAAGCTTATGAAACCCATCCATCTTGCATCCGTTTACTCTTTGGGGAAGCATCTCCTTTCATCTCTATGGTTTTTCTGGGTGTTTCTGTTCTCCGGCGCCCTCTGCTTCGCACCTGCTGGGGAGCCCAGCTCTCCGGCTGGAGGCTACTAGTTCTGCGGGAAGCTTGAAAAGAGGATGAAGTCAGAGCAGTTAATTCTGTTAGAGGAGAATTGTTTTGTTCTGTGTTCAGTGAAGTTTCTCTCTATTACACTTTTCTACAAATTCCCCCGTTCCCAATTCCCTCAGACAACAAAACTACAATTTGCCGGATAAACAAAAACAGTGGGGAATGAAACTTCCCTGGCAGCCAGTCTGTCAGAGGCGCTGTGCTTGTTAGCATGGTGAAAAAGACTTAGAGGTTTCCTTCAAGTTGTACAAAATTGAATTACTTAATAAACTTGGTGGAACTTTCTTCCCTGGGAGTCAGTGCTATTAAAAAAAAAAAAAATCCAATCAGGTTATTTTGCAGCATTAGCATTTTTGCATCAGGGCAGACTGTTCAAACCCTGTTTCTCGAGATAACACTTATTTGCTCAGTAACAACTGTTTCTTCGCCAGTGCTTCCTAAGTAACTGATGTGTGCATTTGTGCTCAATCGTTTCCGACTCTCTGCGACCCCGTGGACTGCAACCTGCCAGGCTCCTCTGTCCATAGGATTTTCCAGTCAAGAATACTGGAGTGGGTTGCGATTTCCTTCCCCAAGTAACTGATACAACTATAACTTAAAAAAAAAAAAAAAAAAAAAAGGCTGGTTACCCCTTTCAAATGATATAGCTAGCACGTTGGACTTTCTATGTATTCAAATTCTTTCTCCTTTAACAATGATTCCCCTGGTCCCCCATAACCACCAGAAAGCAGGGAAGAGGCAGGCAGCAGTTAACCATCATATTAGAAAGAATTTCACAAACGCCCGAGGCAAATTCATATGCCAGGAGAGAAATAGTACCTCGAATCGGAAACAGAGCCAGCCCTTCCTAAGAACATGCTGTTTGCACATGGTGTTATTAATAGCTGAGGGCTATCTGTTTATTCTCTGGGCCTCTACTCTTCTCTAGAAGCGAGGTCAGTGTCCACAGGCTTCTTCTGAAGTGACACCGGTGCTTCCAAGACGAGCTTTGTCAGGAGCCCGAGGCTGCTGGTTGCCTCTGCAGCATTCTGGAAAAAAAGCCTGTCCTTTCCACTTGTCATCCCAAGCACCCAGCAGAACCAGAACTGGGAGGAGCAGCGCTCCATCTGCTACTCCATCTTGGATGGAACACTTTCTCATTTTTTTAAATGCCCCACGTAGGACCGCAAACGATGTTGATGGACCAAACAGCCCATAGGAGAAAATGTCGAGGCAAATTCACAGAAGGTCTTCAGCCTTTTGGCAACCCATAAAAGTAATTTATTACCGCCCCCCCCCCAAAAAAAAAGATACACAGTGTCATGGGGAAGCATCAGCATTAAATATTAATATCTGTTCCCTGGGGTGATAAAATTGTATTCAGTTATGTCACAACCTCATGATTGCTGAATACTCACTAATGACCCCAAAACTCTTGAAAAATACAGGATAAACAATGCTGGAAGGAAAGTATGGAAAATCGCCTCCGGCCTGTGGAAATGTGGCTTTATTTTGAAATAATTTGAAATAATCGCATGCGCATGAAAAAAATCAAGTCAGCTTACCTAACCACATTCTAATCTCCAGGAATTTTTCTTTACATTTTTGTCAGTAGCATTTGCTGTGGATCGAAAGCCATCTGGCTAGACTTGGAGCTCATGGCCAAGGCTGCCTGTCCTTCACCTTTTTAAAAAGAGAGATTTGTTGTTTTTTTTTTTTAGATTTATTCTTTATTTTTGGCTGTGCTGAGTCTTCATTGCTTTGCACCAACTTTCTTTACTTGCAGCAAGCAGGGGCTACTCTCCAGTTGCGGTGCGCGGGCTGCTCGTTGCAGTGGGTTCTGTCGTTGCAGAGCACGGGCTGTAGGCATACCGACCTCAGTAGTTGGGACACAGGGGTGCTCATGGCTCCTGGACTCTAGAGCACAGGCTCAATAGCTGTGACACATGGCCTTAGCTGCTTCAAGGCATGTGGGATCTTCCAGGACCAGGAATGGAACCTGTGTCTGCTGCATTGATAGGTGGATTCTTTACCACTGAGCCCCCAGGGAAGCCCTGTCTTTACTCTTTTTATACGTGTTATTTTTCCCCCAAGTGTAGCCCTTCCCTTATTGCCTGCAGACAACAGCCTTCTGCTTGTCTGAAGCAAGGTATGCAATTTCCACCGTCTGCCCCGAGCACCACCTGCAGCGTGCAACCGGCTGCCTTTGCCTTAATCTTGGCACCTTGGCTAATTATGTTTGGGCAAGATTTACTTTTTGTTTGCTTAGCAAATTTTGTGAGGCATTTTTGAATCTCTCTTAACACTCCACAGGTCGATCCCTCTTCAAAGCAAGGATGTTGGTTGCTTGCTTTGTTTACCTTCTGTTGGCTAGTCTTGCCTCTGGAGATACCCGTTCTCCAAAGAGGGAATGCCAAGCACGGAGGTGGTACCCAGGGCAGCTTGAAACCATGGGGGGTGTGAGGCGAGACTGAGTACTGCGGTGGGCTTCTGGTGGAACTCCAGAAGGGGAAAAAGCAGACTCAAGCAGAAGGTGGGAAAAGCAGACTCCCACGGGATGATAAATCACATCTGCGGTTCATGCCTTTTCACCAAACCCTCAGTCATTTTGGGAACTGGGCTCAGAGCATCTTTTGAAGGGCAAAGAGAGTGACCCCTGGACATTCTGATTCACCAGCACTTGGGTGAAGCTCTATAATGTACCTTTCTAGCAAGTTCCCAGGTGATGGTGACCCTCTGCTTGGGGGCATTGCATTTTGAGGACCTCTGGGCTAGTGAGGTGAGATGTCTGTCCTGTGTGAGTAAAGATGTCTTGAGCTCCTTTCCAGCCCCCAGGGCTCTGACAGATCAGATTTCAGTGTGCTGGGAGTGTCTGGATATCTATGCTAAATACTTGCCCCACTTTAGGTTCCATGGTGGCTCAGCTGGTAAAGAATCCGCCTGCAATGCAAGAGACCTGGGTTCGATCCCTGGGTTGGGAAGATCCCTTGGAGAAGGGAGTGACTACCCACTCCAGTATTCTGGCCTCAAGAATTCCATGGACTATATAGTCCATGGGATCGCAAAGAGTTGGACACAACTGAGTGACTTTCACTTCACTTCACTTACTTGCAAATAGTTTCTAGTCAAGGGCTTCCCTGGTGGCTCAGAGGTAAAGAATCCACCTACCAGTACAGGAGTTACAAGTTCGATCCCTAGTCCGGGAAGATCTCACATGCCATGGAGCAACTAAACCCGTGTGCCGCAATGATCGACTCTGTGCTCTAGAGACGCAGCTACTGCAACCCACTCACCCTAGAGTCCATGCTCTGCAACAAGAGAAGCCCACACACCACAGCTAGAGAGCAGCCCCAGCTCGCTACAACTAGAAAAAGGCCTATACAGCAACAAAGGCCCAGAGTAGTCAAAAATAAATAAATAAATTTTTTAAAAAAGAGTTTCTAGTCAAATCAGAGAAATGAAAACACATGCCAGAAAGGCAGATGGAAATGTCACATCCTAGAAAGACTCCAGACACAAAAGTGTCACTCTCTGAGCTTTGACCCACTGCAACCCAAACTTTCTCTTTTGTATCCTCATTGTGTCTTGGGCAAATGTCCTCTTCATCTGGCCCTTGTCAGACACCATGTATGAAATCATGCACTTTCCACTTCTCTCCTCTGTTAGACTGTGGGTGCCTGAGGTCCAGGAGCGCATGCTATTCATCTTAGTCACATATATAAGTGTCAACCGTGAATGCTCATTGGGAGGACTGATGCTGAAGCTGAAACTCCGATACTTTGGCCACCTTATGTGAAGAGCCAACTCATTGGGAAAGACCCTGATGCTGGGAAAGATTGAGGCCAGGAGAAGAAGGGGGCGACAGATGATGAGATGGTTGGATGGTATCACAGACTCACTGGTCATGAGTTTGAGCAAAGTCTGGGAGGTAGTGGAGGACAGAGGAACCTGGCATGCTGTAGTCTATGGGGTCTCAGAATCAGACACGTTTTAGCAACTGAACAAAAACAACAACATAAATGCCTGAGACGTGCATGAATGCATGAAGGGCCAAATGAGTGGTGGGGATGATAAGCTGAACCAGGAGTTCTAGGAGGACAAGGAGTGTGTGCTCTTTCCAATGGAGAGATCTCCCTTTATTGGGCAGACTTTCTGTACATCCAAATAAGCCACTGCTAAGATCTCATTATCCAGCATATTGAATCACATGACCAAGCCTAGCTGCAAAGGATGCTGGGAAGTGCAGTCCTTTCTCTTCAGGCAACATCACAAGTTAGAAAGAAGATAAGAGTGGACATTGGGCAGACAGCCAGCAATCTCTGCCAGGTGAGGGATGGGATTCTGAAGGTTGGAGGGGACTCTGGAAAGAGCCCCCAGTGGAAGGACCATGGTGGAAAACAATGCCTGTTTACTCTCAAGTCTCCTCCCTGGTTATGTAAATTTGTTGCTGTTGTTTAGTCACTAAATTGTGTCCGACTCTTTTGCAACACTGTAGACTGTAGCCTGCCAGGCTTCTCTGTTCATGGGATTTCCCAGGCAAGACTATTAGAGTGAATTTCCATTTCCTTCTCCAGGGGATATTCTCAACCTGAGTATCGAACTCATGTCTCCTGCATTGGCAGGCAAACTCCTTACCACTGAGCCACGTAGGAAGCCTGGTGATGTAAATAAACACAAAAGCAGTGTTTCAGAAATTGTTCTCCGTCCACCTATTTCAGTGGAATAAATAGACACTTTAAATTCATTTCCACAGTTGCAGGCTGTGTGTTGCTCTATCAAAGCTTCACTTTTGCACAAGGCCAGTGGTCAGCTCAACCCTCCTGTGGGAAGTGAGGCTCGGGCCAGTGCCTGCTGTGTCCACACTCCCTCCCTCTGTCTGTCATGACAAACCCACGGTGCTGTGTGATGATGTCTTTTCTCATGGCACCGCCACAAGCCCAGAGCATGTTGGCATCAAGCTCCTCTGGCCGTCCTGCCCACAATAGCATCCTGAGACTCTGTACACCCAGCAGCTGGCACAGTGCCTGGCCCTCTGCCCATCCTTTGAGGGAGACGTTCGGAGTCAGCAGCATCCTCCCCACTGACACTCAGACCCTGAAATCCTGAGATGCTTTGCGTGACTACCATTCAGAGGCCCCTCAGGGTACCCCATGGTCCTTTCTCTGAGAACGATGCTGAAAGCTTAGCTTCTCTGTACACAGGTGCCAAATCGAATCTCAGAGACAGAGTTTCGGGTGAAGTAGAAAAGGGGAGCTTTATTGCTTTGCCAGGCAAAGGGAGACACAGAAGGCTCAGGCGCTCAAAACCATGTGTCCCCAACTTGGGGAAGATACTGAGAAGTTTTATATTAATTGTCCAAAGAGGGCATGGACATTCTTCTGGTGGGTTGATGGTGAGGTAGTTAGGAGTAAGCATCATCAGTCTTTATGTCCAGCTGGTCTGGGGTCTACATGCTAGTGGGCAGCCATACCATCATTAATTGCTAATTGCTCCCACCTAAAGGGGGTTTCAGTATCTGCAACGTAGCTCAAAGACGTTATTGTGCATATCCATTGATGGGGATATAGGACCTTGCCCCAAGGCTGCTCTTGACTGTTGGTTTCTCCCTGGTCTCACATCCCCTCCCTTCTTAGTTAACAAATGCTTGAATCTGCCCATTGGAACTCCAGAAGGGTCGTGGAGAATGAATGAAGGCTGTTTCTTAGAATCAAAGAAATGGGGGACCCAGAAAGGCTTTGTGCCCAGGACCCCTGCAGGACCTGGCTCGGTCTCAAGAGTCCCCTGTGGACTCGGCTCCAGGCCTCCCCTCCCCGCCATCCGCTCCTGCCCAGAGCTTCTGGGCAGCCAGTGGTTAAGTCCACAGTGTGCAAAGCACACGGCCACAGCAGGCATGCAAAACTACTTCTCTGCCCTGCATGTGGCATAATTGTATTTTCAGGGAGGGCTGATCTATTAGCCAGGTGTAGGTCTCAACTGTGTAACTTTTATAAAGGAAACACTAAAGGCCTCTCACGGTGAAGGATATTATAATTATGGATGATTTATACTCCCCAGCTAATGTATACATTGCATTTTATGAGACCGTTCTACTTGACGTGGCCAGAAACATTAAGTGAAAACACCGTTGTGGCCTGGGTTAGAAACCTGTCTTTTGTTTTGTGTCTTATCTTATCCAGGGCTCAAATATTTGGAAGGATGTGTCTGCTCACTGCTGTGAAGGAAATACGGACATAATAAGTGCATTTCTGATCTCCGACCAGGTCGTAATTTCCTTCTAAAATACCTCACTGAGTTTAGCATATTTATTCCTCAGTGGAATGTTGGCTGTGTATTGCAGTTCAAAAGAAAATAGTAATAGTAGTCATTTCAGGGCTAAGAGGAACCTTAGTGATTTTCTAGATTAGCGCATCCCAACACAAATGAGGGTTTTGACTGGTAAATCATCTGACTTTTATGATTTGGAAGCTGGAAGACAGAGACAAGTGGAAGAGGAAGGAGAAAAGTCATTACAGAGGCTGCGTGGCTTCTTTGATATATTATGTTGGTGATGAACAGGCAGATCCAGGTGTGAGTCCCGCATCTATCTGCTACCTGGCTTCCTTTGATAAGTCAGGGAATCTCTGAAGACTTCAGTTTTCTGCTCAGCAAAAAGAAGCGTTTCTGCACCCGATCCTAACGTGGGGCAGGAGGATTTTTCTACCGCTACTGTTTGATTCAACTCTTGATGGTTTCTGGGCTTCCCTGGTGCCTCGCTGGTTAAAAAATCCATCTACAATGCAGGAGACCTGGGTTTGATCCCTGGGTTGGGAAGATCCCCTGGTGAAGGGAATGGCAACCCACTCCAGTATTCTTGCCTGGGAAATCCCATGGACAAAGGAGCCTGGAGGGTTACAGTCCATGGGGTTGTAAAGAGTCGGACAGGATTGAGCAACTTTCACTTTCTTTAATGCCTTCAACCTGAAGATAATGTCAGATTCCACAAGCTAAGCCTGCTCCCCATCCCCCACCTCAGCGTGCAAACACACACACTTCAGACACTGATCTCAAGCCCAGGCTGTCACCTGGACTTCTGACTGATTGGCTGGAAGGAGATGCCAGCAACCTTGGGTTCAGTGAATTTGCTAGAGCAGCTCACAGCACTAAGAGAAACAGTTGACTCCCTCAGTTCAGTCGCTCAGTCATGTCTGAATCTTTGTGACCCCATGGACTTCAGCACGCCAGGCTTCCCTGTCCCTCACCAACTCCTGGAGTTTACTCAAACTCATGACCATCGAGTCAGTGATGCCATCCAGCCATCTCATCCTCTGTTGTCCCCTTCTCCTCCTGCCCCCAATCCCTCCCAGCATCAGGGTCTTTTCCAATGAGTCAACTCTTCTCATGAGGTGGCCAAAGTATTGGAGTTTCAGCTTCAGCATCAGTCCTTCCAATGAACACCCAGGACTGATCTCCTTTAGGATGGACTGGTTGGCTCTCTTTGCAGTCCAAGGGACTCTCAAGAGTCTTCTCCAACACCACAGTTCAAAGGCATCAATTCTTTGGCACTCAGCTTTCTTTATAGTCCAACTCTCACCTCCATACATGACCACTGGAAAAACCATAGCTTTGACTAGATGGACCTTTGTTGGCAAAGTAATGTCTCTGCTTTTTAAATGCTGTCTAGGTTGGTCATCACTTTCCTTCCAAGGAGTAAGCGTCTTTTAGTTTCATGGCTGCAGTCACCATCTGCAGTGATTTTGAAGCCCCAAAAATAAAGTCTGCCACTGTTTCCCCTGTTTCTCCATCTATTTTCCATGAAGTGATGGGACCAGATGCCATGATCTTTGTTTTCTGAATGTTGAGCTTTAAGCCAACTTTTTTACTTTCCTCTTTCACTTTCATCAAGAGGCTCTTCAGTTCTTCGCTTTCTGCCATAAGGGTGGTGTCATCTGCATATCTGAGGATATTTCTCCCGGCAATCCTGATTCCAGCTTGTGCTTCCTCCAGCCCAGCGTTTCTCATGATGTACTCTGCATATAAGTTAAATAAGCAGGGTGACAATATACAGCCTTGACATATTCCTTTTCCTATTTGAACCATTTTGTTGTTTCATGTCCAGTTCTAACTGTTGCTTCCTGACCTGCATACAGATTTCTCAAGAGGCAGGTCAGGTGGTCTGGTATTCCCATCTCTTTCAGAATTTTTCAGTTTATTGTGATCCACACAATCAAAGGATTTGGCATAGTCAATGAAGCAGAAATGGATGTTTTTCTGGAACTCTCTTGCTTTTTCGATGATCCAGCAGATGTTGGCAATTTGATCTCTGGTTCCTCTGCCTTTTCTAAATCCAGCTTGAACATCTGGAAGTTCACGGTTCACATACTGTTGAAGCCTGGCTTGGAGAATTTTGAGCATTACTTAACTAGCGTGTAAGATGAGTGCAACTGTGCGGTAGTTTGAACATTCTGTTCATGGCCTTTCTTAGGAATTGGAATGAAAACTGACCTTTTCCAGTCCTGTGGCCCCTGCTGAGTTTTCCAAATTTGCTGGCATATTGAGTGCAGCACTTTCACAGCATCATCTTTTAGGATTTGAAATAGCTCAACTGGAATTCCATCACCTCCACTAGCTGTGTTTGTAGTGATGCTTCCTAAGGCGTGCTTGACTTCACATTCCAGGATGACTGGCTCTAGGTGAGTGATCACACCACTGTGATTATCTGAGTCATGAAGATCTTTTTTGTACAGTTCTTCTGTGTATTCTTGCCACCACTTCTTAATATCTTCTGCTTCTGTTAGGTGCATACCATTTCTGTCCTTTATTGAGCCCATCTTTGCATGAAATGTTCCCTTTGTATCTCTAATTTTCTTGAAGAGATCTCTAGTCTTTCCCATTCTGTTGTTTTCCTCTATTTCTTTGCATTGATCGCTGAGGAAGGCTCTCTTATCTCTCCTGGCTATTCTTTGGAACTCTGCATTCAAATGAGTATTTCTTTCCTTTTTTCCTTCGCTTTTTGCTTCTCTTCTTTTCACAGCTATTTGTAAGGCCTCCTCAGACAGCCATTTTGCTTTTTTGCATTTCTTTTTCTTGTGGATAGTCTTGATTCCTGTCTCCTGTACAATGTCATGAACCTCCGTCCATAGTTCATCAGGCACTCTGTCTATCAGATCTAGTCCCTTAAATCTACTTCTCACATCCACTGTATAATCATTAGGGATTTGATTTAGATCATACCTGAATGTTCTAGGGGTTTTCCCTACTTTCTTCAATTTAAGTCTGAATTTGAAAATAAGGAGTTCATGATCTGAGCCACAGTCTGTTCCGGGTCTTGTTTTGTTGACTGCATAGAGCTTCTTCAGCTTTGGCTGCAAAGAATAGAATCAGTCTGATTTCAGTGTTGACCCTGGTGTTGTCCATGTGTAGAGTCTTCTCTTGTGTTTTTGGAAGAGGGTGTTTGCTATGACCAATGCGTTCTCTTAGCAAAACTCTATTCTCCTTTGCCCTGCTTCATTCTGTACTCCAAGGCCAAATTTGCCTGTTACTCCAGGTGTTTCTTGACATCCTACTTTTGCATTCCAGACCCCTGTGATGAAAAGGATATCTTTTTTGGTTGTTAGTTTTAGGCGTTACTCCCTAGATTACTGGTTTATTGTAAAGGATATAACTTTGGGACAACCAGATGGAAGAGAGATGCCTAGAACGAGGTGTGGGGAGAAGGTATAGCACTCTCCCCAAATCTCCAGGCAGAAACTCCATGAACCCCACCTTTTGAGTTTTTAGGGAGGCTTCGTTACATAGGCTTGATTGATGAAATTCTTGTCCAGTGGCTACTGATTCAATGACCTCCAGCCCTTCTCCCTGCCATGAGAAGACAAAAATCCACTCATTAGCCAAACAAAGGGCACCTTTATCCTCTTATCACTTAGGAAATGCCAAGAGCTTTAGGATTTCTTTGCTAGTAAAGGGAATGAAGACCAAGTATTTATTTCTTATAGTCAATCACAGTATCACAGAGATCAAGACAACCTTGTCTTCATGTGACGATCAGACAATAGATGGGAAAATATATTTGAATTATCATTATGACAGTGACATTGCCAAGGGGAAATCCAGCCCAGGGTGGTGGCAGTCAGCCCTGTGTATCCACAGAGGAAGATCAGTTCTGGGGGAATGTGCCCAAGGGCTTCCACCTAGTTAGTGACAGAGTCTTACTCTCTCCACTCAGGGTCAAGATCCTGGCGGTTAACTGTAGCTTTCAGCAGACATCCCCCAGACCCTCTTCCTCATTCTCTTCCCTGTTGGATGAGGCCCCTGGTCCTCAGTGTTTGCTGGAATTCCATCAAAGGAGGACCTTTATTTGCTTCCACTCCTTGTGTTGTGGACTCAGGGGTCTTCCCCACTTCTTTCCGGGGCTGCAGCTCACTCTACCTATAAAGAAGGAAGTGAATTTTAGCTTCCTAGGAGTAAGTCAGTGAACTGTCACCTTTATACTCTTTTTTTTTTTTGCCAGATCCACATACCATATTATCATTTCTTTGATATTTTCCCTTAAACTGACTTCTTAAAAAGTGACTACCAGCTGTAACCTCCATTGAAACAGTCACTTGTTTTTTAAATACACTTTTCTTTTATGGAGGTGAAATTCACATAACATACTATTAGCCTCTTTAAAGTGTACAATTCAGTGGCATTTAGCTCATTCACAATGCTGTGCAACTCCCACTTTTCTTTGGTTTCAGACCATCTTTATCACACCAAAAGAACATCCTGTACGCATTAAGTAATCACCCCTCTTTCTCCCCTTCCCCCACTCCCTGGGAAATCTCTGTCTCTATGAGTCTCTATGTCTCTATGGCCAATTTGGGAGATGTCGCACAGTCACACAATATGTTTCACCAAGCTTCTTGATATTGAGGTTTATCCATGCTATAGCATGGATCAACACTTCCTTTTGCGTGGCTGAATGATATTCCATTGTGTGGATATACCACAACTGGTTTATCTTTTAATGTATTGATAGACGTGTTTTCTTCGGTTTTGACTTTTCTGAACAATGCCGCTGTGTGTGGTCATGTGTAACTCCTCTATGGACGTACGTTTTCATTTCGCTTGGATGTATACTGGGGAGTAGAATTGCTGGGTCGTAGGGTGTAATACACTTTTGATTAAATAAACAGTTTGTGTTTTTTAAATTGCCATCCTTCCACCTTCTCCAGGACCATGGATGGCACACATGCAATTTGAGAAATATCACCAACCGTTGTCACTGACTGCTTTTAAGCCCTTCTATTTTGTGACACCATAAACCAGCCTGGCTTTTATTTTCTTGTATTGTCATCACAACCTTTCCTGATTGCGACCTGGAATACAACCTGCCACCATTCTCACCTGCCACAGTTATGCCAGTTCCTACGTCCAGACCATCACTTATACTGTATTTCCTTCCAGCTTCTTTTCTGCCCACTCAAATCTTTCCCATCCTTGAAAACTGAGTTTAGGTTTGTATCCGGCTCATGATTTTGCCCTCTTTTAACTCTTGCAATTTCAGTTGAAAAAGGAAAGGGATAAATTCTGTGCACATTGATAACTTTCATAGTTATGTTGTATGGTATAATATAGCATTATAAATGAAGATATAGACACTAATAGAGTCTATTGAAGTCAAAAGATGAAAATATATAGTTTCATCGAAACTCAATCCATTGCCCTTGTGGCAATTATTTTGGCTTGGACCACTAAACATTTCGTCATTCCCGTATTGATATCTTCCTTTGAGAAAGCTTTATAGTTCTCTCTATGTCTGCTGCATGCATGAGTGCTAATAATAATAATAAATAATTGCAATAAATAAATAATAATAATAAATAGCAGGTATTTATCACATACCTGCTATACTGATAAAAATATTTTATATGCCCAATTTCTTTAAGTATGCATAGTCATGCAGTTAATCTACACTGTCCCATATAGGAGGCACCAGCCCCCTGAGGCTCTTGAGCACTTTGAACTGAAACTGTTCCAAACTGAGATGTGCTATTTGTGTAAATTACAAACCAGATTTCCAAAACCTAATATAAAAAAGAAAAATATCTATGAACCATGTTCATGTTAACTAAATGTTGAAATGATAAACTTTTGATAGTATCTGATTAAATGAAATACACCATTAAAATTAATTTTACCTGTTCCTTGTTTACTTTTTTCTTGATGTGACTACTGGAAATGTAAAATTGTGTCTATGCCTCACACTGTATTTCTCCTGGAGAATATATATTGTCTCCATTTCACAGATCAAAAAATTGAGGTTTTGTTCTCTCGAGTCATTATAAAGAGTAGACCCAAGATTCAAAGCCAGATTTGCCTCATTCTTATTGTCTATATTCAATATATCCTTTGTGGCTGATTGATTATTAATTAGTAAATACAGCCCACAAAGGGGCTTCCCCAGTGGCTCAGTGGTAAAGAATCCACCTGCCAGTGCAAGAGGTGCATGTTTGATCCCTGGGTGAGGAAGATTCCCCAGAGGAGGAAGTATTCTTGCCTGGGAAATCCCTTGGACAGAGGAGCCTGGCAGGCTACAGCCCACGGGGCTGAGAAAGGGTTGGACTCGACTTAGTGACCAAACAGCAACAGCCCGCAAAAAGAATGCAAATATCACCCCCTTCATCTCTCATCCCATGGTGAAAAAGTTAATTTCCACTGAATATTTCCAAGAACCTCCATGAGTCTTTGAGACAACTCCCAGATTCTGAACCGGCCTCTTGCTAGTTCTAGACATTACCTCTCCATGACACAGGAGGAATTCTGTTCAGTCACTTCTACATCATCTCATGTCTGACAGCAGCTCCAGAAACTAGCATTCTTACTGTCTTTCCAACAACTAATTTTTTTTTGCAAGTGATTATTTTTTGTCTTTCCAACAACTAATTTATTTTTTGCACGTGAATATTTTTTGATTCTTGGTTTTCAAGGTCCCAAGTTAAGGATGGACTGAATCTCTCTTCTTGATTTGTATTTGAATAGGAAATCCCAATTATAGCTTTGGTTCCTATTCTTGCTGCCAAGAACCTCTCCTGACTCCTGTTTCATTGTGTTAAGGTATCTTTAGGGTATTCATTTGTCACAAGCAAACTCAGCAGAGGGTATTGTACCTGGCAACTAAGCCAGTCTGGGTAAAACTAGTATCGGGGATCCTATGTGAAACAGAGTTTCTGAATGTGAATGTACTCTGTATTGTATAAAGACATTTAAAAAATGCTCTCATCCTTGATGTCTTCCATTTGGGGAATACATCCATTTCTGTCTCCTCCTCCTTGAAATCTGAAAGGAAGGAAGCACGATGGTAGAAATATTTTGCCCCAAAGGAAGATCAATGCTAATAACGTTCATATTCCTAAGTGCAGCCCTCTCCTGGAATTAAAGTGAGAGAGAGCTAACACAGGCTCCCTCCCTGTCTTCTGCACGCAGGCGAGGGCTAAGATAGCCCAGATTGAATTTGCTCTTCTCGAAGTAGGGACTGTACACAATTTGATGAATAGACTCTCTCTATTGCTTTGCCGGGAACCTCTGTGTCCCAGGTGGAAATATTTCACAACCTCAGTGCACTCCTTCCCCGAGCTGCAGACAATCAGCTGCTTCTCACGGCAGAGCATCCTGGGGAGGGCTTACTTCATCCTTTATCAGAAATCCTGGAAAAATACCAGGGAGGAGAGGAAGCTGGCACACTTCTTCAGAGGGATGCAGGCGTCCTAAGCATCCTCCTAGGGTTGTGGTCCCCAACCTTTTAGGCACCAAGACCGGCTTCATGGAAGACAATTTTTCCATGTACCAAGGCGAGGGTCGGAGGGCAGTTTCAGGATGACTCAAGCACGTTACATTTATTGTGTCCTTTTTTCTGTTGTTATTATCATTACATCTGTTCTACCTCAGATCTTCAGGCACTAGATCCTGGAGGTTGGGGACCCCTGTTCCAGAGCTTTGTTCCCCAAGGCAGGACTCAGGGTAACCTGCAGGAGACCTGCTTAGAAATCCTCTAAAACTTGCAGATTTGGGTCCAGGCCTACCAAATTAGACTTTGGAGCTGGTGCAGTTGCTGGCTTCCCTGGTGGCTCAGCAGTAAGGACTCTGCCTGCAATTCAGGAGCTGCAGGAGATGTGGGTTCGATCCCTGGGATGGGAAGATCCCCTGGAGAAGGGCATGGCAACCCACTCCAGTATTCTTGCCTGGAGAATCCCATGGACAGAGGAGCCTGTCTATGGGCTGCAGTCCATAGGGTCACGAAGAACGACTGAAGAGACTTAACATACAGCTGCAGCTTTATCAAGGTGTCCAGGTGATTCCATGGCTGCTAATGCTGATAAACTGTGGCCATAGGAGGACTTCATAAATGCCAGGCAAAACCATCTTAAATCCAATCAAATTAATTGTTAATTAAATAAATGTCTGCCTGGACCCCAACTCATAGCTTTCATGTTGTAACTCCCTCCCGACATCCAGAGGCATCATTTAATGAATGAGTAACCAGGGACATGAGCATGAAGCACTTATTTATTTTCCCAAACCCTCTTTCCCTCTCAGTGAGAATCCCACCTTCTGTGGCCCTTCTAGACAAAGGAATTACTCCCTGCCCTCCAAATGCAGAGAAGATGAAGCAGCAATTTCCCGTTTATATAATGCTTACTAATTAATCACGGACACAGTTATGTGTGGACATTGACTATAGGCATTCTCCGTCAATAAACAAGTATTTTCATTGCAGCAAATGCAGACTTAGTCCTTTTCTTAAGTAAGAAGTTGTGAAAAGAAGGGGAAGGGGATGGAAGGAAAGAGGGAGGAACCCATTCTAACTGGCTCTTAGGGGTCCTGTTTTAAACACCATTTCTCAACTTTATATCTCCAGGAGATAGTGGAGGACAGAGGGGCCTGGTGTGCTGCAGTCCATGGGGTTGCAGAGAGTCGACATGACTTAGCAAATGAGCAAATACTTATTGAGCGATTCCTATTTATCATGAAGTTTTCGTGTATTAATTTCTTTAAAGCAATTCTTCAGAATAGCCCCTGTGGGATTAGTTTGACTATTAGCTGCATTTTATAGAAGACAAAAAAAAAAAGAAAAATGAAGCACAGACAGTTATAGCAAACTTCTCAACATCACACAGCTCATGAAAGTCACTCAGTCATGTCTGACTCTTTGCACCCGCATGGACTGTAGCCTGCCAGGCTCTGTGCATGGAATTCTCCAGGCCAGAACACTGGAGTGGGTTGCCATTTCCTCCCCCAGGGGATCTTCCCCGCAGGAATGGAAACTAAGTCTCCTGCAGCTTTGGCATTGCAGGAGGACTCTTTACTGCTGAGCCTCCGGGGAAGCCCAGCAAGGACGTCAGAGAGTTCCTTGTGTCTCTCCCTGGGGGTGCTGTAACAAACTGCCACAAACTGAGTGGCGTGGGGCAGTAGGAGTGCCTTCCATCACAGGCTTGGAGGCAACTTGTTCACAATCTCGATGTCATCATGGTCGGTTTCTTCTGGAGGCTTGGAGGAGGATCTACTCTAAACCTCTCTCTTAGGTGCTGGTGGCTCCAGCTGATCCTTGGCATTCCTTGGCTTGTGGTCGCATTACTCCAGCCCCTGTCTCCATCTTCACATGGCCTTTTCTTCTGCATCTCTGTGTAGCCTCTCCTTTTCTTCTGAGGACATTCATCGTTGGATTTAGGGCCCACCGTTCATGCAGGGTGACCTCATCACATGATCCTTAACTTGAGGGAATTCCCTGGCAATCCAGTGGTTAAGCCTCCATGCTTCTTTTACTGCCAAAGGCTCAGGTTCAATCCCTGGTTGGTTGGGATACCCAGATCTCACAAGCCATGGTAGCTTGCTTCATCAAGCCTAGCACTGGAGAAAGAAACTAATTATCTGTCTATCTGTCTGTCTATCCATGCATCTACCACCCATGTATCTATCTGTCTAACTATCCATCCATGCGTGCATCTATCTATCCACCCATCCATATATCTATCTATCTATCCATTCATCCATGTATCTTTCTATTCACCCATCCATCTATCCATGTATCCATCTATCCATCCATCACAGGGCAGTGAATGCCGTCTTCTGCTGTCTGCACTAACAGCCTGCAGAACTCCCTTCCTGAATGTCAGGCTGGTTGCCAATATTTTTGTTTTTCTTTGCAGTATTTTTCCACAATTAGCATCCTTTATTTTCTCATGTCTGTGTTAAGATTCCCAGCAAAGAGTTGTCTTGTATTTCAAGGGATAAATGGACCTGTGATTCTTTTACCTGTGGGCTGTTGTTTGTGAATTTTATAGCCCCTCTGGGCCAGAAGAGTGTTGAGTGAACTCAGACCACATTAACCTTAGAGCATCTACCACTCTGAAAATCTGAAAGCCACTGACAAGGTAGACACCTTGTCCCCTAAATGCCCTCTTGTGGGCTTCCCTGGAGGTTCAGACAGTAAAGAAATTGCCTGCAGTGTAGAGGACCCGGGTTCCACCCCTGGGTCAAGAAGATCCCCAGGAGAAGGAAATGGCAACCCACTCCAGTATTCTTGCCTGAAGAATTCCGTGGACGGAGGAGCCTGGCGGGCTACAGTTAATGGGGTCGCAAAGAGTAGGACGTGGCTGAGCGACTAACATGTTCACTTTTTTCAGGGTGACTGTAGACAGATTAGGAAGGCGGCCTTCATCTCAACAGGGATTATGTTATAAAGGTGACGTAAAGGCCAGATGTGAACATCCACGTTTCTGGGTGTGTCTCTGTGATGTTAAACAATGCATCCGTATTTCCTTTTGGTCATTGCCGGTGATGGTTAACCATACCACCTGCAAATCAGATGGTGTAAGGAGAGTTAAATACACAGACTGCTTATATATCTGTGGGTATAAGGAAACCAGAAACAGTGAGTGCCCTGAACTATTCAAATAAAAGATGCTATCATCCTTAAGCCTGGGGGACAATGAGAGAGAGTGGTTCCCAAAAATCAGAAGGAGACAGCCTAAAATCTCTGACCTAAAATGAGCTTCGGAATAAATACCCCGGCCTCCCATCCCTCTCTCCCCACTTCCCTGAACTCCCATTGGTCCAAACCAACAGGCAGGAAGGAGCTGGTCCCCTTAAGATGTCTGTGGGACATCCTCCAGGGCAGGGAGCAGCGTGCAGAAGGATGGAGGGCTGGCTTGCAGGGGCCTAAAGAGGACAGCACACCCTCTGCCCATCATCCCTGTGCACCTTCCCTTCCATGCTTTTAAGCACTAGAGGACCAGGGAAGGAGCCAGCACCACAGACATCAGAGCCCTATAATTAAGCATCATGCTTTGGATTCAGATAAATGTTCCATCACCTCCAAGCCACGTGGCTCTAGGCAAAAGACTTCCAAAAAAAAAAAAAAAATGACATAACATAAGTACTAACATCCCTGCCTTACTATGATAAATATTCCCATCTCCATTCCCCTCCCCTAGGTTCTTTTTCTTATTAGCACTTTTCATTGACTGTGCTCTGTATTCACTTACTTTTTCATTGTCTCAACCCCTCCACCTTCCAACTTGAGTGTGAGTTTTGCAAAGTCAGGGACTAGGATGTCTTATTCACTGACAGATCTTCAGAGGGAAAGCTATCGCTGACAAGGAGTAACCATCAGGAAGCATTTGGGGGCATCGGTAATGAGGGGGGCTTCCCTGGTGGCTCAGGAAAGAATCCACCTGCAATGCAGGAGACCTGGGTTCAATCCCTGTGTCGAGAAGATCCCCTGGAGAAGGGAATGGCAACCCACTCCAGTATTCTTGCTTAGAGAAGTCCATGGACAGAGGAACCTGGTGGGTTACAGTCCATGGGATCACAAAGAGTTGGACACAACTGAGCGGCTATTTTTTATTCTGTGAATGAGACAGGGGTCACAGAAGGCTTAGGACAGAGCCTAGAATGTATTCAGGATTCCCTCGTGGCTCAGAGAGTGAAGAGTCTGCCTGCAGTGTGGGAGACTTGAGTTAGATCCCTGGGTGGGGAAGACCCCCTGGAGAAGAAAATGGCAACCCACTCCAGTATTCTTGCCTGGAAAATCCCATAGATGGAGGCCTGGTGGGCTATAGTCCGCTAGATCGCAGAGAGTTGCAAAGGACACGACTGAGCAACTTCACTTTTAGAAAGTGTTAAGGGCTTGAATATAATCAAGTATTTTTAGTAAGTGTATCAAAGTTCATTTTATACACACCCACACAGGCAGACAAGCAAAGAATGGGGAATATTCTCCTGGAGGCATGATTCTTTGCAAATGTGAATAAAATAAAGCCTGGTCAAATGATCTGTGCTGAACTCATGAAGCTGTATAATTTTTAAAAATCTGTAATTCTATTTCTCTAAGTAATTTTATTTTGTCATTCATTTTTGCATAAGTAACCAAAAGACTTTTTAGGAAAAAGAAAAAAAGTCTTTATTGAATTTGTTATAGTATTGATTATGCTTTATGTTTTGGTTTCTTGGCCAAGAGGCATGTGGATCTTAGTTCTCCAAACCAGGGATCAAACCCACACAACCCCTGCATTGAAAGATGAAGCCCCAACCAGTGGGCCACGCGGGAAGTCCTCCTAAAGACAGATTTAAATTCTGGACGTCAGATCTCTCCACCTTGTCTATAAACCAAAACCAAAACGGTCTCCTAATTCACAATTGCCAATGCCTCTGTGTACTGAGATTTGTCGTGGGGGACCCTGCAGGCAGAAACTTTCTTTTGGGGTCCTCATCACTGGGCATGTGTCAGAATTTCCTTGGCTTCTGGTCAGATGTAGACAGTAGGTTTAGCAGGTAAATAAAGTTGACGACATTTGCAGGGACTGGAGAGGATGCCAGCCTGGGAGGCTTTTTGGAAAATTGCACAGGGGGAGGGGAGGAGGGTGGGGTGGGGGAGGGGACAGTCCTGAGAATTTGAAAAATAATGGAGTCCTGTTTGCCTGAATTCTTCTCCAGCAGGCAGCCCGGGGCTCTCTTTGTCTTGAAGGTGGACAGCTTTGTAGTCTGAAGGAACATCTGTGCATATTTAAGATAAAGATGCCACTTAGCTCTTTTTCCTTTTCAGAACTGGTAAAAGAGAATACACATCTCAGGGACTCACAGTTTAAATGCTTCTTCTGGGTCCCTTGCTTTTTTAAAAAGTAGCATTTCAAACTGAAGCGCGTCATCCCAGGCCGATACAAAAAAATAAACAGATAAATAAATAAACACCCACGTGGCCTTTTTTATTTTTGTTTTTCATTTAGACTCTGCGCTTCCTCCCGGCAGGTATTCCCCCAGGATGTGCTAATCTGTGCTTTTGGTTGTTGCTGGAATGCAGTTGTTCCCCCTCCTCTTCCCTCTCCCAGGCCTCTCACAGCTACTTAGCCAGCTTTCCAAGCAGATGCTAATCCACCACTCCTGGTTTATTAACCCTTGAACACCTAATTCCCAGGATCCCTTCTTCTCTTCCCATACCAAGGACTCTCAAACTCCAGTTTGCTGGAGCATCACCTGAAAGACTCAGTGGACCTCACCCTGAGAATTTCTGCATCCCTAGGGCTGGGTGGGGCTCAAGAGTTTGAATTACCGGTAGCCCAGGTGGTGAAGAATCTGCCTGCAATTGCAGGAGACCCAGGCTTGATCCCTGGGTCAGGAAGATCCCCTGGAGAAGAGAATGGCTACCTACTCCAGTGTTCTTGCCTGGAAAATCCCATGGATAGATGAGCCTGGTGGGCTGTAGTCCATGAGTTCGAAGTTGGACACAACTGAGCAACTAATACACACACACACACACACACACACACACACACACACACTCTCTCTCTCTCTCTCTCTCTCTCTCTCCAGTCTAGCTGATGTTGCCAGTCCACCAAGCTCACACAACTGAGCAACTAATACACACACACACACACACACACACACACACTCTCTCTCTCTCTCTCTCTCTCCAGTCTAGCTGATGTTGCCAGTCCACCAAGCTCACACAACTGAGCAACTAATACACACACACACACACACACACACACACACACACACACACACACTCTCTCTCTCTCTCTCTCCAGTCTAGCTGATGTTGCCAGTCCACCAAGCTCCAGTGAAAGGCAGTTATTTATCTCAGCCTCATGTTAGTAGGTTGATCTCTTGCAAAAATGTTTCTCCTCTTCCTTTCTTTCCAAAAGGACCAAAGCCAGCACAGAGGTTTCTGTTTTTCCTTCCTTTCTGCTGTGTTTGTTGCAGGAAGGGGGACCCCTTCCAGGGCCCGAAACTGGGCTCTTGTCTAACACTCGGAAATGAATTGTCCGAGGAGACACATGCTGACAAAGCAAGAGATTTTATTGGGAAAGGGCACCAGGGCGGAGAGCAGGAGGTAAGGGAACCCAGGAGAACTGCTCTGCCGCATGGCTCGCAGTCTTGGGTTTTATGGTGATGGGATTAGTTTCCGGGTGGTCTTTGGCCAATCATTCTAATTCAGAGTCTTTCCTGGTGGCCCACGCATTGCTCAGCCAAGATGGGGGCGAGCGAGAGGGATTCTGGGAAGTGGACGGACAGGCAGGGTCTCCTCTCGACCTTTCCGGAACTCCTCCGGCTGCTGGTGGCTTACTAGTTCCGTATTCCTTATCAGGATCTCCTGTCATAAAACAACTCATGCAAATAGTTACTATGGTGCCTGGCCAGGGTGGGCGGTTTCAATCAGTGTGCTTCCCCTAACATGTTCACTGCTGTGTCTTCGCTTCCTTGAATGGTGCCTGACTTCTGGGCGTGTGTTCAGGGGAGGACTTGATAAACATTGTTTCCCTGTGAAATACTAGTGGTGATGTCACCATCATCTGGCTTCCCTGAAGTTTTAGGGTGCAGTAGGGGGCTCTTTCATCTTTGTAACTCAGAGCCCTCATGAGACTTGGGAGATTGACGTTTCAAGATGAAAGTTTGTTCTGAATTGAGCCAAATTGGAGAGCCGGAAACTTAATTACAGAGGAGACAGAGGGACTTCCCTGGCGGCCCAGGGCTTAGGACTCCCTCCCAGTACAGAGGTCACAAGTTTGATCCCTGGTTGGGAAAGTAAGGTCTGCAAGGTATGACCAAAATTTATTTTATATTTTATATATTTGATATATATTTGATAGATTCGTTTAGATTCCGCAACAGATAGTATTTATATTTATAACGTATTTAATATAAAATAAATTTATATTTTATAAATATTTGATAGTTTTAATTTTCAAACAGTTTTCATTACTGTATGTATAATTGTATATTTTATATATCTTTGATAGATTTGGTAAATTCTGAAACAGATTGCTTCCACGTGAAATAAAAGTCTACTGCTATGAGTAACATAACTTCTGTGTAACGCTAGTATACAATAAGTGTAGTTTCCTATAGTGTCCTGCTGAGCCCTTGTTTCCCGCTGCAGCTCCTCACCGCCACCCCAAACTCTAGATTTATGATTTTCCCACCTTCAGTGGAACCCCCAGCTCATGGGGAGTTGCTGCTTTACTCTGTGGCTTTCAATCCCTTTAGCCGATGGCATCGTTCTTCGCGTGTGCAGTTAGGGTTCTCAACATTGACTGTACACTGACATCGAGTGGGGAGTGTTCAAAAAGATTGATACCTGGGTACTGTTCCCCAAAGATTCTGATTTAATTCGTCAGACTATCCCTGGGCATCAGGATTTTTGAAAGTTTACAGCCCAGGTCATGAAGGATTGGATTGGGGTGGAGGTGGCCTGGAAGAAGAGGAAGGGAGGAAAAGAGAAAGAAGTAGTTTTGATTTTTGGAGCCAGCAGGGGACACTTCTAGAGCAGAGATTGTTGTCGGATGATGAAAAGTGAGTTGGAAGCATAGACCTCAGAGCACACTTGAAGAAAGAACCTTGAATGCAGAAACAGGACTGCTTTAATGGGTTAATTATGCACACTCTTGTCTTCCCTAATGATTTTATCTAGGGCAACCTTGTTGGCCCAAGGAGATCATAAATTCCTTGGAATCAGTGATGTGTTGGAGAGTTACCCTGTAGCTCCCAAGATCTCTAGCGAAATTGCCTTCATTTCAAGAGTCTTCAGAAAATAGCCCCCAAGTGATTAAGGAAGCATGAGGTCAAAATGGGAAGTAAAGAACCTGTAAAGACCGCCAGTCAGTAACAGTTGTGTGTGTGCGTCTGTCATCAGTTCAAATTATTTGCTTTTTTTATTTTTTTATCCAGTATGAACACACACATACACTCAAACAGAACAAAGCAATAACAAATAATAAAAAAAAAAAGCAGCCACTGACCACCACCAACCCCCTCCATTATCACCATTGTCACCACCATCATCACCACCATTATCTCCATCATCACTATCATAACCACGATCATCACCACCATTATCTCCATCACCACCATCATCACCACCATTATCTCCATCATCACCATCATAACCACGATCATCACCACCATTATCTCCATCACCACCATCGTCACCACCATTATCTCCATCACCACCATCATCACCACCATTATCTCCATCATCACCATCATCACCACCATTATCTCCATCACCACCATCATCACCACCATTATCTCCATCATCACCATCACCACCATCATCACCACCATTATCTCCATCACCACCATCATCACCACCATTATCTCCATCACCACCATCATCACCACCATTATCTCCATCATCACCATCATAACCACGATCATCACCACCATCATCTCCATCACCACCATCATCACCACCATTATCTCCATCACCACCATCATCACCACCATTATCTCCATCATCACCACCATCATCACTACTACATCATCATCATCACCATGACTACACCATCATCATCACCATGACTACCACCATAATCACACCTGAAACTTGGAAGTGTAGCCCAGTGGAGCATCTGTTGTCAGAGAATGAGGCATCAAGTCCCCCACGCAGATGTCACCTCATGTCACTGAAGTAAAGATGTTCACCAAGCAGCCGACTTGCCTGCATACACATGCTTGAGTTCCAAGTGAGCGGACAGGAAGGGAGAAGCCAGGAAAGCAGCTTGCTTTCCCCTGTCCCCAGTCTAGTGTCTTATCCGTGAGCCCACACTGGAACCCTTCAATACTTTATTAAGCATCTCCTCTCCTGGACACCCCACTACCTTCAGCTCCAGTACATCCCTTGCTTGGAAGCCAAGTGTGTTCTTACCACTGCATGGCTCCTCATTTTCATCACAGAGAAGTGATGCTAAGGGTTGAAATAGGGGTAGGACGCTGAGAAAACCACTTTACTGGTAACTTAAAAATATTAAGCTCATATTTTTAATTCATATGAATTAAGGGTTGTAGTCTGAGTCCCGAGGCAAGTCAGTCACACTTCTCAAGATGTCGACCACAAGCCTTTTCCCTGCCTCCACCGGGTAAACGGTGACCCTCTGGTATACATCAAAACGTGTGCTTTTCTGTATTCTAAGCAGTTTTTGAAACAGTGTTTTGCTTTATTGCAAACCACAATGTTTTCAGAAGGCTTAAAAATCCAGTTATGACTATAGCTGTGAGGGAAAAGGTCTGCGTGGTGCCAGGGAAATTTAATTTTTAGCTTTAAAAAAGTCCCACCAAATTCAATTTTTCTCACATTTAGGGATTCTTAGAGTTTTATCTAGCTTGCATAACTAGTATATTAGAGAATGTGTTACTACGGGGTTATTTTTTAACACATTTATTATTTATGAAATGCAGAGGAAAATAGTTAGAAATGATTGTTTCAAGGAATATCCTGTAGTTTTTTTTAAATTTTCTATTGTATTCAAAGAAGTTGTTCATGCTGTTTTAATTCAAACATTAAAAGTTAAATCTCTTTTTATTCTGACCTACATTTTAAAAACACTGCTTTAAGTCCTTATTATGGGGAATGGAAAATGGGATTGAAAAAAAAACAAAAACTCCCACTGTGTGTTTCTTAGCTTGTGGTTTGTAGGTAATCAAGTTGATTCTTGCCAAGCTGTCCAGGAAGGGGGGTGGAGGGTGGGGTGATGCGGAGCAGGATGTGAGGTCTCTCTCTGGTTCTTCAATCCTTCTGATGCCGAAAGCTCAGCTTCTCTGCACATCGGTGCTGAATCAAATCTCAGAGACGAAGTGTTGGTGAAGTAGGAGAGGATAGCTGTGTTACTTTGCCAGGCAGAGGGCGACCCAGCAGGCTAATGCCCTCAAAACCACGTGTCCCAACGTGGGGAGGCTAGTGAGAAGGTTTACAGCAGTTGTTCAAAGAGGGCCTGATCGACTTGACTTGTGCACATTCTTCTGATGGGTGGGTGGTGAGGGAAGGAGGTGTCAGCATCATTGACCTTCAGGTCCAGCTCATCTGGGGGTCTGCATACCTGTGGGCAGCCAGACCCTCACTAACTTCTCCTGCCTGGAGGGGGTTTCTGTACCTGCAAAACAGCTCAAAGATCCTGTATCTGTTGATGGGGAGGCAGGACCTTGCCCCAAGGCTGCTCTTGACTGTTTCTCCCCAGTCTCACATCCCCTCCCATCCCTAAGTCTCTAATTAACCACTACTTGAATCTGCCCATTAGAACTCAGGGAAGGTCATGGAGGCTGAATGAAGGCTGTTTCCTGTAATTGCAGAAACCGGAACGCAAAGGCCTGGTGCCCAGGAGCCCCACAGGGCCCAGATGGATATCACTTGCTCAGTCCCCTTTCTCCCAAAGGAAATCTCCCCCAGGCAGTCATGCTGGTAAACTGCCTGCTCTTGAGTAATGAGAGTCTTACCATCTGTCTCTTACTCTGAGTGAGAGAGATGAAGAGGAGAAAAGAGATAGCATATCTGACTAGGAATTAATGCCCCTTACAACAGATAGAGAACTAAAATGCTGCAACATCAACAGACAACCTGAATCAAAAATGGGCGATGAATTTGAATAGACCTTTCTCAAAGAAAATATGCAAAGAGCCAATATGCACCTGAATAGATGCTCAACATCACTAATCCTTAGGAAAATGCAAATCAAAACCACAGTGAGACATCCCTTGATACTCATTAGGATGGCCATTATAAAACAAAAACAGAAACAAACTGAAAATAAGTGTTGGCAAAGATGTGGGGAAATTGAAATCCTTGTGCATTGCTGGTGGGAATATCAACAGTATGGTTGCCCCTCAAAAAAAAAAAAAAAAAAGAAAGAGAAAAAGGAAAAAAAAAAATAAAAAAAAGAATTCATGTTTGATCCAGTGATTCCACTTCTGGGTATATACCCCAAAGAATTGAAATCAGCATCTTAAAGAGATCCCATGTGTATAACAGAATTATTCACAATAGTTAAAAGGTCAAACAGACCAAGTGTTCATCAGTGGCTGAACAAATCTGTTGTATTCATACAATGGAATATTATTCAGCTTTAAAAAAAATGGAGGTGATTCTGACACATCTTCCAGGAGATAAGAACCATCAAGACATTTTGCTGAGGGAAATAAGCCAGTCACAAAAAGATAGATACTGTATGATTGCATTTATATGAGGGTTCATAGTCAGGAAGTGGAATAGTGACTGTCAGGGGCTAGGAGAAGCAGGGATGGGAGTTACTGTTAAATAGGTACAGAGTTTAAGTTTTGCAAAATCAAAAAAAAGTTCTGGGATGGATGATGGTGATGGTTGTACACCAATGTGAATTTACTTAATGCCATAGGACTCTACACTTAAAAATGGAGAAAATGGTAAATTTGGATTGTGTACATGTTACACAATTCCAAAAGTAAGCTAAAAAATAGAACAGTATTAGCAGAAATTGAGAAATGCTGTGTATCATCACCTTGCCTGCGTACTAAGTCGCTTCGGTCCGACTCCTTGCGACCCCATGGACTGTAGCCCCTGGGATCCTCTGTCCATAGGAGTTTCCAGGCAAGAATATGGAGTGGATTGCCATGCCCTCCTCCAGGGCATCTTCCTGACCCAGGGATGGAACCCATATCTCTTACATCTCTTGCGTTGCGGGGTTCATTCTTTACCACTAGCACCACCTGGAAAGCCCCTTCATCACCTTGGTATCCAGCAAAAATCTCAGAGAAAGATGTGTGGTACCTGGATCCTCAGACAACTTGTGGAGAGAACATGTGAGGGGGAGTTGTGGCCTCCTGCCGACAGCCAGCCCCAACTTGCCCTCATGTAAGACACCTTGGAAACAAGTCCTCTGAGCTCAACCAAACCCCCAGGGGACTCCAGTCCTCCCCAGCAAGCCTTAAGTCTTCCACCTGAGATCCCTAACAGGGTGAAGCAAAGTTCAAGTTCATCTGTCTACTCTGCTCTGTCTGAATTCCTGACCCACAGGAACCATGAGATAATAAATGATTATTGTTCTTTTAAGCCACTCAAAGTATTAGAGTAATTTGTCTCACAGTCATAGGTAACTCATCATATATGCTTCCCAAGTGGCTCAGTGGTAAAGAATCTGCCTGCCAATGCAGGAGACACAGGAGACTGGATTCAATCCCTGGGTTGGGAAGATCCTCTGGAGAAGGAAGTGGCAAATCACTCCAGTCTTCTTGGCTGGAAAATTCCACAAACAGAAGAGCCTGGTGGGCTGCAGTCCATGAGGTCCCTCAGAGTTGGACACAACTGAGTGACTGAGCACACACACAACTGATCAATATTTGCAATCATCTGCCATCTTTGACTATTTGGCAATGCCTGCCTCATCCCCAGGGTTTCCCCAGTGTTGCTAGTGGTAAAGAACCTGCCGGCCAATGCAGGAGATGTAAGAGAAGTGAGTTCAATCCCTGGGTCAGGAAGATCCCCTGGAGGAGGGCATGGCAACCCAGTCCAGCACTTTTGCTGGAGAATCCCATGGACAGAGGAACCTGGCGGGCTACAGTCCATGGGGTTGTAAAGAGTCAAACATGACTGAAACGACTTAGTATGCACACAGGCCTTATCCTCATCACACACACACACACACACACACACACACGCTCTTTGAGGATGCTTTATTCTTGAATTCGACCCACTGTATACAAAGAATCTTCAGCAGTTCTGGCAACCAAGTGAAATGTCAGCCTTATTTTAATGGGAAGAATGTAAAATGCCCACAGAAGAGGCTAGGAGTGTTGGCAGGCGGGGAGCGGGCTTGTCTCCAGGGCATTCTACAAGGGTGTGCAGGATCCAATGGGCCAGAGTATCTCTGGATCCTAGACAGGATCCTAGACAGGAAGGATGATATTCTGTGCATCAGCTCTAATGGAGCCCTTGGGTTTGTGTGACTGGGGACCAATCTGCGTCGATGTGTAAATATGTCTGCTCTGCTTACACTCGGGCATGATTGCATATTGAGGGGTTAATGAGCTCAGTTTGGATGAAGGCAGGAGGGTGTCTTCTCAATGCACAAGGGTGTTCTGCCCGCACCAGGCTGACTCCGGGCGTTTCCTCAGATCTGAGGTTTGCTTTCTGCTCTGGGGGTTCAGCTCCCCTGCACTTGATGGATGTTGGCCTTAATTTGGTGTGTTGCAGTCGTTGTGAGCTGTGGAAGGATATTACCTTAAGGATATTCTTCTGAATATTAAATTAGAATAAATTAAGGCACGCTGCATATTCAGCCTGAATCAGAATTGAGTAATTGCCTTCCGTTTTGTGCCACTAAGTTCGTTGGAAATGCAAGATATTTGTTTTAATTACCAAGTGGTTGAGCTGACTCTTAACGAGAGGGTGCATGAATGCAAACAAACAAACAAAAATAACTTGTTTGTGACTTTGTGAATGTTAGGTAATACCTGACTGGATTCGGTTTTGTTAGAGTTCCTCCTTCTACTGTCCTGTGTTTCCTTCATTCAGCATTGACTGATGGACTCCCTTCTATGTGTCCTGCAACGTGAAATGATTTGAGGATATTAAGAGCTATAATCTTTATGTTTTATTGTTTCCTGCACTTTATTGTTTCTACGCACTTCACATGCATAGATAGTATACACAGTAAGTAGCACCATTAGGCAAATATAACTTTTACCTCTCATTTTATCAATACAGCAACTAAGTTCCAAAGAGAGGATAACATCAATTAATAATAATAATAATAAAAAGACAAACAGCTAGAGATAGGATATGAATCTGATGAATCCTAAATTCTGAACTCTCCGTTGTATTTTTTTTTAATTGAAAAAAGTTAATTTACAATGTTGAGTTTACTTCAGGTACAGAGCAGTGTAATTTAGTTATGTGTGCATATCAAGTCACTTCAGTCATGTCCAACTCTTTGTGACCCTGTGGACCATAGCCCACCAAACTCCTCTGTCCATGGGATTCTTCAGGCAAGAATATTGGAGTAGGTAACCTATCTTCCAGGGGATCTTTCCGACCCAGGGATTGAACCTCTGTCTCCTGCATTTCAGGTGGATTCTTTACCACTGGGCCACCGGGAAAGCCTATTTCAGTTATATATAAACATCTATCTATTCTTTTTCAGATGCTTTTCCATTATGGCTTATTATGAAATATTGAATATGGTTTCCTGTGCTATACATTAGGTCCTTGTTGTTTCTATTTTATATATAGTTGTATGTATCTGTTAATCCCAGATAATACTAAGAGGCCAGAAAATATACCTATTACTACTGTTACTATTCTGATTTCTTTTGCTGTTCTTGTTATCATTTTTACTGGTGGCACCTGATATCACTGAGTCTCACCCACGATATGGGGATATACTGTAAAGATTGACTGAGATACATGCCCAACCCTCTGGAATTACTGGACAGTCAGTTAATGTTGTTTTGTTTCTTTCCTGTTTTTTTCCTTCTTAGGTGTGGATGTTCAGTTGGGTATTCAGATGTGAATACTCAGTTGGGTCCCGAGTTGGAGGACAGGCAGTGGGGAATGGAGATTCTACCCTGGGATGTGCGGTTACTTTTCTCACAGTTACTTTTCTTGAAGATCTACCTCGACACATGTGAGCTCTGGATCATAGGTGCTCGAAGGAATTTTGTCATTTTCCCGTCCTCTGATTGCCGAGGAAACCATGGCCCAGAAATATTTAGCCACCTACCAACACCACACCACTGGCAGATGGCATAGCTGAAAGGAAAATCCAGACCTTTACCCCCAGCATGCGCTTTTCATGGGAGGTAAATCTAGCTTAACTATTAAATTTTGATTCTTGATATATGAAAACCATAGCTTTTTATTTGTTTCTCAATCAAATATCCTGATCTTGAGTGTAACTTGAGTCAATATTGTTGTTTAGTTGCTCAGTCATGTCTGACTCTTGGAGACCCCATGGACTATAGCCTTCCAGGCTCCTCTGTCCATGGGATTTCCCAGGCAAGGATACTGCCATTATTCTGGGCCAGTTTTGTTTCAAATGACAGCAAACTAAATCAGCCAGAGTCACAACATAAAGCAGAACTTTGTCCAAAGTTTTACTTAGCTTCTTATATATGTATAAAATAGATGTTTACTATATAAATCATAAACATCTATCTTTATCTAGATTAACAAATGTGCTCTGCTCTGCATGGAATTTAAACCAGGTTTTAGAGTTTTTCATTAAGAGGATTTCATGTACGTGGTGGAAGATAAACGTCAAGGTTCCTGGTAATTTACTGCCTATTACTGAATTCCACTCCATAAATATATTATTTAATCAAAACTCCTGTTTAAATGAGACAGTAAAAATGGCATGGGTAATATTTAAAGTTGGCATAATTTTTCCTTACGTAGCATTTTTTTTGAAATTGTAGAACAAGGGGAAAAGTTTGAGAGCTGGGGTCCCTATTGCCTTTTTGGGGAAGGGGCTACTGTGAGTTGCTGTGGCCAAGCTGAAATCTCTGATGTCTTTCAAAGCCAAGGCTCAAAAGTGATGCTGTCCATCTCTTCCTCAGACAATTCCCAGGACTTAATGACTCAGGAACCACTAAAGCTCCCCTAATCTCCTCTCTGTCCACACAGCAAAAACTGATGAGCGGGTGATGATAATGATGATTCAGGTAAACATTGATGAGCGGAAGAATAATTCTTCCAACCTTTAATGAAATTCCTCTAAATCTCATCCATTCTCTTGGAGAGAGGCAAAAAAAAAGGGGAGGGGGGAGAAGGTATTCAGAGACCTTGTGTGTGTATGTGTGTGTGTAGCCATGTATTTAAATCAAAAAATTTTAAATCAATATTTAAATATAGAATCAAATCTTCTTTGAAATATTCTCTCATTTTATATATTCTTCCTATCTTTTTTTTTTTTCTCCTTTTTTTCTTTTGGCTTCAGTGTGCAGCATTTGGGATCTTAGTTCCCAGACCAGGGATTGAACCCACATTCCTTGCAGAAGAAGCACAGAGGCTCAACCACTGTACTACCAGGGGAGTCCCCATCCTATCCTTTTTTTTCTGTCTTTTGAAGGGTATCTGCAGCAGCTGTCTAATCAGTGCCATCATTATTCGATGTAACATGAAGCTCCCAGTTTACAGAAGCAGAGAGAGCTAGATTCAGATGAGCCTTATTTATTTATTTAACGTTGTATGGCTTCTAACAAGAAACTCAGCCATGTGGAAATTCGGTTTTCTCCTTTGTAAAATTAGAAAAGTTTAACCTCTGCATGAAAAGCCTCTCTCATACGATAGAAATGTCATTAGATTCATTCTCCCTTGCCAGTAGAGGTCGGGGCTAGTGAATTTCTTGAAAGTTCTTGCCTCTCTTCCCCCAGTAGACTTGAAATTTGGGCAAGAACTCTGCTATCCTGTTCAATGACCCACTTCTGTTTCCCTCCATACCTGCCAGGTGTTCTAAGAGCAGACTTTTCTAGAAAGTGGCTCTATCATAGAGATAGAGCTGATGGCAAGGAAGGGTGGATAGATGTGGGAAAATGAGATTGGTCTGCTAGGTGTGAGAAAAGTACTAATTGTTACCAAGAGGTCAAAGGCTGATGAACCCATCCGGTGTGAAGAAGGGTCTAATGACCAAATGAGCTTTAAGTGTGCTAGCAGCACCCTCATTCAAGGCAATTTGGTGATCAAGATACAGTCGACACTTTAGGGCTGAGGGAGATGACAGGGAAGTGTTGAAGGCTGGATGAGATGAAGAGTAGGACGTGATGTCTGAATTATGTATAAGCTTAAGACTAGGGACTCTCAAGAGAACTAATGACCAATTAGGGATTCTCCTGAGAGGCAAAGCCTCTCTCCAGAGGAAATAAAAAATATCAAATAGTCACTAGATAATGCCTCCAAGCCACAATCAAGGGCAATGGCTGACGTTCAGTGGCTTTTGAGGAGGACAGTCTTTCTGGGTGGGCACAGTGTGGTGCTAACGGTCTGAAGCATGCCAACACACACAACCCTGGCTTACTGTCAACTTCAAGGTTCAGTTCAGTTCAGTCACTCAGTTGTGTCCGACTCTTTGTGACCCCATGGACTGTAGCACTCCAGGCTTCCACGTCCATCACCAACTCCTGGAGCTTGCTCAAACTCATGTCCATTGAGTCGGTGATGCCATCCAACCATCTCATTCTCTGTCGTCTCCTTCTTCTTCTGCCTTCCATCTTTCCCAGCATCAGGGTCTTTTCCAATGAGTCAGCTCTTTGCATCAGGTGACCAACATACTGAAGCTTCAGCTTCAGCGGTGGTCCTCCCAACGGGTATTCAAGACTGATTTCCTTCAGAATTGACAAGTTCAAGGTGGAAGCTCAAAAAAATTGCCATCCACTTTTGTGACGTGTTTCACGGCTGAACAAAGCAAGCTGGATTCCCCGACGCTCTTCTTACCCAGCACCCAAGAGAAGAAGCTGGGGGTAAGAGCCTTCACTGTCTTTATACTGGATGCTCTGGTAACCAGACCAGAGGCCCTTTGCTGATCTGGCTCACCCAACCTCCAGATGTCATGCTTGTTGGTTGCCAGTGGTTTCCACCTTCCTGCTTTGTGGCAAACTGCCCCTGGCAAAATGATTTTGATCCACTTTGCCTGAGAGATGACACTGTCCTTGCAGCAGAAAGCCAGCAGTCCATGACTGATCTAGTTCCCTTTGGCCTTGAAAGTGTTAGTCCCTCAGTCATGTCTGACTCTTTGCAGCCCAGGCTCCTCTGTCCATGGAATTCTCTAGGCAAGAATACTGGAGTGTGTAGCCATTCTCTTCTCCAGGGGATCTTCATGACCCAGGGATTGAACCGTGTCTCCTGCATTGCAGGCAGATTCTTTACCATCTGAACCAACTGGAAAGCCCAGTATGTGTGTGTGTTTGGGGGTGGGGTGGCTGGTTGACAATCCTACAGAACATTTTACTCTACAGAACCCCAAACCTATCTGAGCTTTTGGATCAGGGCAAAGCTAGACCCTATTTAAGGTCACGCTCTTGCTTGGCGTCTCCCTTACCTTCCTTGTGGATAATGAGGGCTGATCTGGCTCATCCAACAAGTGTGCAGTTTCTGATGTATTTTGGAAATCTTCTTTTAGGATATGTGTGCATTAAGAGACTGGGTTTCCTAGACCTTAGTCTGAATCTTGAGCCACTGTGCAGTTTTCTAGGTGTTCTGCCTATACATTCCAGTCTCAAGAGTGCTAAAACCCAGACTATTTCCAAGGCTCAGTACATGGTTTCTTGTGCAAGCTTTCTGTCCTTCATATACTCAGATAAACCCCCATCACCATAGTTCCCTTGTATGGGTGTGTCCCATCCATGCAAACTAGAGGGGAAAAAAAGAGGGATAGAGGACTATGGATATGATTTGTCAGACTCCAATTAGCAAATCCAATTGATTGACAATGATAGATTCCTGGGTGGGTACGAATTTGCAGCTCTCAGCTCTTCTGTCTGTGATCATGAAGGCCAACAGAGAGGTGGCTGAATGCTGTATTGAGCACTCTTTGTTCCTCTTGGGTGAGAAGGGTCACGACTTTTAGCAACATTCATTCTTATCTTAACATCCCTCATCTCATGTTCACTAATACATTATTCAGAGTTTGTGAGGACAGAGCAGAGGCCAGCTCTCCACCCAGAGACCTTTTACTGGGGTCACACACAGGTGGGGGTGCAGGACATGGAAATGAGGATGTGGACAAAAGGGAGCTGTGACCTCAGACTGCTTGGGAAAGCAAACGGGCAGCAAAGTTCCCGGGCAGCAAGTCAGCTCAGCCACTGACTTGTCACATATCCTTCGGGAGAGTCATGTAACCTCTTTAAGCCTATTATGATGGTGGCGGCATGTTCACCGGAGGTCTCAAACTCCGATGCTTACCTAGGGCCAGGCAGTTAATATAATCCATTGTGCGTGCTAAGTCGCTTCAGTTGTGTCCGACTCTTTGCGACTCCACAGACTGTAGCCTGCCAGGCTCCTCTGTCCATGGGATTCTCCAGGCAAGCATACTGGAGTGCATTGCCATGCCCTCCTCCAGGGGATCTTCCTGACCCAGGGATCGAACCCACATCTCTTATGTCTCCTGCATTGGCAGATGGGTTCTTTATCACTAGCGCCACCTGGGAAGCCCCATAATCCATCAGAGCTGATCAATTAATCCCCTGGACAACACATGCCACTTCTAAATGGTCCTACGGGGATGGAGACCCAGTAGTGTCAGATTTTTTGATTTTTGTTGCCGTTGTTGTTTTTGACTTGTAGGCTCTTAGTCTCAGCACGCAGGGTCTTCATTGCATCATGTGGGATCTTTTGTTGCTGCATATGGGCTTCCCCGGTGGCTCAGTGGTAAATCTGCTTGCAATGCAGGAGACATGGGTTCAATCTCTGAGTCGGAAGATCCCTTGGAGGAGGAAATGGCAACCCACTCCAGTATTCTTGTCTGGGAAATCCCATGCACAGAGGAGACTGGCGGGCTACAGTCCTTGGGGTCGCAATGAATTGGACACCGCTGAACTACAAACTACTAACACTTTCACTTTTCAGGGACTCGCTAATTGTTATGCTAAGGCTTAGTTGCCCTGCAGCATGTGGAATCTTAGTTCCCCAACTAGGGATCGAACCTGTGTCCCCTGCATTGCATGGAGGATTCTTAACTACTGAAGCAAGAGGGAAGTCCCCAGATTTTCTGATTTTTAAAGAAAGGATGGTTGTTTTGATTTTTCAAATAAAAAGTATTCTACTGTTTCAGTTTTGGAAAACACTGGATGGCCAAAACAAAGAAAATCTGTGGCTTGTCGGCTCCCAGTTGGCAACTTACAAGTTTGCTTTTGTAGCAGAGGCTGTTGGTGCCCACCCTCCCTGACTCCTGGGGGTAGTTACCATTTTGAATGGTCTTGTCTTTGCCATGTGTCTTTGTGGAGCCTCTAGAGCCAATTTTGCCCACACTGATGCCAGGTTGGAAGTGCGCCCTTCCCCCGGCAATCTTCAATGTGTGGCTCAGGATTTGGTGTGCAAATATGCCATCATTCTTGCCTCTCAAGAATGCCTTGAGATCAGGGTTGGCAAGTATCTTCCAATTAAGGACCAAATATAGTAAATATTTTAGGATGCAGGGTCCATATGGCCTTTGTTGCAAGTACTGAAAGCTGCCATTTTAGCCGGAAAGCAGCCAGAGACAGTAACATATGGGCATGGCTGTGTTCCAATAAAACTTTATTTATAAAAATAAGCAGTGGGCCGGATTTGGCTGACTGGCCCTATACTGGCCCTACATTGCTTATTCAGGCTGTAAGACATGCATTCTGTGCTTACTCCCTGGATTCCCTGATGGAAATGAACTCTACCTACCTACAGTGTCAACTAGTTGGTAATGGACTTGGTATAACCTACCTTCCCTCCGTGTTCCATTTCCCCCTGCCTGCTAGTGCTTCTTGAAAACCCTCCTCCCTATAAGCTCCTTGTGTTTGAAACTTGGTCTGGGAAAACCATAAATGTTGTTATTTGAATATGGGTCTTGGAGTCATTTGGGTCATCTTTCCTTTCATTCCTACTGCTTTCCACCTGCCCTGAACAAGTGATTACATTCTTTTTTGTCTCTGGCTCCTCATTTGAGGCAATGTCAGCGTCCGTTTAAGAAATAGTTCTGGAGATTTAATGAGATGGTGTCTGTCCAACTCTTAGCACATCACCAGGCCCATGGTAAAATTTCAACAAGCACCAGCTGTGCTTGTAATTCTCAGCATGGAGGATAGAGGTTCAGACTTCCTGTACTAGCTCTGCAGCTATTTTTTAGGAATCTGCCAAAATGTTGAATCGAAGGCTCTTGTATTTACTGTTTCCTATGTTTCGTGTTTCTTTTGAAATAAAGTCACACTTCTCACTGGTGGAATGTTATTTAACTGTCTTTAAAAGATAAGATTACGAAGACACCTGGGTGTGAGTTTGCAACCTGAACCTTTGAATCTTAATCATGCTTGCCGGTTCCTGAAGAGAAGGAACAGATGGGAGAATCGAGCTTCTGTCTTCCACTGGCCTTACTTCAACCGGCTGTAAACATATGTTCTTAGGGAGGATGTAGGGATGCACTTCACTAAAGCTGAAGGAGATGTGAGGGGAGAGGATGCCTCCAGTGTGGAGATGGACCCGGGTCCTCATTGTCCTTCCTCCTGAGGCGTGGAAATGGTTCCTGGAAACAGAACTGGATTGGAATTCTTCTCTGTCATCGTCACCTGGGGCCAGCTCTGTCACTTCTCCAAGCCTCTGTTTCCTAGGACCTGTTTGAGTTTAATTAGGTGATTTTCTTCCCTTGCCTTATCACATTTTCTCATTCCCTTCTTCTGTGGGCTCAAGAGGGAAAGGACTCCAAACCCATAAAAAAGCTCAACTGTGCTTTTTCATTGCGAAGCCAGGCGATGGAGGAGGCGAACCAGCCTGTTTGCCATGTGTCTTGTGCTTTAAGAAAACCACCCATCTGCTTTGGAGACAGCCTTGTTTGATGATCGGGAAGTCAGAGAGTCAGCATGGGAAAGCAAGAATAGCCAGCAAGGTGGCTAAAGGGTTTCATCAGTGGGCCAAGCTCCATGTTTAAAAGCTGCTGTCATGAGGACTGTGCTTAGAAAAAGGGTAGGAAAAAAAAAAAGAAAAGGGTAGGGAAACCGATGGGAAATCTTGCTAAGATTGATTAGAAATGTCTGACATAGGCATGGTCGACATGGAGAAGATAGGCATGCCATTTATGTTTGAGTCTATCATGGGGTATAAACTCGCTGAGAGACTAAAAAAGAAATCTGGGCAGTATTTCTATAATCCTTAAACTGGCCAGCCTCAACACATAGTAAATATGTATGTGTGTGCACAATTGTGTCCAACTTTTTGTGACCCCATGGACTGTAGCCCACCAGGCTCCTCTGTCCATGGAATTTTCCAGGCAAGAATACTGGAGTGGGTTGCCATGCCCTCCTCCAGGAAACCTTCCCAACCCAAGGATCAAACCCACATCTCTTGCATCTTTTTCATTGGCAGGCAGGTTCTTTACCACTAGCGCCACCTGCAAAGCCAAATATATATCTTAAACAAAAATAAACATTGGGTTGGCAAAAAAATTCATTTTGTTTTTTCTGTAACATGAAGAAAACCCAAACAAACTTTTTGGTCAACCCTGTATTTGCATACATATATGAAGTCATGTGGAGCTTCGCTGGTGACCCAGTGGTAAAGAATCTACCTGCAATGCAGGAGACCAGATTGGATCCCTGAGTTGGGAAGATCCCCTGGAGGAGGGCATGGCAACCCACTCCAGTGTTCTTGCCTGGAGAATCCCATGGACAGAGGAGCCTGGCGGGCTATGGTTTGTAGGGTTGAAAAGAATTAGACATGACTGAGGTGACTTAGCACGCACACATATAGTCATGTACTATATGTAAACAGATGGTGTCACATGTCATTAGAGACTCCCTTCTGTATCACTGGGTGTTCCATTTTTGCTTGTTGGCTTCTCCACACAGCAGGGGCTGCCCTTACATTCTGGGAGCGGAAACGTTGTTTCTGATAACTGAGGCTTAAATCCCCTGGAGGTGTTTAATTGGCCACCCAAGTTATCTATCCAGCTATGAACTGAGTGCAGTGAGTAGGGACTGCCAATGAGGAGGGTGAGGGGAGAGCCAAGTCCACCATCCTAACTTGTACAGACTGAGCGGGGCTGTGGAGTGGGATTATTTGAGACAGTTTCCCCAAGGAAAGGAGTCTGGCCTGAAAAGAAACTCAGTTGTATGGAATGTGATTTGTAAAACAGAGGCTAAGGACTAAGATCTTTCAGGTTCCCTTTTCCTCGGAAATTCAATGATTTTTCTTTCTTTGATATGTACAGCAATATGTAAGCAATGACTTTTACTCCAAAAAAGTCTAAGGTCCATAACAGAAACTACAAGTGAAAGTCCAGCATACAGAAACAAAGGCTCTTGGAAGCAGCTTCATCAAGAGACACACCCAACTTGACAACGCGGAACCATAAAGTAGAAAAAAAAAACAACGCACCAGTTAGTTTTTCCTCCCTTGATTGAAACAGGCTCTGTGGATAATTATTATAGATAACTACTACTTATTTCAGAGTGTATTAGTCTGCTAAAGTTTCCATGACAAATACTGGAGACTAGATGACTTATACAACAGAAATATGTTTTCTCATAGTTCTGGAGGTTGGACATCCAAGATCATGGTCTCAAAGGTTTGTTTTCTGCTGAGGCCTCTCTCCTTGGCTTGCAGATGACTACCTTCCTGCCGTCTCATCACATGGCCTTTTCTCTGTACGCATCCCTGGCATCTCTTCTTCTTATAAGGACACCAATCCTATGGGATGATGGCCTCACCCCATGACCTCATTTGGGCTTCCCTGGCTCAACAGTAAAGGATCTGCCTGCATTGCAGGGGCCACAGGAGATGTGGGTTTGATCCAGGGGGTGGAAAGATCCCCTGGAGGAAGAAATGGCAACCTGCTCCAGTATTCTTGCCTGGAGAATTCCATGGGAAGAGGAGCCTGGCTGGCTACAATCCATGGGGTTGCAAATAGTCAGACATGACTGTAAGTGACTCAGCACGCACAACCTTAATTACTTCCTTAAAGGGCTCGGGTTCAAATACAGTCAAATGGGACATTAGCACATCAACGTGAATTTTTGGGGGGACTCAGTTCAGTCTTTAACACAGGATTTTTAGTTCCTTCTGCATTCTTCTGTCTGTGATGAAGCCACACCTGGAAGGAATGACGTTCTTACCTCCTCTGCCTGCTGAACTGTTCTTGCTTTAAAGCCCCTTTCCCTGAGCTCTCATTTACCTAAGCATAACCACACGGTCGTCTGCATCTCACAGCTTCATGCACACATTCATTGTAGCATCCCACACCTATTTATTTAGATATCTGGCCCCCTACCCATCACACTACCCACTATACCCGTTGCATCCTGAGAATGAGGATAATGATTCAAGTGTTTGGTAACCCAGTACTTGGCTCAGAGTTGACTTTCAATGTTTGTGACTCAGATCAAAGTTGGACAAACAGAAAATGCATTGGGCAATTTTCCCCCTGGCTGTTATATGTGAGTTAGGGACTTATTTCTGTAACATTAAAACAGTAAGGTTTCCCTAGTTGTACAGTGGGTAAGAATCTGCCTGCTAATGCAGGGTTTGATCCCTGGTCCAGGAAGATTCCATGTACCACAGGGCAAGTAAGTCTGTGTGCCGCGGCTTCTGAAGCCCATGCACTCCAGAGCCTGTGGTCTGCAGAAGAAGCTCCAGTGAGAAGCCTGCGCACCACAACTGGCGTGTAACCCCGGCTCACCACAGCTCGAGAAAGCCTGCACACGGCAGTGAAAGATCCAGCACAGCTGAAAGGAAATACATAAAAAGATATAACAATATGCATCCAGGTGCTGTGTGCCGACGTAGAAACTCAGTCTCTCCTAGCGATGTAGAAAGAGGGGAGATGCAGGCTGAATTGAGGAATGAAAAAAGAGGGTGGCTTGGGAAAATTACCCTGGGAAGCAGCCACTGTGCAGGACGGGAAAGAGACATGGATCCCTGAAACTTGGGTAGAGGACTTCCATTTAACACAGAACAGAAGGTCTCCATCACAACAGATGTCAACGGGTCTATTACCTACCTCAACTTTTTCATTTGTGCCAGTAGAGAAGAACCACGGGGATAAATGAAGCATGGGAGAGTCACTCATCTTTCTGAGGGGTCCAGCTCAGTTGCCTGTTGGCTGGAAACTGGGGTGATCTTTCATGATTACTCTGGGGTGTTCCACCTAACTGATTCTGCTTGACAAACTGCCCTAATGTAGTGGCTTAAAATAATATTCACTTATTTTGCTCCAGGACCTGGCAATTGAGTCCGCTCAAGTAGACAGTTCTTATTCAGGACTTGTCATGTGGTTCCAGAGAGAGGACTCAGTCTGGGAAAAACTCTTGTTTGGGAAAAACTTCTTCACTCACTTTTCTGAGCTGGGTAAACTCAGAGAGTCAGAGGCTTGTCTTGGTCCATTTGAGCTGCTGTAACAAAAATACCATACTGGGTGGCTTATAGACAATAGAAATTTGTTCACGTCATCCTGGAGTCTAGGAAGTCCAAGGTCAAGGTACCAATAGATTCATTTCAGGTAAGAACCTATTTCTTGGCTCTCACTGTGTCCTCATATGGCAGAAGAGATGAGTGAGCTTTTGGGGGAGTCTTATGTAAGGGCATTAGTCCCATTCATTATGAGGGTATTAATTGCATTCATGAGGGCTCCACTCTCAGGACCTAATCACATCCCAAAGGAGGTTCCATCTCCTAATGCCATCACACTGAGGGTTGAGTTTCAATATCTGAATATGGGGGGAACTCAAACATTTAGTCTATAGCTGGGACTGTTCAGATCTCTCTCTCTCTCTATTTGTCTCTTGTGTCATCTCTCGACAAGATCTGTTTCATGGTCGAGGGATGACAGGGAGGGTGGCCAGACATCTTACATATGGCATCACTTCCATTATGTGGATCTACTGAAGCAGGAACAGGTTCACTCATGGTCAAGGCACTGTAGACTCCACCTCTTGATGGAGGAGGGTCAGCGTTATCGACCAGCATGTGGGAAGGGAATGCACGGCTGCTGTGGAAGAATGCAGTCCCCATTCAGTTCAGTTCAGTTCAGTCGCTCAGTCATGTCCGACTCTTTGCAGCCCCATGAATCGCACGCAGCACGCCAGGCCTCCCTGTCCATCACCAACTCCCGGAGTTTACTCAAACCCATGTCCATCGAGTCGGTGATGCCATCCAACCATCTCATCCTCTGTTGTCCCCTTCTCCTCCTGCCCCCAATCCCTCCCAGCATCAGGGTCTTTTCAAATGAGTCAACTCTTTGCATGAGGTGGTCAAAGTACTGGAGTTTCAGCTTCAACATCAGTCCTTCCAATGAACACCCAGAACTGATCTCCTTCAGGATGGACTGGTTGGATCTCCTTGCAGTCCAAGGGACTCTTAAGAGTCTTCTCCAACACCACAGTTCAAAAGCATCAATTTTTCGGTGCTCAGCTTTCTTCACAGTCCAACTCTTACATCCATACATGACTACTGGAAAAATCATAGCTTTGACCAGACAGACCTTTGTTGGCAAAGTAATGTCTCTGCTTTTTAATTTGCTATCTAGGTGGGTCATAACTTTCCTTCCAAGGAGTAAGCGTCTTTTAATTTCATGGCTGCAATCACCATCTGCAGTGATTTTGGAGCCCAAAAAAATAAAGTCTGATGCTATTTCCACTGTCTCCCCATCTATCTGCCATGAAGTGATGGGACCAGATGCCATGATCTTAGTTTTCTGAATGTTAAGCTTTAAGCCAACTTTTTCACTCTCCTCTTTCACTTTCACCAACAGGCTTTTTAGTTCCTCTTCACTTTCTGCCATTAGGGTGGTGCCATCTGCATATCTGAGGTTATTGATGTTTCTCCCTGCAATCTTGATTCCAGCTTGTGCTTCTTCCAGCCCAGCGTTTCTCATGATGTACTCTGCAGTCCTCATAGATGGTCGATAACAGACATGCAGTTTTCTTCCTGGAAATTGTCCTTGAGTGCCTTCATTTGACATTTCCCCTGACATCTTTGCAGAGCACATAACTTCGGTCAAGGATCAACATGGCATCTCTGATAGAGAAATTCTTCCCTTCTCTCTTTACAGGAAAGAATAGGAGCTTTGTTTTCATTTCTGTAGATTCTTGATTCTGCTGTTGTTGTTGTTCAGTTGCTAAGTTGTGTCCAATTCTTTCCCTTGGGCTGCAGCACACTAGGCCCACCTGTCCTTCACCACCTCCCAGAATTTGCTCAGATTCATGTCCACTGAATCCACAATGTCATCCAACCATCTCATCTTCTGGTGCCTCCTTCTCCTTTTGCTTTCCATCTTTACCAGCATCAATGTCTTTTCCAATGAGTCGGCTCTTTGTATCAGATGGCCAAAGTTCTTCCAATGAATATCCAGGGTTGATTTCCTTTAGGATTGACTGGTTTGATCTCTTTCCTCTCCAAGGGACTCTGAACAGTCTTCTCCAGCACCACATTTTGAAAGCATCAATTCTGCAATGCTCAGCCTTCTTTATGGCCCAGCTCTCACATCCATTCATGACTACTGGAAGAACCATAGATTTCACCATACAGACCTAGTTCTATAAGAGCACCTTAAAAATAAGGCTCTCCTGATCCTTGAAGGTGTCTGAAGAAAATTCTCTTGAGTTACATGTGCAAAAATGTCAGACTGTTGACAAAGGAGTTAATTTAGGCTGATTGGAAACCTAAGTCAGAAAGGGTAGCTTTGATAAAACTCTGCATCCTCACTAAGGCTCATCGTGTATATTAGGCGTTATTTTCTCCACTTTGAAGAAGCCAAGCTGCAAATATTAAACTGCTTTTGAAGGCTTTCCAATAAATAAATACCAAGGTGTGTGCTTCTTTTCATTGAAGAAAGCAAAACTGTGATAATTTCTTGATACTTTGGCAAGCTGGATATGTGTATCAAATCCCCTCAGACTTTTGTTACCCATGGAACTTTCTTCATATGAAACATTACTTAAGTTTAAATAATTATAAGGAAAATAAAGCAGAACTACTCTGTGACAGGCCATCCAAGGAGGCTTTCTCAAGAGTAAATTTTGGCATAGAGACTATACTGTTTTACATGGACATCACACACACACACATTCATGTGCACACACACGCATGCACACACATATATTTATATATATATGGTGGTGATTAATTTTATACTTTCGTATTTGAACATCAAGATTTCAAACAAGTTTCCAATTAGTATTCACACTAGAAAAGAAGAGTTGCTAGATGGATTAATTAATTAAATCTGTCCTTGCAGTGGTGGCCAAAGCCTGTTGATTATGTAAAGTTTTATCTCTCTCTCTCTCTCATAGTGACATCCCTCTTATGACAGAGGAGTAACCTGTAATTTATAAAAGTGTTTACATCTTTACAAATCTACTAGGTCTTACTGAGCATTGAAGGCAGGACCTGGAGCTAAGTCCACATATCACTCAAATGGTGACAACAGAGAAATAAAACATCTCTGTCAACAAGACTCCAACATAAAATGACAGACAACACCTGAAGTGTCAGTCACCTTCACGGGCAGTTTTTGAAGTCAGATTTTAGATGGAGGAGCTGAGATTTATTTTGATGTCAAGAAGTTATTCACACGTTTATGTAGAAAGAAAGTGGCAGATCAACAGGGTGTTGATTACGAAGTCACTGTGTAATAAATCAGGGTAGTGACTCTGGTCATCTCCCCAATTTTGACACTGGGATGGGCTTATTTATGGCATTTTAAGGTCTGAGCAGTTGATTTAGATTTGCAATAGCATGCCCCTTTCCATTAGTGACACCGGCATGCTTCTATGCGTCGCTCTTTTGCATTTAATGATTGGCATTTTTAAAATTGCGTGACTATAAATTATCAGGTGGGAACAAGCCTCCGTTTAAAACATGATTTTGTTGAAACATTTGTTTAATAAAAACATGATAGTTTGTTTAATAAAAACATGATAGTTAAGGTAAATACATCACTCGTCTCTTCCCTCTTTGTCCTCCCTCATGCAATGTTAATTATAACTGAAGAGTGTTTGAACTACCAAGAAATGGCCTCTCGCAACCACCTTCTTTGCTAATGGGGAGACTGGGGCTCGGAGGGGAAGGGCTTTTTTAGGACAGCTCTCTGACATAAGTCTGCTTCATCTGGGAGGTTTGCCATTATACACGTGCTGATTCTCAAGTCGACTCAGGTGTGCGCTGAGTCCCAGGAGGCAGGTTCTCCAGAGGCTCTTGAAACTTGGCCTGATTTAGAAACCAAAGTCAGAGGCACATAGGAGAAGTGCAAACCCCATTTCTGTCGCTTCCCAGCTTTAGAACCTCGGGCAATTCATCTCTTCTCTCAGAATCCTGGGGTCCTCATCCATAAAGTCAGGAAGGCAAATTATACCCACCTGTTGTTGTTCAGTCACTAAGGCATGTCTGACTCTGCAACCCCATGGACTGCAGCACACCAGGCTTCCCTGTCCTTCACTATCTCCTGGAGTTTGCTCAAACTCATGTCCACTGAGTCAGTGATGCTATAGCAACCTTATAAGGCTGTTATAAGGATGCATTTTATTTATTTACAGAGTTTTTGATGTGGACCATTTTTAAAGTCTTTACTGAATTTGCTACTGAATATTTCTTCTGTTGTATGGTGTTTTTTTGTTTTTTTTTTTTAACCTTGAGGCATGTGGAATCTTAGCTCCCTGACTAGGGATTGAACCTGTACCCTCTGCATTGGAAGGTGGAGTCTTAACCACTGGACTGCCAGGGAAGTTCCAAGGATGAAATTTTGTATGGGAGAACATCCCTGTCATACCATAGTAAATCGTCTATAAATCATTCTTTCTCTTCTTGACCTTTAAAGCCTCCTATTGTGTGCATGCACACATACACATAGACATGCACACACAAACACATACATGTGCACAAATGCAGATGTGCACACACAGACACACAATCACACACACACACACATGCACATATATACACATCTGTGTCCTGGACTAATTGATTATGAGATTTTTGTTCTACATCTCACAGGTTAGAGTATTTTAAAATGATCACACTCAAGCAAAATGTGAACGTTGTGGCATTAACTCAGTTCAGTGCTTGCTTTTGTAAAGGGCAGTTCTTGCTTCTCTGTGAGTGTGTCCATGAAATATTGGTTGTATAGACCAGCACCTTCTATTCCTTTCATGACAGCAATAAGAGAGAAACATAATAGTATTTGTCATCCTTTTATATAAATATATATATATATATATATATATATATGTATGTATCAATTGACTTAATGAGAATGAGGACACCTTTTAGACTAAGCAGATTACCTTCACTTTGCTTTGGAAATCTGAGTGAAGGCTGTAAAGGCCTTGGCTGGAAGAGGGAGCTGGCGTCAGGGAGCATATGGAGAAAGTGAAGACAGGGCTGGGGGTTAAGCACTAGAGAACTGGGGAAGGGGCAGGACCCACCTGCAGAGCTTGGGGAGGGTTGAGGGAGCAGAGACTTTCCTGTGCATAGTGGGGACTTTAGGTGGGTGATGAATTTTTGGAGCGTCTTGCTGTGGTTCCTCATTTATCACCGCCAGCATTAATTATCCCTGCTGAGACCATTGGCATTGAGCTGCTTCTGCGTGAAGCCTGGTCTGAAAGAGTGAAACAGCAGGCTCAGTTTTCTTCTAGTTACCCTTGCATTTGTCAAGGGAAAGCCTCACGCTGGACTTTCTCACATACTTCTCGAGAGACTGTATTAAGGATTCTCACTGAAGTGGAAACGTGGCGTAGGGAAGACTTGGAACCGATGGGTCAGTGTTGACTCTTGGCCCTGCTCAGTGAGTGGTTTAAATCCATTGCCTCTGTTCCTGACCTGCTGTTTACAGAAGTGTTCTTCCAGTTCTATCTCATCATATTAAAATCTTGCCAAACCTGAAGGCTTTCAAAGCCAATTTCATGAATCTCTGATGGTCCTGTGTGTTGAGTGGGCTTAGGTAGGCAATTTCTGCTGGGAGACTCCTTGTGGTTGTGAAACTGTGTAACTCGGATTGGGACTTGAACTCATGGGTGGAGACTCAAACTCAGCAAAAACCCAGATTGGGATTTGAATTGAAATCTTTTAATCGGTCTTTTAATTGAAATCACACTGGGTTTCAGGACTTAGTGAAGCTCAGGTTCTTGGTGTCTCATCACAGAAAGAATTCAGGGAAAGACAAAGTGACAGGTAAGAAATGGACTTATTTAAAGAGAAACACGCTCCACAGACAGAATGTGGGCCATCTCAGGACGTGAGAGTGGCCTTGAAATATGGTGTGATTAGTTTTTATGGGTTGGGTAATTTCATAGGCTAATGAGTGGGAGGATTATTCCAACTATTTGGAGGAAAGAATGAAGATTTCTAGGGATTGGGCCACTGCCCAAGTTTTGATCTTTGATGGTTGGTCTTGGAACTGTCCTGGAGAAGGGCATGGCAACCCACTCCAGTATTCTTGCCTGGAGAATCCCATGGACAGAGGAGCCTGGTGGGCTACAGTCTGTAGGGTCACAAAGAGTCAGGCACCACTGAAGCGACATATCATGCACACACACTTGGAACCATCATGGCGCTGATGGTTGCGTCACTTAGTTTATGCTAATGTTTACAATGAGTGTGTGATGAAGCCCAAGCCCCAGTGAAAGTAGGTATTCTGCCATCTTGGACCTAGTTGGCTTTAGCCAGTTTTCATTATATCCTATGGCCATATCATTCTTTTAAATGCTTTGCCCTGCCCCCTTCCCTCCTGTTTCAGTTGCAATAAGAGAGTGGTTCAGACTGGAGTCACTGAATGGCTTGAAAGGGCTGGACATCCAAGGAGGCTTCTTTTCTCACTTGCCTAGCATCTGGGTCAGGTTAGCTGAAATAGCTCCTGGAGGGCCAGGCATCCGTCTTTTCTTAGAACCTCTCTACATAGATAGCTTGGGCTTCCTTACAGCATGGCTGTCTCAGATACTTTAGCTTCCTTAAATAGTACCTAGTTTTCTCCAGAGTGCAGATTCCAAGGGACTTCAGGGGAAGCTGCGAGACTTCTTACCAAGACCTAGACTCTGAAGTCACGTAGCATCCCTTCTAGCACATTCCATTGGTTGCACAATGTGGGAGGGGGGCCAAAGCAGGGGTGAAGACAGATGGAGGCACAGTCCATGGAAGGGGCATCTTTGGAGACCAGCTCTCAGTGACATGAGAGGCAGCAGCTCCTGTGAGCTGCAAAACCAATCAGGTGATGAGATTTTATACCTTTTCTGAAAAGCAAGGGGAGGGGAAAGTTAACTTCATCTTGGAGGCTCTGAAAGTTGAGGCACAGCATTTTTTCCAGTAAGCTTGGCCGTCTTTGCTGAGCCCTGCACTATGCAGCCATTAGCAGGCGGCCAATGCTTTGCTTTATGAGGCAATTATTCCAACACACTCTATTCAAAATACACATTAGAACTTAACCTTCTGAATCCTGAAGTAGCATTTTTATCACCCAACATTAGAAAAGAGACAGAGTCAGCATATTTCCCCCCCCTTTTATGATCTGGTATCATTAATAAAGCATTGGGTAAGGACCTTCTCACAATTCTTCCAGATAATTTGCGACATGAAAGGCGTCCTGTGATACAATTGTCTGTTGGCTTATTCACATAACAGAGGAAACACATGGATCGTTTAAAAAATAAAGCCAAGGGATGAAAACAGCCAAAAGGAATATTTCCTCCCAATGCTGTGAATGCACGTCAAGAATAGAGATGTGACGTTCTTGGAAATGCACAAGTAGAAATGGGAAGTTAATATGGAATTTCTAATTAGGGTCACATGCTAATGAACTCCCTCTTCATGTTAGTTTTATGCCGCTTCAGAAATTTTTTATCATATGCTTAAAAATTTATGGCCAGAAACATTAATGAAAATGAGGCGTGAATTGGAAATTGTGTCATTATGGAGATGAGGGTGGCCCGGCATTACTGACTTTCAAGGAGGTATCTTTTATTGCCTTTTTGGAGAACGAGAGAAATGATACAGGTAAAATTAATGGCAGGACTTATCCTCCATCCCGACATAGACAGCCTGGTTATATGTATAGTTATAAAAGTTTGATTTTAATAAGATTTTGAATTAATTATAAGGAGAATATTAATCACCATTGACAGTCATTTTTTTTCTTTTTTTTAGAATAAAACGTCCCCAGCTAAGTAATATTATAGTTCTTAAGTGCACAAAGATAGGCATTTTCTTTTTCTCTCAGCTTTGTCTTTTCGGAAATTAAAATCCACCTTTTCAGAAACCTGTGGATGGGAAGGCATATGCCGTTTCGTCTGTGAAATAGTCACTGGGTTTCACATTGTATTTTAAAAGTGTCTCTGCTTGCTGAGCTCAGGGGACCAGCAGATTTCATGAGCAGCTGCCGTGTTTATAAGGAGGGGAAGGAACCTGGGTATATTAAACTTACTTTGTTTTTAATCTCTCAGAAACTATTGTTTTCAATTCATCTGATAACTGTCATATTTGAATAGATTTTCAGCAAAGCGCATTTCGAGTTTCTAGGAATTATCTCTGAAACTTATCACGGCAGAGATGAGCACAGAAGTCAGAATAAAATCCCATTTCTAGGCTGATCTCTAGGGAGTGACCTCTTTCTCTCTCACTAATTCCAGGAACATCAGACCCAGGGCTTTAGCGGCTCCTTAAATGCCACCTCCTTCCTCTGGGTCTTTTCCAGCTCCATCCAAACTCAGGACTCTTGTCTGCAGAGGAGACCCACTTCTTTCTTCCTTCCTGCCTTCTTACCACTTCTCCCTCCTTCCCCGTCTCTCTATTTTTCTTTAAAATGATTCCAGTACCAAGACCCTGATGCTGGGAAGGATTGAGGACAGGAGGAGAAGGGGACAGCAGAGGATGAGATGGTTGGATGGCATCACCAACTCAATGGACGTGAGTTTGAGCAAACTCTGGGAGATGGTGAAGGACAGGGAAGCCTGGCGTGCCGCAGTTCATGGGGTCACAGAGAGTCGGACACGACTGAGCAACTGAACACCACCAACCAAGTACAAATGGCTCAGCAGTAAAGACTCTGCCTGCCAATGCGGGAGAAGGCGGGTTTGGTTCCTGGGTCTGGAAGATCCCCTGGGGTAGGAAATGGCTACCCACTCCAGTATTCTTGCTTGGGAAATCTCATGGACAGAGGAGCCTGGCAGACTGCAAGAGCCTGGGGTCAGAGAGAGTCAGACACAACTTGGTGACTTAGTGATAATGAAGTACAAAGTGCATTGGCTTTTTCCTGACCAAACCCTGGTTGTCGCACCGTTCATGGCAGTTCTGACCCAGAGGTAGCATCAGATGCCACAGGTTAAGGGCTCAGTCCCACAAGCCTCTCCCCTCCCCCCGTCCCAAGTCACCTGTGATTGTCACCCGTGCGTCTGACCTGCTGATTGTAGAAGGGAGGTTCTGACGAGCTCCCCCTTGGGTTCAATTCGTTTGCTAGCTCCCAGAACTCAGACACATCAACTACTCTATCACCGGTTTATTACAAAAGATGACTCAGGAACAGCCTGATAGAAGAGTTGCACAGGGCTAGGCCTATGGGAAGGGGGTGCAGGGCTTCTAAGCTCTCTCCACCATCTCCCTCTCCCCAGATCTGCACCTGCTTAGCAGCCTAGATGCTCCTCAAACCCTGTGCCTTGAAGTTTTTACGGAGACTTCATTACACAGGCATGATTCGTGAAATCCTTGGCCACTAGTGACTGAACTCAGTATCCAACCCCTCTCCTCTCCAAGGAGCTCTGTAATGACCGCAATGGGTAGAGTGATGGGGGAGGGGGAGGGCCATGCGGGAGGGGATATATGTGTGCATACAGCCGATTCACTTTGTGGTAGAGCAGAAAGTAACACAATGTCTTAAAGCAATTATCCTCCTGTAAAGAAGTAAATAAACATGGGGGACACAGAAAAGTTTTTGTGCCCAGAAGCCCCACAGGGTCCTGTTTGGTATCACTTTCTCTTTAAAGAACACACTTATTGGATTCAGTGAATGTGCGTCTGCGTGCGATGAAGACGCTTGCTTCAGTGTATCCAGCTCTTTGCAACTACATGGACTACTGTCCACCAGGCTCCTCTGTCCATGGGATTCTCCAGGCAAGAATATTGGAGTAGGTTGCCATGCCCTCCTCCAGGGGATCTTCCTGACCCAGGGATCGAACCCAGGTCTCCTCCATTACAGATGGATTCTTTAACTGCTGAGCCACCGGGGAAGCCATTGGATTTAGGGCTCACCTTTGATATAGAGTCTCATCTAGATACCCTTGACTTAATTACAACTGCAGACCCTGTTTCTAGAAAAGCCACATCCATGATACTGGGAGTGAAAACTTGGACATATCCTTGGGGGGTAGAGGGCAGAATTCAATTCACTACAACCTGTGTAAGTTTTTCTCTGATGTAACTTAAATATGAATTCATCCCCTCCTCCCCCACATATTAGACCCAAGGTTGACACAGCTTCTATTGAAGCTGTGTACCTCAGGCTGGGACTTGAACCCATGGTCTTTTAATTAGAATCAATCACCCGGTATCTAGACCTAACTTAGGCTTAGTCCTTTATGTCTCATCACAGAAAGAATTTCGTGAGAGACAAAATGATTAGAAAGAAGTAGATTTATTTAGAAACATGTGGGCCCTCTCAGAAGGCAATAGGCCCCCAAATATGGGGTGATTCATTTTTATGGGCTGGGTAATTTCATAGGTTAATGAGTGGGAGGATTATTCTAACTGTTTCGGGGGAAGGAGTGAAGATTTCCAGAAATGGTGTCACTGTACTTTCTGACCTTTTACGATCAGCCTCAGAACTGTCATGGTGCCTTTGGGCGTGTCATTTAGCTAATGCATTACGACAGGCATATAATGAGGCTCAAAGTCTACTAGAAGTCGAAACTTCGGCCATCTTGGACCTGGTTGGTTCTAACCAGGTTTTGTCTTGTCCTGTGGCTCTGTCATTCTTTCAGTGGTTGTGCCTTGCCCCCTTATCTCCCATTTCAAATGTAGCTCCTATGCCTGCAACCTTGGTCTCTTAATTTCAGAAATCCAGCACTCAAAGTCATCATGAAAGTAACTCAGGTGACACCTCAAAATAAAGCTCGGGGTGCAAGGGGAGATTTTGCCCAGACACCCTGGCAATGTGCAAGATCTAGGAAATAAAGCAATATTGACTCCCGGTTAGGATTTCAGTTCTATAAAACCTGGGTCTGAAACAACATCATTGTATGAATTGCCTGAGCAGTTGATCCAGGCATGATTCTCTCTCCCCCTTCATCGAGGACATCAAGGTCCACGCCTGGCTGCAGGACAAGCTTGGGATCTGGCCCCTGATGGGTCTCCAGCCTAGCACACCCCACCTACATGTTTTAACGTCACTTACTGGATAATCATGCCAAGAGGTAGCATCAGAAGCAGACGTTCTGCGGCCATAAAGCGAGCACATCCCAGCATCGCTCCACAGTGACTGTTTATCTTTTATGGCTGAGCCTCTCCACTTTGCAGAAATGAGATCCCAGCACCATTTTCAGAATTTTAAAAAACCTCAGAAGAACTCGCAACGCTTTGCTTTCAGCTGGACTTCAACCAAGCAGGTGGTGGTAACATAAGTTACCCCAGGTTCATCTGAACCACTGGTCCATAATTGGGTACATCTTAGATGATCTGCTGGCAAAGAAGCAAATGGCTTGACAGAAACTTAAAACTTACATTTTGGTTGACAAAATTCCTGTTGAGCAGAGCTTAAGAACCTCTCAGCAGGGCTGTTTGGAAAGTTTAAAAAGCTAAGAGGGGCTTTGAAAAAGACAGGTTGAAATCCCTGCCCACCAACTCCTTGGCGGGTGATGCTGGGTAATTCACTACTTAACCTCTCAAAGCTTATTTTCTCCTCTGAAAAGTTAAGCCAGGCTAATACCTACCTCAATCCTAAAGGAAATCAACCCTGAATATTCATCGGAAGGATTGATACTGAAGCTGCAATACTTTGGCCACCTGATGTGAAGAGCTGACTCATTGGAAAAGACCCTGATGCTGGGAAAGATTGAGGGCAGGAGGAGAAGGGGACAACAGAGGATGAGATGGTTGGATGGCATCACCGACTCAATAGACACGAGTTTGAGCAAGCTCGGGGAGATAGTGAAGTGCAGGGAAGCCTGGCGTGCTGCAGTCCATGGGGTCACAAAGAGTGGGACAGGACTGAGTTATGAAAAAGCAACAGTGTATCATCTGTCAGCAATGGGTCAGGGTATCATTTTCTACGAACAGGGAGACAGAGGGAATAAGGAGACCATGTAAAGGTCAGGTAGGGGTTCCAACAAGTGATGTATTTTGAGCTCGGACAGTAGCCCTGGAGTTGTGTGGGAGCCATTAGGAAGGAGACTAGAAATAGGACATACGTGAGGGACCCGGCCACCTGTGAGTGTCCCCACTGGGCTGTGTCTCATCCGCCGCCCCATTTGCCGTCCCTGCCCCTGCTCAGCGCAGATCACTGTTGACCGAAGAGCAAAGCCTTTGCCCAGGAATCCTGTGTCTCTTTCCAAGGGCTGGGGCCAAGACGTAGGACACGGTAGATTTTTGGTTACAATGGGCCTTCTGAAATAGCCTGTGCCTGTCTGCACAGAGAGCTGTGAGTCCCCGGGGAGTGGTGAGCGGCAGCAGGTGACTGAACTGTGAAACTCAGAATTGAAGGAGAGAGCGATTAGACACCATCCGGCACGCTTTCTGAGGACCGGGGCTGTCAGTCTGAAAAAAGACACCGCTTCTCACTGCTTCGATTCCTCCCACCAACTGTTCAGCTGCCCCCGGGTGCTAGAAGGATGAACATGCTCTGGGAGGGAGGCAGAGAGGGTTCTGCTGATGACAGCACAAAAAGTCACAGCTTCTGCTCTGGGAAGGAAGAAGTGCAGGCTCCCAGGGCTGGGGGAGGTGGGGAGGCGAGACCCTGGGCTCTTGAAAGAGTCACTGTGGCAAGATCCCTTCCTCTGTGCTTGCCGCCCTGCATGCCCCCACTCATGGAGGGCCACCCACCTTGGCCTTGGGGTCGGAACCTCTGCTTGGGCTTCTCTTTCCTTCCGAGTGACTGACAGCCTCCGCTCCAGGAAGCCTTTAACTCAGCCAAGCCCCCCAGGCGGGCTGTCACTTGGAGGGAAGAACCTTGCAAAGCCGCCTGGTGAAATTAGCAGTGATGCCAACGATGAGATCTTTCATTGCTTTTCTTTCTCTTTATGTGTTCCCCCTTCATCAGGCATCTTACTTTTTTTTTTTTTTTTTTGGCTTGTTCCCATCTCATGCAACTGGAAGCCGGGAGGACCTCTGGCCATCCCCGTCCTAACTGAGAACTCAAGACTTCTCCCTGACTTTGCGTTAAGTTCTCCAGGGGCATTTTTCGAGAGCAGTTGTGGGGATTCATAAGAGCGAGTCTGGCAGCAGCCATCTCAGAAGGATGTGAGGGTGTGAGTGATGGATTCCTTCCGTCCTGTCAGTATCACTTTGGATTTACATAAGGTGCTGCATCCCAGAGGGATGGAAAAAACCCACAGGAACCTGCCTGCGATCTTCTCTACATCCTGATTTCCTTGTTCACAGTTGCTGGCCTCCTCTCCCACCCCCCACCCCCACTGCCTGTTACCGTGCAGACCTGGGTGATACCTTGATTACGCCAAAATGTGTCCATCCAAGTGCCTGGCTTTTTAGCAAAATCTGGGGTTTTCTGGCTGCTGGAGGCCATTCTTGACTCTTGGCTCCGTTCACATAGCAACTATTCACATAATAAGCTCACTGGGCTTCCGTGGTGGCTCAGACGGTAAAGAATCTGCCTGCAATGCAGGAGACCCCGGTTCGATCGCTGGGTCAGAAGATCCCCTGGAGCAGGGAATGGCAACCCACTCCAGTTTTCTTGCCTGGAGAATCCCATGGACAGAGGAGCCTGGCGGGCTACAGTCCACGGGGTCGCAAAGAGTCAGACATGACTGAGCAACTAACACACATACAAAATAAGCTCCTTAGAGGAAAGCCCCTCAAAGGCCAGATTGGTGGGTGCTCAGGAAATGTGCTTTGCAAGACAGAAGATGACAGAGCAAAGCCTGGATGATGGCAGTTCTTGCCCCCCCGCACCCCTCCACTTCATCCCCATCTGAGAGTTACCAAGATCACGTCTCACAAAGACCTTCTAACTAAGGCCTTGGTTAAGAGCACTGCTTTCAGAGTCATTCAGACCACTCTCAGCTGTGTGACCCCCAAATAAGTTACTTAACTTCTTTGAGTCCCAAGGGCCCTCAACCGGTCAAGTGAGAATGACAATTAAGTTCCTATGTGGAACTTGGAGTCAAGTCCTACTCTCTGCGACCCTGTGGACTGTAGCACACCAGGCTCATCTGTACCCCCCCGCCCCGTCTCCCAGAGTTTGCTTCAATTCATGACCTTTGAGTCAGTAATGCTATCTAACCATCTCATCCTCTCCACCCGCTTCTCCTTTCCCAGGGTTAGATCCTGTCTTTATTTAAAATGTTGATATTTTGTCCACTGTATAATGTTTACATTTATTTTGACTTTGTGAACTATTGCGTTGAAGTGGTATATCTTGATGACTTAGCTTTCTGGTGCCCCGGCAGCTCTGTGCCCCCCCCCCAACTCTGGGCCCTAATTTTGAGCATCAACCATGTGTGAGGCCCTGGGATAGTCAGTGGATTTACAGTGGTGTGTCCCTGAGATGCCACGAGTGGCCTGGGGTAGATTTCCTGAGGAAATGGACAGAACCTAGTAAGTGTTTGTCACTCAGTCATGTCTGACTCTTTGTGACCCCGTGGACTGTAGCCCGCCAGGCTCCTCTGTTCATGGAATTCTCCAGGCAAGAATACTGGAGTGGGTAGCCATTCCCTTCTTCAGAAGAGCTTCCTGACCCAGGGATCAAACCCAGGTTTCCCGCCTTGCGGACACATTCTTTACTGTCTGAGCCATCATGGAGGCCGGAACCTAGTAAGGGCGTTGGTTGTTTCAGATAACAAGATTCCTTCTGGGATAAGACAGGGTAGGTTCAGAGACTCAATATTGTCCTCCAAGAGTCGCCCGGATCATTTCTGCCCAGAGATGTTAATTTTCTTTCATTGTTTGAGCACAGTCATGTGGCCTTTAAGCTTGTCCCTTCTCGGTGTCAGGATAGTCACCGCAGTTCCAATCATGACGTGTAGAGATGGCAAGACTGGCTCCAAAGCCTCCTGCCCCTGAGGAGCATCCGGAGAGCAGTGGTCCAGGCAGAAGGATCGGGTTCCCACACCTTGTAGTCAGGGAGTGGTTTGCTTGTCGGGGAGTAAAGGGGGCACCAGATGGGCTTGGAGCCGGTGGCAGTGGATGGTTACCTAGAGCCCTTTAAGCTGTGATAGGGAACATAAGGAAGTGTGTGTGTGTAAACCACTGAAAGATTTTTTTAAAAAATATTTACTTATTTATTTTTGGCCATGTTGGGTCTTAGTGGAGGCATGTGGGCTCTTTCTTAGCGACTGGACCACCAGGGAGGTCTCCATTCATTCATCAGTTGATGGACACCAGCATTGCTTCTACCACTTAGCTATTGTGAATAGTGCTGCTCTGAGGCATGGGCTTGCAGATACATCACAGCCTACTTTTCTTCTTCCTGGAGTGATCCAGGGGAAGGGGAGAGACTGAGAATTCAGGGGAACAGGCAGAAAATTGCAAGAGTAAATCCCTTGAGAACTCACGAGTCTTCGCGGAGAGGCTGATGGGAGTGGGTGCAAGGATGCCTCTTTCACAAGAGCAGGTGGGAAACGAGGGAGCAGATACACAGGGAGGCTGCTAGATTAGTTGGCAGGTGGGTGAGGAAACTCCTGTTTAAATGCTTCTGTTCCCTAACGAAATTAGAGATCAGACCATCAGCTGTGTGGTGTGTGCGTGTGTGTTGAGGGTGGTAGGACAGGACATCAGAGTTGCCTTCCCATTAATAGAATGAATGATTAGCAGTTAGTACTTGAAGTCAAGTTGATGCACCCCCTTATGTGCCATGCAGACAAAATAAAGCTCAGCTCTGTTGTCAGACAAAAGCAGCTGTTATTACAATGGTTGGCATTGCAGAGATAATTCAACTCTAAGAGATAATAACATATCAATCAGTCAGGAAACATTTCGCCCAGCAATACCCACAGTATAATATTTGAGTAATAATCTGCTCTGGACACAACCAGGAATTTTCTTTCATTGAAATACTCCCCTTTATAGCAGAAACTTAATGCTGATTTTTTTTTTCCCAGCTTCTATTTGGAGAGTCTGTTTATTTCTTTTCTTCCTGAGGGGATGGTGAGATAGATATTGTAAATGGTGAGGGCTTTTTATTGTTTTTGACAGTTATCAAAGAAAAAAAATTTTTTTTAAAGAGCTGGGCCAATAGACTGAAAAATAAACCCATTTGGGATTTTTGAGTCAAGCGTGTTGAGTTATGTGTGATCGTCACTTGTAGGTTTCAGGGAGCTTAACCGCACTTATTAATGGGGATGGTTATAACCCGCCTGGATGCAGGCGCTCACGTGATCCACTCTGGGTTTAATACCACTTCAAGAAATCATAGTCCAGTGTGTGGTGATATAAATCACCTCCTTTGTTTGTATTCTGGAAGGTCATCAAGATGGGGATGGACACTACATGCTGAAATGCCCTTTGCACTCTTCCTCTATATCCCAACTCTCACACTCTCCAGAGACTGCACCCCACACACCTCAGAGAAGTTCCCCTTCCTCCTCAGGGCTTTCTGGCCACTCCCTTGTCTCCTATGCTTTAATATCCACACCATCCTTATAGTTAACGCTCCCTGGAGACCCTACTTTTCCAGCACGGCTACCTGAGAAATGCAGATTCATCCTCATCTTTTTTTTTTTTTAAGCATCACTTTAAAAGTGTCTTATTCTGTTTTTTGCCTTTCATTCTGGCAGGAAGGGTGGAGCCAGACCTGCTCAGCTGTTAACACTTTTTCTTTTTGCCCCCATTCTATAAGAAAATGTGAAGGAGGGGGGGAACAGAAAGCCATCTCAGCAACCTCTCTGGGCTCAGAGCAGACTGGGGGCGGCCGGGGTTCATTCTGCTCAGCACTCAGCACTGTCTTGTTGGTCCCTGCGGTGGGATTAAGGTCGGAAGAGGGAGGGCGCTCGCCCCAGGCAAACAGTTTAAGAGGGGCCCTAGAAACTCAGGAACCAAGCTGAATCTTATTTTCATACAAATCATCAAGATTGACATCAAAGTCTAATACATAAAGTATCCAGAGTTGGATTAGGAGAGGGCCAGGGAAGGGAGTCCAGGTGACTCAATGGTAGATCCTCCTGCCATGTGGGAGACGTGGGTTCAGTCCCTGGGTTGGGAAGATCCTCTGGAGGAGGAAATGGCAACCCACTCCAGCATTCTTGCCTGGAAAACTCCATGGACAGAGAGGAGCCTGGCGGGTTCCAGTCCATGGGATCACCAAAAATCGGACACGATTGAGTGACTGAGCATACAAGGCTTGTTTATAGTACCCAGAAAACCTACTTCCCAGTATGGCCTGAGAACATCACGTGAGTAGGGGGAGCTGTCCAGAGGAAAAAAAGAGGGCGAGAATGAGAGAAAGGGGCATTTCCCAGTTTGCCCAGGAGAAAAAAAAGGAAGACACACGTCCGACCAGCCCAACATGGCTGAGTGTTCCTTGCAAGGCACTCAGGACTGGCTAGTATCTTTCTTTCTTGGTTCTTCTGAATGCCACGCTCCCCTTAAGCTCCCCTACTCCCCCTGCACCTGGGTGTCAATTACAGCTGACTTCGCAGGCTCCAACCCCCAACACAACAGCCGGGCGCGATGTCTTGGGCCCCATGGCATAAGGCGGTGCAGCTAATTAGCCAGGTTTGGCTGTGCCCTCTGCTTCAGCTTGAAAAGCTTCTTGAAAAACAAGTTTCTGGCATTGGAGTGCATTGCTTTGTACTTTCTAGATGTTCTAAAATGTCTCCATTGTGTGACTAGCAGTCTCATTTTATGCAAAAAAAAAAAGAGAGAGAGATTTTTTTTCTGATGTTCTGTATAATTTTTGACACTCTACTTTTTTCTGATGCTCTACTTTTTTTTTTTCTTTCTGATGTTCTATTCAGCCGGTCTTTGAAATTAGATGTTACTGCTAATTTAGATATCATGATGACGATGATGACAGCTAACATTTATTGAGCACAAGATACTGCCAGAGACGGTTACAAGCCTTGATGCACATGGACTCAGAATAGTCCCATAACAAGTAGGCTGTATTATTATTCCCATTTTGCAGAAGGGGCAACTGAGGCTTGGAGAACGTAAGCAACTTCTCATGATGATATTGCTCCTTCTTGCCTTTGTTGTAGGTATGAGCAGGTGTTTTCCACTTGTAGTCTCTTGCACTCCTCTCAGTATACTCATGGTCTCGTCGTCTCTATAAATTTGGCAGCTGAGATTTTGTGAATATAAGTAGGATGCCATACATCACAGACTGAGTTTGGAAGCAGGGTTTGAACTCCAGCAGCGTGAATCTGGAACTCTTGCTCTCTGTGGCTACACACGTCTCCCTTTGTCGTGTAAGAAATGGCTTCACACGGTGCTGCTTTGCTGGGTCACACCCCGATAATGCTATGGGAGGCTGTGGGCTGCCCTGGAAGTTAGACACCTGGGGACCAGACGCATCTTCGTGGGAATTCCAGCTCAGCCATCCCACGCCACCCCCACCCCTAAGTGATCTCAGGCAAATCATTTACTTTCTCTGACTTTCAGGTGTAACTTCTGAGCAAAGGAAATCATATAAAGGTCATGATGAACGTCAGAGATCATCTATGTAAAACGGTACCTACGTGGGCCATACAATGACTATGGAGGCAAATACAATTGTTCCAAGAGGCAGGGATGAATTCAAACCAAGGCTCTCGGATCAACAGTGTCGGGGACATGGTGCTTTACATTTTTCAAGTCTCAGTCTGCCCCTCTTTAAACTGTGAATAACAGGAAAACCCAGTAAAATAATAAAAACAACGCAGGATTCTATGATTACGCAGCGGGATGTAACAGCATTCAGTCAAGAGCAGCTATTAGTGTGATTATGAACACATTGCTTGAATCTGAGCATAGTAGAACCACTGAATTCCAGTTGAAAGAAAGTTCTCTGAAGAGAAGAAATAACCATGATTTACAGCTTCTTTTCAACCCCCTGTACCTACCTCTCTATTGATTGAGGGGGCTGCATGTTGTGATTAATTAAAATCAATACCTTCAAGCGGACACAGAGATGCTTTTTATGAAAGAGGAGACAGTAGGACTGTGGCTTGCTAGAAAGGGATGCGACCGTTTAGATGACACTTTGAGGAGCTCACCACTTCAAGGGGCTGTAGAAATAACTTGGGTCTCAACAGAACATAAGTAAATAAAGTTGGAAGGCATGATCATGTCAGTTAAGTGTTGAGCGCTCTAATCACTTATCAGAACGGTGGCTGGGCATTTTCTAGAAATGCAGGATTATCTTGGTATTTCACGGTTTTCTCAGGCTTGTCAAACAAACAAACAAAAAAGCCAGCCTTGCTTTGTCAGCCTCTTACGCAGCTAGGGGTGGCCATGTGACATGTCTGGTCAGAGAGGTGTCACCGGAGGTTTGCTGTGGGTGCCTGGGGCAGCTCTTATTTTCCTTGTGGAAGGGAGAACCTGCGGGGCGGGGGGCGGGGGGGGGGGCGGTGCTGTCTTTCCCTCTCCTGCCCTTTTCCTTCATCTTTTATGGTGTCCATGGTGGGGCTGCCGGCTTCCCTGGCGGCTCAGATGGTAAACAATCTGCCTACAATGCAGGAGACCTGGGTTCAATCCCTCGGCAGGGAAGATCCCCTGGGGAAGGGAATGGCTCTCCGCTCCAGTGTTCTTGCCTGGAGAATCCCATGGACAGAGGAGCCTGGCGGGCTACCGTCCATGGGGTCGCAAAGAGTCAGACATGACTAGGGGACTAACAGCACGCACGTGGTGGGGCTCCAGCCACTGCTTGACAACCACGTGGGACACTGGTGTGACGTAGCACCGCCGAATCAGAGAGAGGATGGGCCATCTCTGAACTCACATGTTGTGAGAAAATTAATCCCTTATTCACTTATACCTCTGCCGTTAGAGTTTCTATTCTTTGCCACCAAAAACATTTCTAACTGAAACAAACTAAAGAGTTACTGCAAAGCTTTATTTCTTATGTAAGAATGGGGTGTGTGTGTGTGATATGGAACTTTAGCTTTTCCATATATATTGCTTAGGTACACGGACTGTGTACTCATTTGCTCAGTTGTGTCTGGCTCTTTGCGACCCCATGGACTATAGTCCACCAGGCTCCTCTGTCCATGGGATTTCTCAGGCCAGAATAATGGATTAGGTTGCCATAGCCTCCTCCAGGGGATCTTCCAGACCCAGGGATCGAACCCAAGTCTCCTGCATTGGATTCTTTTACCTGGGAATCCAGGCACAAGAACCTATGATCATGTAGCGATTTGCCTTGTCTTTCCTTTTCTTTTCCTCCAAAACCTCTTTTGCCATTTTCAAGCAGAGAAAGTTCTGTTAGGAGAAGCACCCAGTTGCCTTCTCACTTTCAAAATCCTCCATCTTTGCTTGCATTCCTTGGCCCATTGGCTACCTGAAGAGTCTTTTCCAGGCTGACATCTGACATAGGGATCAGAACAGAGTTTTGAAACAGCTTTAATAAATTTGAGGTGGCAAGTTTTTCCTGACAAATTCCAGTTATCAAGAGATGTTGATATTTCTCCAGGAAGAAAATCAAGGTTCCAACTCTCCTGTAGAGAATTTGGAGAGAACCATGAAATTAAACAGGGGCAGATTCCTGCATGGGGAGGAAAAGTTCAACAGTGATGGTATTTGGTGCCTTTCCACTTAAGTTAACCCTTTAATTAAAAAAAAAAAAAGAAAAGAGTATTTATTTACTTATTTAGCTGTGCTGGGTCTTAGTTGCGGCATATGAACTCTTAGTTGGGGCATGTGGGATCTAAATTCCCTGGCCAGGGATCAAACCTGGGCCCTCTGCATTGGGGGCACAGAGTCTTAGCTATTAGACCACCAAAGAAGTCTCAGGTTAACCCTTTCATGGCAGAAGAGCATATACATATATACCCCTGAATGGTGCATCATATAATTTTTTGAAGGCTTGTGCTTTACCTTGCAGATCCATGTAAAATTTTTCACTGTTTCCTATCATAGAGCCATGTTGGTTGGTACAACATG